>NW_027185759.1:1463411-1512480 GCF_028583685.1 Petaurus breviceps papuanus | reverse complement strand
AGCTGCAAAGAAGCCAGCCACAGGGCCTGCCCACTGGCACCTTGGATTTTATGTGTGTGTGTGTGCAAGTGTGCAAGAATGTACATTGCTGGCCATAATGTGAGGAAGGCATGCATCCAAACATATGAGTCAGAATGAGGAAAAGCATGGAAGTGGGAGATGGGACATTGAACATGATGAACAACTCAGGAGACAGTTTGCTCTCAAGGAGTTTATGATCTACTGGGGGAGACAGTGTACAAGCAAACACATACAAAGCAAGCCCTCTGGGGGCAAAACTGGAGATAATTAGCAGAGAGGGGGCACAGGAATGCAGGGGGCTTTACGGGAGGCTCCATGGAGAAGGGGGGTTTTAGTCAGGACCTCATGGAAGCCAGGGAGGTCAGTGGTTAGAGCAGAGGAGGGAGAGCTCAAGGGACAGCCAGAGAGAATGCTGGGAGCAGGAAGTTGGAGGGGCTTGTCTGTGGAACAGCGTGGGGGGGAGGGGGCATGCTGGATCCAGAATATGTGTTGGGGAGTCAGGCATAAAAACCCTGGACAGCTGGGAGGGGGCTGGAGGGCTGAGTGATGTGGGCAGTGGCAGCACTCGATCTCTCAGTGTAGAAGCTGCCAGATCCCGAGTTATCCTGATTGTGTTTCCACAATATTCAAATTGTTTCTTCCTGGCTGCTTGTAATATTCTCTTCTTGATCTGGGAATTCTGGAACCTGGCTATCATATTCCTAGGAGTTTTCTTTTTGGGATCTTTTTCAGGAGGTGATCGGTGGATTCTTTCAACCTCTATTTTGCCCTCTGGTTCTAAAACATCAGGGCAGTTTTCTTTGAGAATCTCTTGGACGATGATTTCTAGGTTCTTTCTTTCATCGTGGCTTTCAGGTAGTCCAATAATTTTTAAATTATCTCTCCTGGATCTATTTTCCAGGTCAGAGGTTTTTCCAATGAGATATTACACACTGCCTTCTATTCTTTCATTTGTTTGGATCTGTTTAATAGCATCTTGATTTCTCATAAAGTCATTAGCTTCCATTTGCTCCAATCTAATTCTGAAGGAATGATTCTCCTCAGTGAGCTTTTGGGATTCTTTTTCCATCTGGAAAATTCAGCTTTTTAAGGCATTCTTTTCCTCATTGCCTTTTTGTGACTCTTTTGCCATTTGAGTTAGTCTATTTTTAAGGTGTTATTTTCCTCAGTCAGGCTGTTGACTCTCATTTTCTAATTTTCTGGCATTGTTCTCATTTCTCTTCCCAATTTTTCCTCCACTTCCCTTATCTGCTTCTTAAGGTCCTCTATGGCCTGTAACCAGCTCGTATTTTTCTTGGAAGTTTTTGGTGTAGGAGTTGTGACTTCACTGACTTCCTCCTGTTCTTAATCTTTTTTGTCCCCCAAATAGGAGTCTAATGTTGGATTGCTTTGCTTGGTTTGCTTCCTTTGCCTGTTCATTTTGCCACTCAATTACTTGACTTTTGGGCTTTTTTCCACAGTAGGACTCTGCTACCAGATAGGGGAGCTTCATGCCAAATGCTGGGATTTTATCAGCTGCCGGAAGTATTAGTTGGGTGCCCTCTTTGAAGCCTCCACACACTCTGGCAAGCTGGTCACACACCCCAGGACCTCCACCCTAGACTGCAATCCAGATCCAAGCAGGTTAAAGCAAGAGCGATTACCCCTCAGACTGGTCACTTGGTCCTCCTACAGTCTGAAGGCCAGAAACTGAAGCTGCCACTTGGCAGTGTCTGGGCTGCAGCCCTCAGTGGCTTCTTACCCTGGGGGCAAAAGCCAATGCACTCTCAACTACTGGGTCCCAAAGTCCACACTGCACTGACCTCTCACTTTGTCCTTAGCATCTATGTGCTGATAATTCTGGATCGCCACAGCCGCTGCTGATCTGGAGTCCTTCCAGCTGGAGGCTGGTCAGACCCTCCCTGGGGCTAAAACCTTCGGGCTTGCGCAGGGCTGGGCTCGGCTCCCAGGGCCCTGCGCTGGCCGATTCCTGCCGGCCCGCTGGGCTGTCCTCAGCGGGAGGTTAGCTTCTTGTGTCATTTTGGGGGTTCTGCTGCTCTAAAGTTAGTTCAGAGTCCCCTTTTACATGGATTGGAGGTGGTGGGAGCCGGAGCCAAGCGGAGATCCTGTTTTTACTCCTGTTGCTGCTGCTGCTACTGGGGCTGGGGCTGGTGCTGAGCAGCCTATGGCACCAGACTCACCTTTACAGGAGTTTGGGCATCTCAGTAAATGCTGCCTCCAGAATTCAGAGCCTTCTTGTGACATTGTAACCCATCCTGTATTGTTATCTGTGTTTATGTGTCCCACATAGGACTGCTCCGCCCTGCCCCCCCCCATCAATAAACTATCGTGTTCTTGAGGGCAGGGGTCCTGAGGGGCATTCTTATCAGGACTAGCATCTCTCTGCCTGTCCCCATCTCTTCTCTCCAGCTGGGAAGGTGTGGAAGGTCATTGACAAACCATGGGTTCCTACTGTGAGGATGGGGCCTTGTACCTCTAAGGTGCTCTACCCTGGGTAGGTACCTGAGCTGGTTCTTTTGGTGAGTTTGGGTGACTCCCTCTGGGTCACTGGCCCAAGTGCCCTCATTGGGACACCAGGAGAATGGGGATTATCAGGGTGTGGGACAGGAGGTAGGAGAAGCACCCAGGCCAGTCCATTTCTAACTGGAAAGGGCAGAAAGAACTCTGTAAGAAGCCTTCACTTGGCATTATCTGGTATACAGTCTCCTACATAGGCCTTTTCTGATTCCTGGTTTGCCATTATTTGGATAAATGGACTTCTTTGCTATTGACAATGTGCATTCACTGTGGAACTGGTATCGGGTGGAAAGGGGTCAAACCTTGGAAAGAAATTGAGGGGCCCTCCTGCCCCAAATGGCACTCAGAACTGAGTATCCCTTAGGCTGAGGCTATCAAAGAGAACAGATGGGTCTGCTTGTGGCCTGGTGTCATCTCTCTCAGACAACAGAGTGGCCTCTGGCCTCAGCCTCCTGCTTCCCCTCCTGGAAGGAGAAGACTGGGGGAGCAGAGGCTGGAAATGCCCATGAGGCCTTCCTTCCAACCCCTTAGCAGCCCCACCACAGGTGGGCCTCTCCCCAAGAAGCAGCTCTTTAGCATGGAGCTCTAAGCTCACATACCTGAAAGGAAAGGCTTCCTAAAGGCAGGGTTGGGGCCACCTTGTCTGCCTTTGCACCTCCCTGGCTTAGGGCCTCCAAGAGTGGCAGGAAGGTCCTTGTGAGATAGGCCCCCACCATCCTGCCTGCCCCTGGCCCTCCACACTTCCACCTGGCTCCCTTGACTGGCAGGCAGCTTTCTCTGAGTCCCTCTCGCCTCTCCAGGCCCCCACAAGGCCTCTTGGAGGGTCTCATCTCACCCAGGCTGGTCATTAGCCCCAGCATCTGGCATCCGGTAACTGTTGGAAAAAGCAGGGGCCTGTCCTGTCACTGCCTCCCAAAGGCCCCTCCTGGGAAACAAAGGCTTCTTTGGTGGTGGGAGAACAGATGCTGTGTTTCATAAGCTAAAAGCAAAGACAGACATCCAAAGAAAACAACCATGGCCTGTCATGCTGAGGCCATGGTCGTGGGGCCTGCGCTGTGGCATTATACACCATGAGCATAACACACACACACGCACATACACACACTCACTCGCACACACACTCATATACACTCTTCAGCTCATGCACACACACACACACTCATACACACTCTTGAGCTCATGTACACTCACACACATACACACACTCACTCGCACATACACACTCTTGAGCACATGCACACAGTCACACACACATACACACACACGCACATATGCACACTCACTCACACATACACACTCCTGAGCTCATGCACACACTCACACACATACACAATTCACTCACACACATACACACACTCACTCACACATACACACACTCACTCACACATACACACTCATACACACTCTTGAGCTCATGCATACACTCACACATACACACTCACATACACACACTCACTCACACATACTCTTGAGCTCATGAACACATACACACTCACACACATACACACTCACTCACACATACACACTCTTGAGCACATACACACTCACACACATACACACACTCACTCGCACATACACACTCTTGAGCACATGCACACACTCACACACACTCACTCACACACTCATACACACTCATACAGATACACACTCACATACACACACACATGCCCTCTCAGCTTTGACCCCAACCCCTAGCTCCCTGTGCCCCCAGCAGAGTTCACAGCAGATGCTTCAGCCAGCAGGGCTGGCCAGATGCCCAGTAGATGCCATATCTTGGCAGGATTCGGACTCTTCTTCCCTGGAAGCTGGGAGAGGAGAAGGGGAGCAGGCACTGTTAACTCTCATCTGGGAAGCAGCTGCTGCCCTCCCCCACAGCAGGTGAGTGTGGATCCTTGGGAGGAGCTGGGCCCCCTTTGAGCCAGGCAGCTGCCCGCAGCCTTCCTGTGGGGGCTGAGGGGAATGCCCTCCTTTTTACCAGTGGAGATCCTGAGGCTCTGTGGGATTAAGGGATGGGTCCAAGGGCACAGGGTCGCCAGTAGCAGAGCTTCTGATTCCAGAGTCAGTTCCCTGATTCTGAGCTGATCCCATCTGGCGGGCCTGGGCACTTAGACTTCCTGTCAGGGAGTGCCAGGGTGCAGTCTGGTCCTTCTCAGGCTACTGGCTCTGGTGAACACACCCTGTATTGGCCAGGTAATTGCTAAGCCAGGGAGTGAGTGGGTCCTGGATGTTCCTGTCCCTACTGTAAGCACAATCACCCCTGTCTACCTAGAACACAGCTCCCTCATCCATCCAGAGTAGGAGCCAAGAAGTAAACAAAGGCAGTCTCTGGGCAGCCCAGGGGTAGGGGCCAGCACAGCATCTGGGACACAGGGAGCACTTGTGTTTATGGATTGTTGGTGTGGCTAATGCTTTACTCAAGGAGGGTCCTCTCAGCCCTCACTCTTAGTTTGCACACAGTTCTAACATATTTCATTACTTGGTTTCTGAACCCAGAGTAGCTGGAAGTCAAGAATTAGAGCGAGGAGACAAGGTTTCCAAAGCAAGAAGTGGATACTGAGGGAGGGGACAGCTACCAGCCTGGGAACATGGGAGGAGACAGAAAAATTCTAGAAAGAGATACAAGGACACAGGTAGCCCAGCCTCTGGGGCCAGTCAGTGAAGGCGTGCATAGCCCCATCCATGTTCCTGCATGCTGAGGTTTCCCTCTCTTCCAGGCTCCTGGCTGCTATAGCTCAGCGCTGCTCCTGGGAGCCTCCCTGGGAAAAGGCAGGGGGTAACAGTGGGTCTACCCAGGAGGGCCAGAGGCCAGATGTGGGTCTCTGAGATGAGGAAATGGCAGCTCCCGGCAGACCCAACGCTGACCCTCCGGCTGTCCATGCAGGACCCTGGTGGGCTCCAAAGGGGAAAGCCCAAACTCCCCATCCATCAAGTCAGGGACACTGGGGGCCTGAACTCTGCTCAATGAGCCCTTCTTCCTGCCTTTGCCTCTGAGAGAGATCCAGAGCTCCCTCCTGCTAGGCCTTCCTCAGACAAGCAGATGCTTGAGCTGGCTCCTTGTGCTGCTTCTGCCTGACTCATGACTTGTCGCTATTTCCTGGGGCGAGCCCGGTCCTCGCTAGGACAGTTGGCCCTGCTCCTGGCTGCCCCCTCTGCTGGGAGCAGACACTCAGCCCTGTTCATCTGAGGAGGTTTCCATGTTCCAGTGGCAGCACGGGCTTCGTTTGTGACTCGAAGGTTCCCCTTTTGTGTGGAATCATTTGAACCAACATATCCTTTTCTCTGAGTTTTCCAGGGTTTGGCATCAATGCCTCATCCAAGAGATCCAGGTGGCACTCCTTTCACTCCATGCCACACTTTTCTGTCTCTTTTCCATTCTTCTAGCTTTGTGTCCATTTTATCTCTTCTCCAACAAGCCAGGGCTCAGACGGAGCAGAAATGGCCGATGCAGGAGGGACTCCCACCTCAGGGACGAGTTACCTCTTATCAAAATGGAATCATCCATTTCCCCTTTGGGGATGGTGCCTGGCACTTGTGTTCGGCGCTCCCCACATCTGGTGCTCCCCGTTTCCTATTCACCAGATTCTTCCAGGAAGACAGAGCTCAGAACGTCCCATTGTGAGGCCTCCTCCTGCTTCCTTCCTGGTCCATGTTTTCCTACATATTTCTTGCTTCCTCCTCCTCCCCTTTGCATTGGGATCACTAGCATCATGGCACGTGCTGATTTCATCTGAAGTCTGGCAGAAATGCCCACCCTTCTCATTCTCTGTAAACATGGTAGTGATTGCATGAGCTGCAATTATTTTCATGATAATTTTGTTTTGTTTTTGCAAATCCTTCTTCTGTGCCCTGTGCTGGGGGAAGCAAACAGCCCAGGAAATGCTGCCTTTGGATGCCCAAGTCTTGGCTTTGCCTCTTCAAGGCAAACCTCGACATTCCGAGGAGTGCCCACTTCCTTCTTTCTCCTGGCCTTATTTATATACCCAGATTAAGGCATTTTGGTAGCCCCAAAGACATGTCCACTCTGCAGTCACTGGACAAGGATCCCTCATTATAATAGTAATGGAATTTAAAGATCCCTGGTATTGGCTTGGTTGAGTGTTAAAACCCAGAGCTTGTGAATCCCACTTGAGGGATGGACTTGTTGACGTGAAAAGAGAGGCCTGGACTGGGAGGAGCTGGTGATGTAAATTTAGAGAGACACAAGAAAAGAGAGAGGAAGAAGAACTTTTTGGAAGCAGCACTGTGGAGGCAAGAGAGAGACCGAGAGGATTGCTGAGGGCCAGTTCGAACACCTCAGGACTTTTGAGAGCTGCCACCCAGAGCTGCCAAGGACTGAGGAGACATGGCTGTTATGCTGGTACTTTGTCTGTCTGTTTTGATGTTGTTTTGCCAGATTCGTCCACTGGTGAAGGACAGTGCTGTTGTTGCAGAGGTCCTGGAACCTTGCTGTTGGTTCAGAAGCCCTGAAGAAGGATTTTCTTGTTGTATGTTTACAGAAATCCTGGAAGAGGGTTTTGCTAATGTTTTCAGGGGTCCTAGGACTGTTCTGCAGACAGAGAATGAATTAATGAAGAGACTGGCAATGTATCTTGTGGCCTTGCTAAGCTTTGTCTCTCCAGGAACAAAGATTGCTGAGAACTTGCCTGTGTCAAGATGAAGAAAAGACCTCCATTTGGGTATTAAGTGCTGTGCTTAAGCTTGTTGTAACTCTGGGGTAGATTCAATTGTGATCCAGGGGTGGGGAACTTTTGACTTTTTTGTGCTCTGTGAGTGACCAAATGAATGTACTTTGCTTATGATTGGAAACTAATCTCCATTTGAGAAGAGGGGCTTTGTGATGGACTAAATGTAATGTCCAGGGGTGGAGTAGTACTTGGAAATTATTGAATTACCCTTGGTGAATGCTGTATTTTGAATTATGCTGTACCTTGATTTTCCATGGATGTTTTGCTTTTGTTATGGAATAGAGTGATCACTATGCTGAGTAATCAGAACCTTTAAAAAAAAGCTGTTCACAGTAGCAGTTCTGGAAAGCTTCTGTGCATGGCATTGCACCCATTTAGAATATCAACCTTCAAATGAGTTTACAATTGGTCTAAAATACTTTCACATATACAAGATAATTTGGGGAGGGAGAGAACAATTATAACAATAATGGTGTTAATAACTGACATTTAGAGCCTTACATGTTATCTCATCTGTGGAGAAGTCTGAGGAGTAAGCACTATTATTATCTCCATTTTACAGATGAGGAAATTGAGGCAGACAGGGTTAAATAACTTGTCCAAGGTCACACAGTGTCCCGAGGCTGAATTTAAACTCAGGTCTTCTTGGCTCTGGGTCCAGCTCTCTATCCACTATCCAAACTAGTGCAGAAAAGGTTTCCCATTGGAGGTAGCCCCAGAGATGAGCCTTGAGGGAAGCTAAGGATTCCAAGAAATGGAAGTGAGAAGGGAGGGCACTCCAGGTATGCAGAAGGCTCTGTACAAAGGCATGGAGGTGCACACTGGAGCTCCAGGATGGGGGAAGAACCAGTCTGGCTGGAATGCAGTGTGGGTGTGAAGGGTCCTGGTGAGATCTGAACCAGTGAGGGGCAGCTAGAGCTGGCCCTGTGGGCAAAAGGAAGCCCCTGGAGCTTGTGGAAGAGGAGAGCCACTTGTGGGACTGCAAAGGGGAGAGGCTAAGGCAGGAGAGGCATGGGGAGGGGCCCTGAGTGAGCTGGGAAAGGGCAGGGCTGGCACCAGACTGGAAAGACTGAGGATGTGGGAGCTGGGGCTGGGATCCTGAATTGCTGGTCAAACGACAGTGAGATCCTACACTGTCTAGACTTCAGTCAACAGTGTGATGTGATGGACAGGGGGGAAGGAGAGGGCTTTGCCAGCATCTTTGCCAAGAAAGCCCCAGATGGGGTCACAGAGCCAGACAGGACTGAACCCTCCTGGCCAAAGTCCACATCTCCCCTCCCAAGCCACCAAGCGAGGGCATTGGAAAGACACCCATTCTTCCCTCCCTTCTCCCAGTTTCTCACCAGTGGAATGAAGGGGGCCGTGGGACCACAGATGAGTTCCGGCCCTCTCTGGGCCACCTCACCTCCACAAACAACCTTCTGAGGGCTTTGGCATTTGCCCCAAACCTTGGCTCCCCAAAGTATCCCTCATATAGAATAGCTGGCCTTTTGTGAGTGGACACAGGAGACCACCAAGGAAAGGCGGAGGCAAGGATAGGCCCTGCTGAGCAGGTGTGCGGAAATGCTGATGTTTGTTCTGCTTAAGGCTGGCCCATGAGTCAGCCCTTCTTGGGAACCCAGAGCACATCCCATCAGAGCCCACGCTCACCAGCTACATCAGGAACGACTTCTTCTTCCTCCAGACCACATGACTCGGGCCCCCATTCTTAGCCTTGCAAATGCCTGCCTTGAGCCCCAGGCCTCCAGGCAGTCCCCCCTGGATCTGTGCTGAAAGGCTTTCCCACTCCACAGGTTTGCCAGAGCTTGGGCTGTGTTGGGGGAGCCTTCAAGAGCCAGAGGCATCTCTGAGCTACCTTGTGACATCAGGGGAGGAGGGAGCCAGGGGAATTCTAGACAGTCTGGTCCTGGCTGCTGAGCCCAGAGTGTTCTGTTGGTCACTGGGACACATGTTTACAGCTTCCCAGGCCTGGTCTGGCTCCTTGTCAGAATCCCAATGATGGCACAGAGGCCCTGCTGCACTTGCTGAACAGCTCAGCCTGGATGAGGCTTGTGTTACACAGAAAAGACCACGGTGCTGAGGAAGGTGAGTCCCCAGAAAGTCTGCCCACCAATCAGGACAGGCCTCCAGACATCCCAGAGCTGCTCCTCTGGGGCCCCTGTGGACAGGATCACAGGTGGGGGAAGGCACAGGTCATGTGTGCCTGGAGGAGAGAAGCCTCAGGCTGACAGGCAGGGACGTTCTGGGGTGGGGGGAAGGATGAAGTGTCCGGCTTGAACCCTGGAGCAGCAGGCATCTTGTAGGACCCGCTTACCACAAAGCTCCATGTCAGACTACCTTCCCTACCTTGAGGAATGGTCAGAGCAGGCAGACACCAGCCCAGCCGCCCCAGGGCCCTCTGCTCTCCAGGATAGGATCCCATGCCCCGCCCTCTCCACCTGGGTCCTGGCTGGCCCAGGGACCCCTGGGGCAGGGCAGGGCTGGCCTGCAGACTCAAGTCTCAGTGGCTCTCTCTGCTTGGAGCAGATGCTGAGCCCCGGCTTCCCAACAGACACTGGCTCTGGTGCTGTGGCTGGCAGGATTAGCACCAGCATCTCCCCTCCCGCCCTGCATCCCTCCCCAGCTGAGCACTCCCAGCCTCTCTAAGCCTTAGCAGACCTTGGAGCTGGGTCCTGGGGTCAGTCCAGAGCCTGGCTCATGGAGGTGAGGGCCAGACAACCCTGAGGGTCTAACCAGCAGGACCTCAGGATCCTGAGAGAAAAGTGGTTCAGTGGTGGCCTTCGGGGCCTGGGCCTGACGGCCCTTCGAGGCCAGGCTCCCACTGCTCTGGCACCTCCCCCTCCCATTTATTTGCCTTTGTCTGGAAGCAGCTTGTCTGTCTGTTTCCCCCATCAGACTATGAGTTCCAGGAAAGCAGAACCTGGCACAGAGAAGGCACTTGATAACTGTTTGTTGACTGACTGACTGATCCCCATGAAAACACAGGCTATCCCCACCCGAAGCTCCCCAGGAATGTTCCAAGCTGCTCTGTCTGGTGCCCAACAGCTGAGCTCAAGCCTTTCTTGGCCTTCCCCCAAGAGATTACCTTCCATGGGAAGGGTTGTCACTATTCTCCAGAGGCTGGGGGCCTGGGAAGCCCTAGGGCAGGGGCCAGCACTAAGGAAGGCCTTGACCCCTCCAAGGACTTCACACAGGTCCCTGAGCCCCTCCTTCTGATCCTGGGCCCAGATGAGGCTCCTTGGGGTCAGCTGCATTTGTTGGGAAGTTCCTCCAGACTCAGAGAGCCTCAACGGCCACTTCCCTCATGGTAGCCTTCCAGCTCAGTCCTCAGCCTCCACACAACCTTCCTTCGTGAACCTAGTGACACCCCCCACTCCCAAGACCTTCAGGGATGCCCCCAGGACAGAGACACAGGCCCTAAGACCCTCTAATGCACAACCATGCTTCTGAACAGGAGCGCCCAGAACAGCCTCGGGACTCCTCCCTTGGGACTTTGAAGATGCAGAGGAGTCCCTCTGGCCAGCACCCTCCACCCCTCCAGATGAGGCTGGGGGCAGCTTCTTGTTCAGCCTGTGCCAGGACAGCTGATCGAGCCCAAGAGAAGACTTTGTATTGATGTCTAGAAGATGACCAGCCTGAACCCAATGCTCAAGGCCCTTGAGATCTTTCTGGATCCAACCCAGTGTCTTTCAGAGCTTTGTGGCAAGGCTGATACAGCTGCTGTCTTTGGCTCAACCTAGTCATTGATAACAATATGAAACAGCACAGGGCAGGGCACATATCCCTGGGGCACTCCACCAGAGACTCTACCCGTACAGAGCAAGGAACTCCAACTGAGTGAAGAAGCAAAGGGCCCCAACTTCAGTTTTCTCTCTCCCCCTCTGTCTCTGTCAAGTGCCTTACCATGTGACCTGAGCCTCAGTTTCCTCCTCTGCAAGATGAGGGCTGGGAGCTGAGGAACCTGTGAGGGCCCTCGCTGTTCTATCTACATCATAGGGAAGGAGAATCTGTTTTCTGTGCAAAGAAAACATGGTTGTGAGAGTGTGCCATTTACCCCCAGCCCAGATGCTGGCTCAGAGATCTGGAGCCTCCCCAGCAGGTGCTGGGTGCTGAGTCAGAGCCCACAGCTGCTCACCTGGGGGGTCTTGTCAGCACAATTAACAAGCAATTAAAACATGCTGTTCTGCTGATCCAACCATTCTGCAGAGTGATATGAACTGTGCCCAAAGGGCTATAAAACTATACATACCCTTTGATCCAGCAAGACTGCTGCTAAGTCTGTATCCCAAAAAGGGGGAAAGCACCCATTTATACAAAAAGACTTATAGCAGCTCTTTTTGTGGTGGCCAAGAATTAAAAATGGAGGGATGCCCATCCATTGAGGAATGACTGAACAAGTCCTGGTATATGAATGTGATAGAATTCTACTGTCCTGTAAGAAATGATGAGCAGGCGGACTTCAGAAAAACCTGGAAAGATTTACATGAACTGATGCAGAGTGAGGGGAGCAGAACCAGGAGCATGCACAGCAACAGCCACAGTGTGCCATGACCGGCTTTCATAGACTTGGCTCTTTTCAGCAATGCAACGATCTGGGGTTGTCCCACAGGACCCCTGATGAAGCAGCACACATACCATCCACCTCCAGAGGAAACCCTGGTATTGACTGAACACAGACCAAAGCATGCGAGTTTGCACTTTCTCTCCTTCATTTTTTCCTTCGTTCTAGTCTTCTTCAAAATGACTAATGTGGAAATGTTTTACATAACTGCACATGTGTAATCTATGACTGATTGCTTACTGTCTCAGGGAGTGGGGAGGGGAGGGAGAGAATTTGGAACTCAAAACTTTTTAAAAATAAAAATCCCACGCCTTGGGAGATTCTGGGAGCAGGGCGGTAAAGTGCCCTGTCTTCCCTGTGGTCCCAGCTGCAGAGCTACCCTTGTCTTCTTTCTCCCAGCCTTCTCCCCACTCCTTCTGTCCCTCTCACTCTCTGATATGCATCTTACCTCCACGTTGGCCTTCCTGGGTCAATCAGTCTCTCAAAAAGCCTTTAGCAAGCTCTTACCGTCTGCTGAGAGCTAGAATGACAAATACAAAGCCTTGCCTTCAAGAAGCTTACATTCTTTTTTTTTGAGGTACTATGTAAATCTTTATTCATAATAATTGTTAATATTCATATTTATGATAAAATTTACTATCTTCCTCCCTCCCCCCAAACTGGTCATAATGAATGTCAGACTTGGAATCCTAAGATTTAGAACTGAAAGAGACTCAGGAGAGTGCAGACCTAAACAGGAATACTGCTGCTTGTGTTGAAGAAGCTTGCATTCTAACACCCCGAGGGCCTGGGAGAGGAGAAGAAAACAAAGAGGTGGGGGCTGGGCATTGCCCCCCTCCCCATGGGGGGAGGAGCCGCAGGGGCAGGGCTCTCGTCCATAGTCTGCAGCACCCCCCCCCCAGAAAACCCTTCTGAACAAGAACACCAGCTCACGGGTTCTTTGCAAGCACTCTGCTGGTACTGGAGCTGGGGTCCTGGATTCAAATCCCTCCTCTGACCTTTACTATCTGGGCACCTTTGGACAAATCGCTGAACTTCCTGGGCACTCACTGGGCTCCTCTGTAGCCTGGTGGATCCCACATCCTCCATCCTTCCAGACCACGGTCCTTGGTGCCTCCGCAGCTCTCTGGGCTCCTTCTGGGTTCTGCCCCAAACCTGACCTTGCTGTGGGGAGGTGGCCGAGCCTCATCTCTCCAGAGCATGACTTCGCCTGGGGCTCCTCCTCAGGCCCCTGCCTCTCTCCCTCCAGTGACCAGACCTCCCTGGAGTCTGAATGTGCTTGGTTGTCCTGCTCTCCAAAGGGCTTCTGAAACCTTAGACCTGGCCAGGTGCCTGCCCAGGGGCCGGGGGTCCCTTCCCAGGGGCCGGGGGCCCCTCCTGGCTCAAACCGCCAGGGCTGTTCTTCCTGAGTTCCCAGAATCTTGGGCTGTTCGGCTCATGTCCCGAGACATAGCATGGGTGGCCAGAGGTGGGAGGAGCCCCCTTCCCTCCTGCCCCCTTCTCAGCCTTTTGAGCCCCGACTTCCTGAGGTCAGCTCCCAGCTGCCTGGGCCCATGGTGAAAGGCCTTCTGGGTTTTTCCTTTTCGCCCCCTCCCTGCCCACCTGACCCTCAGAGATCTGAAGGCCTGTGAATCACACTGTCCAGTCCCCCACAGGCCCTGACCTTGGAGCAGGCCCTTCCGAGAGCTGCTGATGGGAAGAAACCTCAGAAGCCTTGTCTCTGACAGAGGTCTGGCGGGGAGCCTACTGCTCCAGGCCAGTGCTCAGAGGTGGCTCCAGCTGCCAGGAAGTTCCTATGTGCCTCAGGAGAAGCCCTCACAATTCCCACCAGGAGCCTCCCCATAGCCCTGGAAGCCCGGCACAGTGGACATCATGTCTCTTTTTTACAGGCAAGGAAAGTGAGGCACAAAGTCCCCCAACCCCTTAGCTATGAAACCCAGAACTGGTTTCTACGCTTGGGCTGCAGGATTCCTTGGCCAGTGACAGTTCATTGTGGCTGAGCCTGGAGGGAGCTCCCTTCTAGACTTTGTGCGCCTTGGGATCCTGCTTGGGCATGTGACCAGGGCTGGCCCAGAGCTGTAGCTCCTGAGTCTACAGGAGCCCTCACACACCTCAGAGCTCCTGACTCTGGGTCCTGGCATTATGGTACAGGAATCAGTGAACAATGGCGGAGGTGGGAGGATTTGGAGATACACTGGTATCTCCAAGGGCAGAAGGCAGACCAGTTCCTACCATAGACACTCCTCCACATCCCTGGGCTGGGAGTCTTGGGAGAGAGCATTGCCAGTGACTGGCCTGGGGTCAATGTCCTCCCTCCCAGCCCCAGCCCCAGGGGCTCCAAGATCTGAGAACCGATGTCAGTGAGCTCCACAAAGCAGCCAGTGCCCAGGGCATGAGGTTGAGCTGCCAGGGCCCGCTGGGCAGTGCTGTTGGCATTCCCTGGTCCCTGACATGATCTCGTCCCCACTGAGGCATGATTGGGAGGTCTTCCTGGGTTTGTGGAATGCATGAGAGCCCCCGCGAACATAGAACAGGAATCCTCAGGGGCTAACAGTGACCCATAGAACTTCTGCTAACAAGAGACAACACCCGTCCTCTGATCTTCCCTAGCAGCTCCCCTCACTGCCTCTCAACTAAGAATGGGGCCTGTTCCCCAACAAAGGGAATCCATGGGGACGGTTCCCTGGTCAGGGGGGGGGATGGCAGCCCAGGGCCAGGGGCAGAAGAGGAGCCGCAGAGTCATAGAGGGCAGCAGAGACCCTCCCCAGGGAGGAAGCAGTCCTCAGGTGATGCTGCCCTTGGTCAGAGTTCTGGATGCCCCACCCTAGTTAGGCATTCTGGCTGGAGTGTCTGGAGCTGCTTGTTCCAGGCCAGGATGCAGCTGTGGGTCTGGGCTCCCTGGTCTGGCCTTCCCAGAGTGAGAGCCAGTTGCCAGAAAACACTCTTCAGCAGGGCCAGGAGGGAAAGAGTAGGAACAGAACAAGGGGCTTGCAGAGGGGGCCCTGCTTTGGTTGGCCCTGGGATGATTTCTCTGCCATCATTTCCACACAATTCAGTCAGGGAACCTTTCTGGGACGTCTCCCAAGGAGATGGGGCCTCCCCAGATCTCGAGGGTCCTGGACATGATTTTGTTGCATAATCCAATAATGGCTCCTCCTCCTTGGGCCTGGGGGAGCTGCTCTGGCCTCACTCACTGATATGGCGCAGTGCAGCAGGCCCTGGGGAGCTCAATGGTCAGAGAAGAGCCCCCCAGGCCCAGCCCACCCAGGAGCGCAGACTGGGGAGCGGGAGGGGCGGCTGCCTGGGCCTGAAGGCGCCAACACCTGCCCAGCCCCTGCTGCTGCAGCCCTTCATGGGGACAGACTGATCATCTAAGGTTGTAAGGCAGCTACAGAGAGCCCAGCCTCTCCAACAGCCCCGGGAACGCCCTCACTCCCCCTTCACCCCAAGATCTCCTTGTGGTTAAATACACTCAGCCTGAGAGGGGGTGGGGACTGATGGGTGGGTGGGGCCAGAGAGAGCCTGTTAGAGGCTTGGAGCCCAAAGAGAAGGGAATGTGTCAGTTGGGGTCAAAGCAGGGATGCCAGAGACCAGAGCCCCATCTCTAGGTAGAGAAGGAGCTGGGCTATAAGAACAGGGAAGGGTGGGCTGAGGGGGGAGCCCTGGCCCTCCCTGCTCAGAACTGCAGGCCCACACAAGGACAAGACGGCCGGGGTGGGAGGGAGTGTCTCTCAAAGTTCCCACGAGGCACCGGAAGTACAAGGTCAAGGTCTCTCTCTGTCCTCTGCGACCTGACTGAGCTCTGGGCATCCTGAGCACATGGGGTGGGGGGCTGTCACCATACCCGGCCCTCAAAGCCTCCTGGGGCCGCAGGGATGCTGCAGGCTCGGGAAGGCCATTCTCTCTCACCTTCATTCCTCCTCCATGTTGGGGAGATTCTGCTCAGACACAAGCGAGGCAGGGGCTGTCTTGCTCAGTAGCCCCCATCAGGCTGCCCAGTCCCACCCATGTTCCTTCAGCAGGCTCAAGAATTCCCTCTTAGCTTAGAGGATAGGACCAAATCCTGCTGGGGTCAGTGCAAATGCCAGATACTGAATGGATTTGTTTTAAGTTCTTGATGAAAGACCTTTGATCCACCTCCTTTCCCAGGCCTTGCCTTAGGGCATCCCCAGGTCCCTCCTGGGCAGGCCCTATTACCCAGGCCCCAGTAATCCCTTCCTTCCTGACTGATTTGGAGAAGAGACAGGGCCCCCTGACTCAAACCTTTGATCTGGGTCAGAGAAAGGAGAAAGCCTTCCATAAAACCAGTCATTAAGCACTCAGAGAGCTAGAAGGGCCAGGGACCAGGGGAAGTTATAAAGGCCAATCCCCATTGATGTGTCCCTAGAAGATGCCCTGAGATCTGGGCCAGGTAGCAGCTGGATCCCCAAGGGTCACTCAGACCCTGCCCAGGGCCTTTGTTTCCCACCCAGGGGACTGGGGGGCAGCAACAGCACTCCCAACATGACCCATCAGTCTGTGCTCTGCCCCTCTGTTACCCAAGGGTGCCCCGGCCAGAGGGATGAGCACCCTGCGGCCCTGGACTCTGCCATCTACCCCAGGGGGCTTATTTACTTCTGGAGGGGGGCAGGGCCAGAGATCACAGATTAGCAGAGCAGCCTGGGGGGGCAGTTTCATGGGGGCCCCATGACCTGCAACTAATTGACTTTCTGGAGCCCAGGATTTGTGGAACAATCATTTGTGGAGAAAGATAAAGAGAGAGCTCTGAGTGGGACGGGTCATCACGGCTGACTCCCAGGCTCCCTTCCTCCTCCCTGAACCCCCAGCCGCCATCGTAGGCCTTCTCACTGACAGTGACACTCTGGGGACACCGAGGTGCTTCCCTTGGGTCCCATCCTAGACCCGGCTGGCCATTAGGGAGAAAGCCCCCTGAAGTCACAGCCCTGTTGTGGGGACCCAGTGAGGGTACTGTCTGGCACAGAGTAGGTGCTTATTAGCCCTGGATCTCTTGGGGTCCTACTCAGTACAGCTGCTCCAGGGGTAAGGGCTTGCCCCCTAGCACTTCCTGGAAGCTTGCCCTGCCCCCTCCCTGCCTCCTCAGGCTGATGAGTCTTGGGAAGATGGAAGCCTGGCCCAATGCTCTCTCAGCAGATATGTGGGCAGGGGGCCCAGACAGAGGGCTCTGGTTTCCTTCAGCTGACTCATCTCAGTGGGCCCAATTACAGAATTCCTGACAGGCCAGATCATCCCCCAGTGGGGAGGCAGGGGGGTAGCAGGACCTCCCTGGGCCTCTTGGGCCACCCTCCTTCTGATTCTGACTCCAGACCTGAGGTTTAGTGGGACAAAAGGGCAGCCGGCATCCCTGGTGGGCACAGCCAGCATCCCTGGTGGGCACAGCTGGCCTCCCTCGTGGGCACAGCCGGCTTCCCTCGTGGGCACAGCCAGTATCCCTGGTGGGCACAGGCAGCATCCCTGGTGGGCACAGCTGGCATACCTCATGGGCACAGCAAGTATCCCTTGTGGGCACAGCCAGGTCTCCAGAGATCCCAGAAGACCAAGGTCCCCCCCCCCCAAACTACGGAGGCCCAGGGCCTCTGAGTGAGGCTCACTGATCATAGCAGGAAGTCAGCTTTTTCTGACATGAGCCCATAGGCAGGCTGGTTTGTGCCAATCTTGTTTCCACCCACTGTTCAGCGTGGAAGTCCCCTGCTCTGGTGGAGGGTGGGGATGGGGGTTGTGGCTTCCTTGTGCTGGCCTCTGGATCTCTCCCCCAGAGAGCTGGTAAGCCCTGTCAGGTGCTCCTGGCCCAGTGGACAGCGTATCTGGGACCCAAGACTAACTTCTGAGAGGTTTAGTCCCCAGGACAGCAGCTACAGAAGGGCCATGAATGTTCCCACCTAAATAGATCCCAGAGTCTGTCTACCAAGGCCCAAGGGATTGAGGGAAGGCCCTGGGGGAGGGAGGCTCCCACTGGAAAAATCACAGACCCTACAAGTATTCAAGCAAGGAAACATTTCCCCACCCTAGGACACAGACCTACCCAGGGCAGTAAGCTCTGGACCTGCCTCTGTCCTGCCCCCTTGGACTTTGGGTGAATCCTCCTTTCTTTCAGCCCCAGCCCCTGACCCACCTTCCCCAGGCCTACCCTGCCCAGGGTGCTGTGTGAGGGAACTCCCTGGGATCCTCATCAGAGCTGCTGGCCAGCACAGGTCGATTCCTCTCATACAGGTCATGGGTCAGAGAAGTGAGGCCTGGAAGGGACCTTAGGGATAAACTCATCCACCTGCTTCCCTTCCAGGTGAGGAAACTAAGCCCAGAGAGAGACAGTGTTTTGCCCAAGGTCACGCAGTAAAGAACAGAATGAGTGGACAAGGTCAGGGGACAGTCCTCTCCAGTCCTAATGGGATCCCAAGATTTGACCTTCAGAACTCCAGGGCCCCTGGGGGCTGGCGAGTTCAACTCCCCATTTTATAGTCAGAGAAACTGAGGGAAGGCCCAGGTCATAGGGGGTCAGAGGTCACCAGAATCCATTCCTGACGATGACCCAAGCTGTGCTGACTCCCCAGGCCCTTTCTGAGGTGCCCTCAGCAGCAGCAGAGGAATCGTCTCCTTTATTAACCCAGCAGCGGTCTGGGCCATGTTCAGCTCTAGGCACTACATTTTAGGAATGTTAAGCTGGACAGTGTCCAGAGAAGGTGACCTCAGTGTCACCAGAGCCAAGGGAGAAGAGAAGGCTCAGGGGTCATGTCCTCCAGGGGGCAGGAGACGGGCAGGCTCCGATGGCCCATTGGTTGGGCTGAGCAGGGCATCTGCACCTTTTTGTGTGCCTTGGACCCCTCGGACTCTCAGCATCATGTTTTCAAGCAGATTAGAAACAAAGTCAATTCTACTGACTCAGTTATCACCGGCCTGGGGTGAGAAACCCTGGTCTGGGAGGGGGGCTGGGGGCATGTGGCTGCGGAGGTCCCAGCATTCTGTGTCCATGATGCAGCATTGAGAGCACCCCTTGCTCAGTGGGGAGGAGGAGGCCCTCTTCTCTCTGCATTCCCCCAGCCCCAAGAGCCTACCTTGGGGGCTTCCTCCCCTAATAGCTTGGAAAGGGGCCACAGCTCATGCCACAATTCCACCTCCCTGGGCTGGTGTCCCAGCTTTGGCTGGGCCTCAGGTAGGAGCCCACCAAGCCCCTCAGCCTTCAGTGCTAGGGGATTGTCTGAGAAAAAAACATGAGGGCCAGAAGCAAGATCAGAAGCCAGGATCCATCGATCTGCTCTCTCCCGCCCCAAGGCATCCCTCCTCCTCCATTGTACTGGCAGCACTTTTGTTCTGTGTACAGAGAGGGCACAGAATCAGAACTTGTTGCCAGCTTTGGGCAAGATCCTCTGGAGAGAGCTGGCACAGAGACCCTGGAGGCTCTTAACCCTAGAGACCACTGAACCAAACTCCTCATTGGACAGATAAGGAGAGTCCGTGCCTGGAAGACTGAGGTGCCCAGTGCCAGGGTCATCTGGGGAGCTGCCAGGCTAAATGATGAGCAGAGGGAGAATCTAGGCAGAGGGCCAGGAAGCCGTGGGGGCTCCTTGTTCCTTCTCAGGGGGCTTCGGGGACCTTCTGGGTACAGCTGGGGAGGAGTGCAGAGAAGGCCCCGCCATTGAGAAGGGGTTGCTCTAGGCCCAGCCTGGCAGGACCCAGGGAGAGCGGATGACCAGGCCACCAGAACAGACAAGAGTGCTGAGGGATTTTCCACAGGAAAAGAAAGCCCTTCTGTCTGAGGCAGAATTTTCCAAAGCTCTGGGAGGCCGGCGGTCACTGGGGAACAGGACTCTTCTGCTGGGTACAGCTGAGTCTCCGCGCCAGGCCTGGTGGGCCCAGAGCTCCCCACAATGCCGTGAGGATTGTGAAGCCCTGGCCCACTTTCTACCATCCCGGAATGTACATCATTATCCCCGGTCAGGCACACAGGCGCAAGGTGAGACCCCAGGGGCCTTCAGCCTGGGGAGACTGCTGGGGTCCGTGAACCCAACGAGGAAAATATGGCTCCTTTGCCCATCTCTTCTAATCCTCTGCATTTCATCTCTGTGTGTGAACCTGAGAAGGAAGGGGTCCTGGGCCTCAGGACAAAGGCGCAAGGCCACAGCCACCTTCAGTCGGGAACATCCCCTTGGCTCAGAGAGTCTCCCTCTCCTCTCCAGGAGGCCACTGGATAGACTGCCTGCCCAGCCTCCCTCCCTCCCTCCAGGCTGCCTCCAATTCATGCTCTAACCGGCTGCCAACACCCAGGTATGACCTTGGCCCCTGAGCACACTGACTGGTCCTGGGCTGTGTGCCCAAGTGTGTCAGACAGCATCAGAGGAGAAGGGCTCCTAACGTGCTTAGCAAGGCTCGAAATTGGGCCGGGAATGTCAGCAATGCAATGCAATTCAGCAAACACTTTTAGGCACCTATTGCTTGCCAGGGCCCAGGCTGGCTCTGGAGACACGAGGACAAAAGCTGACTGGATCATAATAGGAATGCTTCCCCAGAGAAGGCAGCAGGAGCCTCTCCCCAGCCCTGGCCTGTGGAGAACCATCGGGGATGCCCAGATGGGGAAGGAGGGGGAACAGAACAAGGCAGAGGGCAGAGGAGGGGGAAGAGGGAAAGGAGAAGAGGGAATGGAGGAGGGGAAAGAAGGGGAGGGGAGGAGGAGGTCCAGTTCCTGCCTGGGGCAAGGGAGGGCCAGAACCTGCCTCCCACAGCCGGGGGTTGCCATGGGCTGGCCAAGGAGCAGCTACCCCACATCTGACTTAGCTCCCTGAAAGGGAAGGGCCTTAAAACAAGATCTGGGTGAGCCAGGGTCTGCACTTGGGCTGCTTTTAGCATCTGCCCCTTGACCCCACAGAAAGAGAGAGGAAGAAGACAGGAAGGCAGGAAGTAAGGGGAGAGGGAAAGTGGGAGGAAGGAAGGAAGGAAGGAAGGAAGGAAGGAAGGAAGGAAGGAGAGAGGGAGGGAGGGAGGAAGGGAAGGCAGGAAGGAGAGAGAGAAAGGAAGGAAGGGAGGGAGGGAAGAAGGGAGAAAGGGAGGGAGGAAGGGAGTGAGGGAGGGAAGGAAGACTCCTAGGTGTCCAGATCCCCTTTCCCCAGGGGTACTGGCACCCAGAGCAAAAACCAAGCCTCTGGCGCCTTGTGAATAAAAAACAGGAGGGAGGGAGGGAGGGAGGAAGCCTGTTCTTTCTCCTGGGCATTATTTCATTATCTCCATACCTCATACCTCATTACCTCCAAACCCACAGGGACTTTCTTGCTTCTGTTAAAGGCTGGAATCAGGTGCCCCTTCCCTTCTCTTCCCCTCCCCACCCTGACATGAGCTATAGGCCCCGTCTTCTCCTGCTGCTCTGGGCAGACCAGCTGGCAAGCAACCTCCTGGGACCAGGCCCAAAGGTCCCTTCTTGGGTGATGTGATAGTAATGGAATATAAAGATTCCCCTGTATTGGCCTAGTTTTTCAAATTGATTGTGCTAAAACCCAGAGTTTGTTAATCCCACCTGTGGGATGGACTTGTTGATGTGAAAAGAGAGTCCTGAACTGGGAAGAGCTGGTGACGTAGATTTGGAGAGACCAGAGAGAGGCAGAATAACTTTTTGGAAGTAGCACCTCGTGGAGGCAGAGAGAGACTGAGAGAATTGCTGGGGGCCACTTTGAATTGCCCTGGACTTTTGAGACCTGCCCCCTGAGCTGCCAAGGACTGAGGAGACATGGCTGTTTTGCTGGTACTTTGTCTGTCTGTTTTGATGTTGTTTTGCCAGATTTGTCCACTGGTGAAAGACAGTCCTTTAGTTGAAGAAGTCCTGGAACCTGGCTGTTGGCTAAGAGCTCCTGAGACTGTCCTGCAGAGAGAGTGAATACTGTCCACTGGTGAAGGACAGTGCTGTTGTTGCAGGGGTCTGGGAACCTTTCTGTTGGTTCAGAAGCCCTGAAGAAGGATTTTCTTGTTGTATGTTTACAGAAATCCTGGGAGAGGGTTTTGCTAATGTTTTCAGGGGTTCTAGGACTGTTCTACAAACAGAGGATGAATTAATGAAGGGACTGGCAATGTATCTTGTGGCCTTGCTAAGCCTTGTCTCCCCAGGAACTAAGATTGCTGAGAACTTGCCTCTGTCAAGATGAAGAAAAGACCTCCATTTGGGTATTAAGTGCAGTGCTTAAACTTGATGTAACTCTGGGGTAGATTCAATTGTGATCCAGAGGTGGGGAACTTTTGACCTTTTTGTGCTCTGTGATTGAACAAATGGAGGTACTTTACTTATGTTTGGAAACTAATCTCCATTTGAGAAGAGGGGCTTTGTGGTGAACTAAATGAAGGTACAGCCTAGGGGTGGAGAAGTATTTAGACCAGGGACTTTGTAATTGATTGAATGATTGGAAGGTCCTGGGGTGGGGTAGTCCTTGGAGATTATTTAATCACCCTTAGTAAATGCTGTATTTTGAATGATGTCATGTTTTGATCTTCTCTGTTCTTGGTTTGTCACTGAGTAAAATGGAGAGCACCTATGCTGGTATTCTGAACCTTGGGAAGTTGCCTTTCCTTGGCATTACATTACAGGTGACCAAAGATGTGTATGCCCATTGGGCAGGGGAATCTGGGGATTGTTCTTGTGAGGGTTCTGTGTCCTCCCTTCCCTAGGAGTTTGGCCATCTTTTTTCCCAGGATCCTTACTGCCTTCCCCTTACCCCACACAAAAAACGCCAGCCTTCACAGTGAACACAAGACAATTGACCGTAACTGCTTCCCAGTGCTGCCCTGGCCTTGAGTTCTCTCCCAGGCAAACTCCACCAGCTCTCTTTCCCTACCTTGGTCCAAGCTGTCTTGTCTCAGTTCCTCTCCCTCCCAAGACAACTCACTCCCCTCTGGGACAGCTCTCTTGGTTAAGAAGCTTGTCCGACTATGCCCGAAGGGCTACAAATCACTGACTCAGAAATGCCACTGCTAGGTCTGTATCCCAAAGAGATCATACAAACAGGAAAGGAGCCCCACACTCACCATTTTCCAATGGATGGGCATCCCCTCAATTTCCAATTCTTTGCCACCACAAAGAGCCACTGCAGATGTTTTCCTATCAATAGGGCCTTTCTCCATGTGCGTGTGTGTGGAAGGGGATCCCAAAGTGGCTGCTTCTGGGGGGGGCTGCCTCAGTGTTGGCCTTTAAGAAATGCAAACCCTCCTTCCTTACAAAAGGATGAACCGAGGAAGCTTAGCCTAAGGCATCAGGAACGCCTACTGCAGCCCCAGGCAGTGGCCCACCATCAGCTGGCCTGGGCAGCCCCAGAAAGGGGAGATGTTGCTGTCTTGGGAGAGCCATAAAAAAGGAGAGAAACCCCATCAACTTTGAAAAGAGCCGACCTGTTGGCGCGAGATGGATGTGGCCTCTTAAACCTTCTTCAGGCTCTAGAATGCCAGGATGTCCCGAGTCCTTGAATGTGGGACCACAGGGACCCTCTGTCTGCTCGAGTCTTGAAGCCCCAGAGCCCTGGTGGGAAGGAGAGGCTGTGCCCTGCCTCTGTTCTGTCCCCAGGGGCCCCATCGCAGGAGGGAAACAGGCAAATGGCAGTTTCCTTTGGTCCCGCTTCTATCCTCTCTTCCTCCCTGCGGAAAGCAGACAGCTCCCTCTTGAGCCCCAATCCTGGGTTTGTGCACAAACCTAATGTCCCTGGGCATTATCCCACCAGGCCAGGATTGTCCTCCCCCTTCTTTCTGCACCAAGCTGGGCTAAGCCCTCATTCCCTCCCCGGAGCCCTGCAGTGGCCTCCACTCCATGTTCCACTGAGTCAGTCTGCAAACAGCTCTCCAGTGCCCACCATGTGCCAGACAGGGCACCAAGCGCTGCTGTGTCATCTCCCCCAGTCCTGGTCTGACCGTGGCATGCCTCTGCCCGGAAGGCTTCCCCGACTCCATCCCCCGGCCTCCTCAGTCTGGCAGTCCAGGCCCTCCAGACTCTGCCCCTGCTCGGGCTCCTTGGCTCTTTGATGTCCTAGCCATCCGGCCTCTTTGCTGCTTCTCAGGCTTCATGGTCCATCTCCCACATGCATGCCTGTGCAGCACTCAATCCCCGCAGCTGGGAAGCACCCCCTTCTCATCTGTACCTTGTTAAATCCTGAATGTTCTCTTCCCTCAAGGCCACTTGTCCAGACACCGGCTATTTTGTATTGGCTGATCTGTGTACCCATCGTGGCTCCCTGAGGGCCAGGGCTGTTGGGCCTCTGTGCCCCAGCACAGAACTTGGCACATAGGAGGTGACTGGTAAGTGCTGGAGTTGAGTTGGTCAAGTCGGGGCACTGTTGTCTACTCATGTGGCATCGTGTGCCCTTCGTTCCAGAGACCAGATGGTTTCTGGTCTAGGCTTAAATAGGACCCATCCTGGTGGCTCATGGGAGAGTGGACACTAACCTGAGCTCTCCAGGCTCCTCTGAATCAGGAAGGAGCTGAGGGAGGCCTCTGGGGCCTGGGACAGGCCTGTGATGGCCGAACCTCTCTCGGCTGCCTTTGAGACCCCCCTCTGGGAAGGCCAGGTTCCGATCAAGGCCGGAGAGGCAATATGGCAGCATTTCTCACCCCAGCAGCCATTGTGAGGCAGAGGTTAGTGAGTGGGCATGAGGGGCAGGCATGGGCTTGGGTCAGGATGAGCCCTCCCTATTGGCCTAGAGATCCAGACCCAGCAAACAGAACCGACCTAGGACACAGGAAAGGGAATGGGCTCAAGGAGCATGGGCTCTTGCCCAAAAAAGACCCCCTGTGAGATAGATCTTGTCAAAGGCAGGCTTCTTAAACCACATGGCAGAACTTCCAGGTGCCTCTGATGTCCTCGAGGTGACCGTTCCATCCACAGAGGCAGATTTGGAGCCATCTATGACTTGCACAAAGATATCTTCCCTCTGCAGTGCCCCTGGAAAAAAAAATGTCTCTCAAGTTCAACCAGGCTGGTGCTTTAAGGGTAAACCAATCCGTGGAGCCCTCAGAGCGCCGACTGTGCTTGCCAGGGCACAGGCTCAGTTAGCATTGGAAGAGCCGGCTGATGTGTGGCCTCCAGAGACCCGAGCAAATGCTGCTGCAGAACATAGTGGGTCCCCAGCACTCAGGTCACAGCTGGGGCCTTGGACCAGGGCCAGCTGGCCCGGCTATCCTGGGACTGCTCTCACCTGACCAGGCTCATGAGCTTGGAAATAGGTACTTGGGGAAGGGGAAAGGGGAAAGAGGCCAGAAGCCAGAAAGTCAGTGAAGTCACAGGCCCTAGCCCATGTGCCCAGTTCTGGGAAGCCCCATCCGTTTTAGGAGGGCAGCCAGAGGGGGGGCCAGGCCACAACGGGATCAGCTAGAGGAACTGGGTCCTTTTAAGAGGCAGATCTGAGCTGTTCTTCTTGGTCCCAGAAAGCAATCACCGGAGGCTGGCAACAGAGAAAAGAGCTGGCTGTGGCCTCAGGACAGTGCTGGTCCTGACATTACGAAGCAAGTTGCAGCGCGGCCAGGTGGCACAGCGAGTAAGAGTGCCGGCCCCAGAGTCAGCAGACCCAGGATTGAATCCGGGCTCAGACACTCGGCACCCACCCAGAAACACCTGGCCGTGTAACCTTGAGCAAGTTACTTAACCCCAATTGCTTTAAAAAAAAAAGAGTCAAGTTGCATAGAGAAGGCCCTAGGAGCCCAGCTGAGCACTTCACCCAGCAGAGCCCCCAAATCCCAGGGGGTACCTGTTCATGATGACTCCATGAACAGAGAAAGGACATAAAGGAACTATGGTCACAGAGTTACCTTGGCTACATGTCTCACCAATATTTGTGCTTCATTATCACTGTAATCTAAGTTTATACCCACTCTTTCCACAGACATGCTATTTATTTGTGAAAGAATGCCCCAGATGTTTCTGGGGTGAAAAGTACAGGAATGTTTTGTAGCTACTATGCCATTTAGTATATGTGCCTTTGCTTATAAGGACATCTTATCTCCTGGCTTACTGTTCATGAGAAGCACACTGGTAGGGGCTCATGAGCTGCAGAAGTAGAATGGACCCACAGCACCAAACTTGAATCTTCTGGGGATCCATGCTTCTGTCCTCAAGGGTAAGTGCAGAGTTGGAGGAGCTGGCCAGAAGCTGTGCCGTGTAGACTTTCTATTGCCTTGAGGACAAAAGATAAAGTCCTTCATCTTTTTTTTTAATTCCTTTACATCTGGCCCCAACTGATCTTCCCAGCCTTGCTAGCCATCACTCCCCTCCCACACCCTCTTCTCTCTCTGAACCCTGGCTAGCACCAGCTCTGTGCCATGCCCAGAATTCTCCTCCACCTCCACCATCCATGAAATCCCTGCCCTGGTCCCTCTCTGCTCACCTGTATCTAAGCACGTTCGCAGGTGCTTAGATGGGCTCTGGGGCCTCTCCTGAGAGAGCGTAACCCCCCGAAGGCATTTCCACTGCTAGCATCCAGCACAGTGCCCAGTACACAGGAGACACTTAGCTGATGACTGTTTATTGATTTAAATGCCTACAAAGCACTGTTTTGTGGGGAAGGGAGGAATGGGAAAGGCATCTCAGAGAGAGCAGCAGAATTCTGGGTGATCACACCAGGCCAATTCCAGCCCTTTTCATCACAATTGAGTTGAATGTGAATCCAGTCCCTGCTACTTGCTGTATGACAGTGGGTCAGTAACTCAATATCTCCAAGTCTCAGTGTCTTCCTCTGTAAATTGAGGACAATCACACCTTTAATATATGCTGGGCTGATGTGAGTATGTGATGAAATGTGTGTGTAGACCTTACCTCTCTCTGCTGATGGGCAAAGGCCGTTCAAGAGTGTTAGAGCTGGACCCCAGTGATTTCAGTGGCCTCAGGGTCCTCTCTTCCTCCCAGGGCTCTCCTCCCCTCACTGGGGGGCCAGGAGGAAGGACAGATTCTCTTCTCATTCCCTGGTTATCACAGCCTTCTTAGAGGCCCCTCCTTGGAAAGCTGGGAGCCACAGGGGTTCTGTTCCTCCATCTGCTGAGTTGCCTTTGGCCAGCTTGTGAGTGATCGGAGAGGAAATGTTGGCGGGCGCCAAGGCCCCAGATCCCTGTTCAGTGGTCTCTGCCTGAATCACCCTCAGGACTCAGCTGTGGGAGAATTCAGGGCCTGAAAAACTGATTTGTATGTTTCAGATACAGCAGAGAGATCTCCGTACAGTGGGACCTGGCCATTCTGGCATACATGCAGAGAAATGCCTGAGATCGGCAGCTCCATGGGGAGGAAGGGGAGCTGACAGGCCCATCGACCTGGGGAGCCCCTCCATTTTACAGAAGTCATGAGAGGCCCACGGTCACAGGACAAAGCCAGCACTAGAACCAGGACTTTTGGCTCCTGGGCATGCCCTTTCTGCCTGAGCCCAGTGACCCAGAGTAACAATTCCCAGGAACCCAATAGTCCCAGGACAAAGGAACAAAAAGTCCTTTGCCTGGGTTGGCTTGGGGAGCAAACGGTGGAGCAGAGATGGAATATGGCTGGAGCTCCTCCCCCTACCCTGCCCTTAGAAAACACACAAGTGGCCAGATGGCTGTTGGCCAAAGAGAATGTGGGGACCCAGGGGCCCAACGGACCTGCCACTGGCTTAGCAGGTGTGTGTGTGTGAGAGAGAATGTGTGTTTATGTGTGTATGTGTGTGAGTGCATGTGTGTAAGAGTGTGTGTATGTGAGTATGAGAGTGTGTGTATGTATTTCTGTGAGTGTGTCTATGTGTGTGTGTGTATGTGTGAATGAGAGAGTGTGTGGTGTGTATGTGTGTCTATGTGTGTGTATGTGTGTGTATGTATGTGAGTATGAGAGTGTGTGTGTATTTCTGTGAGTGTGTCTATGTGTGTGAGTGTGTCTGTGTGTGAGTGTGTGTGTGTGCTCACTCCCAGGGAAGGGGCCTGCCTGGGCCCTCCAGAGGTCAGGACAAACCCCATGCCACTCCCTGCCCTTCTCTGCATCCCAGTAGGCTCCCTTGCCACCATCAGAGTTTCCTGCATGTCCCAAGCCCTCACCCTGCCCCCCACCCTGAAAACTCTCTGGCACCAGGCCCAGCTTGGCTTTCTGATTCTGTTTTCAGCCCTCGCTTTCTCTGCCTCAGCTGAGCGTTTCTCTAATTCTTAACAGATGGCAGTCGTGGCTGGGGCAGGACCAGCCTAGAGCCGGAGATCTGGCCTTGGACGCCCAGCCTAGCGGAAAACTTAGTGGTCACTCCCCCCCCAGGCCCCCCAACACACACATGGTGTGTTCCCCGGGCACCCACAACCAAGCCAGACACACTCACTCACTCATTGTACACACACGCCTGCACATGGGCAGGACTTCCTCTGACTGAGACGCATCCCATTTTGTGTGACCCTGGACAAGTAATTTCACGTTTCTGGACTGCAGTTTTCAGCAGGTGGGGGGGGGGGGGGTTGTTTAGAGCAGACCCAGGATCCTCGGATTCTTTCTCCTGCTTCAGCTCTGGCCCGCCCCCTTCCCATCACCTCTGCTGCCCTTAGGCTCCCCACACCCCAGGCACTCCAGTTGCCCCTGCCCATTCTTGTAGCCCCGCCCCCCAGGATGACCCAAGCCCCGGCCTTCTCCCTTGGTTTTCCTGAGGCCCCAGACCATCCGCCTTGGGAAGGGCGGGGTTCTCCTATCATGACTTGAATCGGTGCCCCTTGGACCGTCAAGGTTTCAGTAAAGGGGTCCAAGATGCAGATGGAACAGCTGAGGACTCCACCCCCAGTCCTTCATCCACCATCTGAAGTGGGAACTCAGAGGCTCCAAAGGCTTTAGGGCAGGAAGGGACCTTCATTTTACACAGGAGGAAACTGAGTCCCAGAGCGGATCAGCCGGGCCAGCCAGTTACCAAGCCAGGGTTACTCCCAACCCCAGGCATGAGCGCAAGGGGCAAGACCGGGGCTGTTACTAAAGGACAGGGCAGATGCCGCGGGAAGGAGCTCCTCTCTTCCTGGTCCTGTCCTCAGGATTTCTGGGCCAGCGAGAAAGCAGAATGTGGGAACGATCAGCGGGACTGGGCTGAGCCTGGAGCTGTCATCGGCAGAACCAACGGACAGCAGGAGCTTCTTATCCTTCTGACCTCCGAGAAACTGGTCCCCTGGGGGAGGGGAGGGAGGGCAAGGGCAAGAGGCCTTTGGCCTGAACCCTGCAGTGGGCGAAGCTTCACCCAGGAAGAGGCAAAGATCGGAGGGCTGGAGATCTCTGGGGGTCCCCTAGAGCCAGCCCCCAGTGATCCAGGCAGCACTCCGCGTGTACTGGGGGGCCCTCTCCCACTGGATCGTCCTTCAGCCTCTGGGCCACAGACTGGTCCCGTGTCCTTCTTGCCCTGGAATGTCCATCCACCAGGCCGGTGCCTTTGTCCCTTGGGTGATTTCCCCCTGGGAACTCCACTGTGTGTTTAGGCTAGGCTGGCCTGTCTGTTCCCCTCCTGGTTCTGCCCTGACCTTCTGGACCCCCGTGTGTCTGAGCAAACCTTCATCTTCCCCCTTGCGCCTTTGCAGCCCTTCCCCAATTTAGAATAGAAGCCTCTCGAAGGCAGGGATCATCTCCTTTGTATTTGTATCTGTAGACCCAGCCTTAGCACAGAGCCCCAACAGAAGTAAGCTTGCCCAATGCTTCTGGCCTTGGCTCTCTCCCAGGCCCCTCCCTCAGGGCCCTGGTCCCGGTCCCCTATCTTCCCCAGGGAGGATATCCCTCCTACCTCTTACTGGGGAGAGCCGGGTTACCATAGCCCTGCCCCACCCCCAGGCGGAGGAGCCTGGGAAGCTTATTACTGGGCTCACCTCACATTACCGGGCTTCCGCTCAGTAATTAAATTAGGACCAGGTGCACAGCAGATGCCGAGCTGTGGGAGATGGGAGGAGATCCTAGTATCCCAGCACAGGGCCACGGAGGTAGCTTTGCTCAGGGGCCATGAGGAGGGGCCATGTGCTCCTCCATTCCCGGCTGCCACAGCAAGTTCGCTGGAGGGCCCGAGACCCCGAAGCCTTGGAAGCCTCTGGACAGCTTCGGTCACTGCTCTCCCAGTCTCTGGGGGCCCACATATTGAAAAGCAGGGGCCTGAGGAGGTCACCTTGGTCTTGCAGGGTGGGATGCTTGGGGCTGGGGAGGGGGGTCTGCAGGTGCTTGGGCCCTGTTGCCAGGGCAACCCAAAGGCTTCTGACTTTGAGGATGACCCCTGTTCCTTCCTTCTTCCTTTCCCTTCTCCTAACTTTCAACTCTGACCCCCAGAAGCCCAGCAGCCCTGCTCTGACTTTAAAATGACTTTGTGATTCAGAGGATGAAAGAAGCTCAAGAAATAGCTCAGAAAAACTTAAGAAGAGAAACTTGTCAGGGGCGAGGCTCCTGTGCCAGTGAAAGTATGCACGGTGATTTTTTGTGCCCCGGGGGAAGCCCCCACCACCCCACCTTAGGTACCCATGGTCAGGTGTCAGAAGGCACCCACAGACTTTGTCTCCAGAGACCATGCTCTGGGGATCTCAACCCTTTCAGCTTCAGAACTCACCCAAGCTTTTGGAGAAGGGCCAAAGGAAGGGTTTTCTAAGGAGGCAAAGGGAATTAGCCGTGAATGGGGGAGAGGCCTACACCTGTGGTGAGGCAAAGCTGAACAGAGGAGGGCTGGTACAGTCAGGTGCCCACTCCCTCTCAGTGGCTGGGTCACTCTCTAGGGCCTAGACTCTAGGCTGACCCCCCAGCTCTTACACACGGATCAGCGTATCATTCACCTGCTGCCTTTCCAGAGCACAGGTTGGCTCTGCCTGGTCCAGACTGAGGCTTTGGCCAGCACAGACAACGTCTGGGTCCACAGCCAGGCCTTGCCCTATTCCTGGCATCATATTGGTCTTTGCCTTGCTTTTCATAAAGGTGTTACAAAGGGGACCCCTACCCAGCCCTATCTCTCCTTTGAGCTCTCCTGGGGTACCTAGGATCAGAGTCCAGTGTGGGGCATGAAATCCAGGCATCCACACGTGTTTTCTCTTTGGTGTGTACATCCAGTCAGAGCAAACAAATGGCAAGGCCCAGTGAAGCCACCATTGGCCGGGAGTCAGGACAGCTGGGCTTGAGTCCTGCCTCTGCAACGATTGTCGGCAAGCAATAGCCCTCACTGTCCCTGGGTGTCCTGGACTCCAAGGGAGCCTCTCCCCCGGCTCTTCTGCCCTCCACCTTCTGTGGCTTGCTCTCCCAGCCAGGCCTCAGCTTTCTGGGCCCTTGGGGTGGTCACCACCCAAGGTTCCGTCCTCAGCGCCTGCTCAGACATTCCTCTGCTCCCTCCCTCCATCCCGCTGCCCTCCTCTGCCCCCCCCCCCAAGCTGGTCCAGAGCCTCCCTGGACCTCTGAGTTGCAGCCCAGGATGTTCTCCAGGGAGAAGTGTGCTTTCATTTGTCTGGCCCCTTCTTACCTTCCGGTGCCAGATGGTGACTCTGGGTTTGACCTTGATGGAGCCCATTCCAGGCATAACTTGGGGAACCCACAGCCTTCAGGGAGCCTGAAAAAGTGGTGGGATAGGCAATGGGCATGTGGGCATGTGTATACATGTGTGTGCGCACATGGGCACATGTATGCATGTGAGTGTGCATGTGTGTGTGCGTGTGTCCCTCCCCTCCCACCTCTGCACTCCTGCTCAGGGTTCCTGCAGAGCTGCAGCTATCAGAGTTTTATCCACGACTCCCTCTGCGCCCCCTGCTCTGTGAGTCATGGTTTCTCCATGGTTGATGCCCTGAGTCACTGCTGGGAAGCAGGGGAGACAATGGGAGGAGGGAGAGAAGGTGGAGGTAGGGTTCCATAGGGTCCTGCTGCCAATGCAGGGCCCCTGTCAGTGTGAGTGGCTCAGAGACCTCAGTTGAGCCCTAGCCAAGGCTACCAAGATGCTGCTGGGCAGAGAGCAGGGTGGCACAGTTCAGCTGGCCTGGCTGGCTCTGCCTCTAAGCAGGTGTGTAGAAAGAGCCCAAGGGAAGCCCTTTCCAAAGAGCAGGGGCTGCACCACACCCAGGAGGTTTTCCACATTTAAGACCTAGAGAATGACTGGCCCTGGGGCTGTGAGCTCTATGTTGCTGGCAGGCTCCTACACTATGGAACTGTGGATGGGTCCAATCAATCTGCAAAGCAATTTGGAAGGGGTGGGGTGGCTGGGGAGGAATGCAGAGGGACCCAGGCTGTGTGGCTCAGGGCCCAGAGCACTGGGCTGGGAAGCAGGAAGACTGATCTTTGTAAGTTCCAATCCAGCCTCAGACACACACTAGCTGTGTGACCCTGGGCAAGTCACTTAACTCTGTCTGCCTCTGTTTTCCTCATCTGTCAAATGAGGTAAAGAAGGAAATGGCAAACCAGTCCTGTATCTCTGTCAAGAAAACCCCAAATGGAGTCATGGAGAGTCAGACACGACTGAAATGACCCAACAACAAGATCCCCACTTTGAGGCATATCCCTCAAGGAGGTCAAAGAAATGAAATGAAAGAAATGAAAAAGAAAAGAAAGAAGTGAAAAGAAAGTGAGTGTGCCACGAGGCCATGAGCAAGCTGTGTGGACACCATGCTTCAGGCGCTGGGCAAGGCAAGGGATATCTATACATATACATGCATACATACATACATGCACACATACATATATACATACATATTTATATTTCAGTCAATCCCTTCCTGTTACATCAGTAACAGGAGACAGGAGTTCATACCTTCTATTTCCCCAACAGAGGCTTGATCAATTGCCAAGTGCTAAGTACCTGCTACCTTTGCCAGCAGAAAGGGATATTCAAATTCAAATGACATTACTATTCCATTCCACCCATCCAGGATCCTTGGTCTTACAATCTCAATTTAAATGGCCACGGATCCTGGAACAAAAAGAGGCACTATACTTTGTAACGCTGCTGACTACACCATAATGTAATGCCAAGCACAAGCAGCTTTCCAGTAGAATGCTACTGTGAACAGCTTTTAAGGTTCTGATGACACAGTAGAGTGAACACTCTATTCCATAACAAATCAAAGCAAAACATTCACAGAAAATCAAGGTACAGCATTCACAATATTGCAACTTATCACAGAAAATCACAGTATTCACAACAGGTTATCATTAAAATGGCCACATAGTTTTCATTAAAGTGGTCACAATATTTAGAACAGAAACAATCATCTCAAAGTACAATAGTCAAAGTCTTCCACTCATGGGGCAACTTGATTAACTCAATCAGTCACTTAATCAATCAGTTGCTAAGTGTCATACACAAACCCTCCACCCCAGGTGACCAGTAAACTACAATTTCATCATTAGTAAGTACCCAAGGAGAGGTCTTTTCATCTTGACTTGGGGCCATTCTCAGATTCCCTGGATCCCCTTCCATGGTCCCAGATTCTACTGGATTCACCAGACTGTCACCTGGATTCAATGGCAGATAGCTCCCAGTTCCTTGTCCAGCTCTCTGGGGAGGTCCTGCTCCACACTGAAGTTCACAGGGTCCAGTCCATCTCAACTCCTTCATAATTTTTGCTCCTGGGAATTCAAGGCTCAACCAAGTCACAAACAAAGTCCCTGCATCCTGCTCATGCTTCCTCAGTCTTCTGCTTCCTTAGTCTTCTCCTGGGCTCCTGGTTCCTGGGCTCCTCTGTCACCTGGGCTCCTGTATATACATACATACATGCATACATACACACACACACACACACATATATATATATATATATATATATATATACTTTAAACCCAAGCAAAAAGAAAGATTCCCTGCCCTCGAGGAACTTCCACTCTAATGGGAAAGACAATACTCAGAAAAGGGAGCTGAAAGGGGGGAGAGTGGAGAAGGCACTGGCATCAGGCACAGCAGAGGAGGGAGCCTGGCCGGCCCTCCAATCAGAGAGAGGGAGGAGGCTCAGGAGCAGAGGCCACTGATGAGGCTGCACCCAGGGCTGAAGGTACCAGGATGCTGAGGTTTCTGGGGCACAAGGAGGCAGCCTGGTGGGAAATGCTCAGATGGAAGAATTCTGAGAAGGTGAGGAAGACCGATGTGAGCTGCTATCATCAAGCCACCTACCAGGGGATGTCCCTGTTGCTTCCTTGATCACCTTTGTCAGAAGGAGGGGGGTTGTGGATGGCTCCCACTGACGCTGAGGCTGGCTCTCCGGGAAGACCCCTCCTCCTCCTCTTCCTCCTCCTCCTCCTCCCCTATGAGGGCCAACCTGGCAGAAACCTTGGAGAGGCAAATGGGCTGAGAGCTCTTCACATCTCCTCATAAGGCAAAGGGGAGAATTCAGCTGATTCAGAAGCTTGGCCCATGCTGAGAGATGGGTAGTTAAGGCACATACAGTCTTTCCCTGAGAGATGCAGATAAGGAAGGCTCCACAGATTCACATCAGTCAGCCGCTACACAAAAACACCTCCATGATCCCCAGGTGCATATGACTTCTGCCATTCAGATTGCAGCCCATTTCCAGATCCTTGCCAGCCTTGTCCTACTACAAATCCTCCAGGGAGAGGCCTCCGGTCATCATTATAGGGGCGCCAGGGCTCAAGGGCAGGCTGTCCAGTCCTTTGCCATTGCTTCATGGTCAGTGCATCTCTTTTACATTCAGACAAGTATGGACACTTCGGTCACGCCAACTCCATGCAAGTGGGAAGAGGAAAGAGGGCTTGATTGGGTTCAGAGGAGCTTTTCCCACATATTTTGTGTGACTTTGACGAGCCACTTCATGTCTCTGAGTAAAGTGATGGTACTAAGATCAATGACCCATATTCTAAAACCCAAAATCCCCCCCCCCCAAACTGGAGACTGAAACAGGTCAGCTGAGGGTGGGGCAGCCAAAGAAGAAAGGAAAAGTCTCTGTCCCTGGCATCCCACCTAAAGTCACTCCAGGATACCCCAAGACACACATTAGCTACAGCTTCTGCCTAGGTTTCCCCATGTGTGAACAGGAGGGTTCCTGGTTCCCAAATAAGCAGTGAAGGTGGCAAATACCAAGTGGTATTATGACAGAAGAAGGAATAGGGCAGCTCTCGTTTCCCCCACAGTGAAGATGCCAAGAACTCCCAGGGTCCCATAAACAAGCACAGAATCATAAAGTTCCTAAATGACTCACTAGCTCCCCTTAGGATGGAACAGAACGTGGGGCAACCTGAAGTTCTGATGAGGTCCTCTTCCCCTCGGGTCCCACCCAGGCTCCCCAAGCCATCTTCTTGCTGTCCCCCCATGATCTTGGAATAACTCACTATGATACCAAGAGGTGGCAAGGACCAAGTGTCCTGCCCCCCATAATGAGAGTTAGTCTTTTAACTAGAGGAACTTTGCTGACAATTCTCTCCTTTCAGTAAGTAATGTGTTGCCCCAGGGAGTCAAAATCCATGGCACCCCTCAACAGGAGGTTGGGGACCCTATGGCAGGGGGCCCATTTCTGCTTCTGCAGGAACTCCACGGATACCCCAGCTGCTGCCCTCTCTCGGGCTATACAAGTCTACTCTTAGGAATGCTAGCCTCTGACTTGTGCATGGTCTCTGTGGGGAGACATACGTAACTTCTGTGCTTTCCCTTCCCCAGGCATCTATTACTGTTTCCTAGAGGAAGAGGCTCCTACAGTCATCCCAAGATTAAGCCCTCTCTACCTTGTATTAGTATACTGTGTACCATCTTCTGGTACAAGAGGGGAGGAGGCAAAGAAGGGAAAAGGAAAGCTTGAAGAAAGCCAAGGGGATTCATCGACTCACTTTTATAGACACAGAGGGGCAGCTCCTCTGATGGAAATCCATTTTCATGAGTCTCAGCCCCCAGGGAAACCACACTCAAAAGGTAAGGAGTCAGAAATTGAGCACCAGGGCTAAAATGACTGAAGATCCTCAAGGAAGAAAACTCAGTTCAGACCTCGACCATAAACACATAAACAGAGAAGTTACTAATAATAGAAGCAATTCTACCTTGTAGATCAGGTGAAAGTCCAGACATGTGTGAATAAATATTTCAAGACAAAGGGAAATTAATCAACACCTCATGAAGTTGAGGACTCTATAGATTCTCAAGAGAGATGTTCCTAAATGGTTTCATTGACAAGACTTGTGAAAGCAGAAGTTATGGCTTACACAGCAGAAATAATTGGTGGAATAGAAAAACTTGAATCCATGGTGAAAGTTCACTAAAGAGAGAATAACTGACTGGGGGATACAAACACACAGCAGAGAAGGACAGCCTGGAAGGAGAGAAGCAAAGATCAATCACATTAAAAGAGGCAAAACCTACTGAGCTGGAAGACAGGATGTGGAGATTCTAGATCTGCCAGAAGAATGGGACAGGTCCAAAAAGACTTGAAAACCTAATTCAGAGAGCTAAGTGGTGGGGAGAACAACCTTCAAATATAAAGGAAATGAAATTCAATGGAAAGAAGACTCTCCCCCCCGTCCCCGAAAGCCCAAGAGCAGATGGAATAAGGTATTCACAAGAGCAAAGGAGCTCAAGATGCCCCCCAAGGTGTGCTGTCTTTCAACCTAAATGGAAGCATTAGTGAAAAAGGTGGAAGTTTAAGAATTTTTAAAAAGAAATGTCAGAAACATTCCCAGAAAGAAAACCAGACCTAACACAATTATTCGCTTCTCAAAAACCATGGACAGTGGAAACATGTGAGAAGGGTAGACAAATATGGCATCCACAGGTGATGAGGACAAGAAGCTAAGCACAGAGAGACCACTGAGAGATTTCTTTCTAAATGTACAGAAGGAGACATGGCCAAAGCAGAAAGCAAAGAGGCTGATTGCAGGTGAGCCCGGAGGCCATGGAGGGCCACACAGCTGGTGTACGAGCCAATCACTCCCATGAATTACAGAATGAAGTCTCCACCTGCACTGAGAAGGGATGTCACAAAGGACACGCAGGCCTGGAAAGGGCATCGGTGAGGCAGTCAACAAGCATTTACAGAGCACCACCTGTATGCCAGGCACTAGCCTGGGAAATGAGAGATTCCGCACCTTTCTTGGGGTCTCCACTTCCAACTCCCTGGTCCTTTCCCTAAGGCAAGCCATGCTGACCTCATTGAAGTGGTTTTCTGTTTCTTCATCCAGCTGGAGGCATCATTCAGCCCCTCCCTGGAGCTTTCTACCCTATGTCATATGGGACAGGACACCCCCATGCCACATCCTGATTGGGGAGGGAACTGAAACACTCATCTCAGTTCTTGGAGAATTGGCCACTGGGGCTGCCCCCAACATCTGCTTCCTCGTGGTCCCAGATGGCCCCAGGAAAGCAACCCCATGGGCCTGGGCTTCTTGACCCAGTTTATTGTGCTCCATTGTGCCCTGATGAAGCACAGATCCTGGAAGGGGGCACGGCTGGGGCACTGCTCCTTTTGCAATGAGGAGGTGGCAGCACCTCCCACAGACCTCCCTGGGAGCCCTGCCAGTCATCTCAGATTCCAAATCACCTCCCTCCCACAAGACCTGGTCTCGCCTACTCTTTGCTGCTAAATCAGAGGCATTTCAGAAGCAGGGAATCCAGGAGTTGGAATCTTTTCCCTGAGAGCTTTGAGGCCCCACAGGAGAGCACCTACCAGTGTGAGGGGTCCTCACAAGCAGCTGAGCTCCTGCTGCCCACTGTGGGGTCTCTTCCTTGGTCAATCAGATGGCCCATCTAGTGCTGAGGGATTCATTAACAATAATATCACAAGTCTCTGGAAGTAGCTTGTGTGTGTGTGTGTGTGTGTGTGTGTGTGTGTGTGCGCGCGCGCAGGTGTCTGTGTCTACTTGTGCATAGAGGGGACCAGATAATGGGAAGTGGAGAACACAGAAAAGTGTCCAGCCTTTAGGGCTCCAGAATGATTAAAAAAGGAAAGACTCTGGTAGGTCAAGAGAGCAATGTGGTTTCTGGGTGAGGGCAGATCCACTGGTCTCACCTGTGTCAGCCCGTGGGTGGTATCCCATGAGCCCCAGGGAGATAGGTAGTCCAAGCAGTGAACACCATGGCAGTGCTGAATGGCTCTGCCTGGCACAGAGAGCCCGTGTGCCCTTCTTCAGGCTCCAGGAGCAGGATGATCCTGTTCTGAGATGGCCAGCAGAAGTGGGGAAGGCAGCAATGACGTTAGAGCAGAGACCAGAGCTCTCAGAGAGCAGATTGAGGGCATTCTGAAGTGCAGGCATTCTTCTGTTTTGTGTGTGTTGGAGTCAAGCCAGCCAGCACTTATGAGGTACTCATGGTGTGCCTTGGGGTGTTTCGGTGTCTGGAGGGTGAGCCCCTGGTGTGAGGGCTGCTTGTCCACCTTTGGTGTGCGCCTCTCACTGGACTCTCACTTGTGGCTCCAAGAAGCTAGAGTGTGTGTAGCAGACACACCCTGGAAAACCATCAGGTTAAGGAGAACCGAGGGCTCTCAAATCCATTGGTGGCATAGGGTGTCTACCCCAAACATGGGAAGACGGAATGAGAAGATGAGAACAATGTGTTCCAGTGGCCAGGAAGGTGGCTGAAATGGGTGCTGGGGAGCGCTTGGAGCTCAGACAGACATTGAAGACACCAAGGGCATCCACGAGTCCCGAGTCATCTCCATCTTGGCTTTGTCTTACCAATGGACTCCAAAAACTCTGGAAGAGAGTGAAACCAATGACTTCCCCCAGTGCTGCCTCACTTAAATCCAACTTCTTTGCTAATTAAAGGGCATCACCCATACAATTTTGCCTTTTTTTAAACCTATCACAAAGTCCTGTGGTAACTGCATGCGATGAAGCAGTGCTTGTGGGTACTCTGGGAGCTGTAGTCACAACCCTGAACGCAGACGACCACAGGGTTGTCTTCTCGCTGGAGGTGGCAGTGGGATTCGGCAGTCCCCTGGGTGTCCAAGCAGCCTTTTAAGGATCACTCTGCTCACCTCCTGGTGGGAGGAAGGGGCTAGAACAGGAGCCCTAAAAACTGCCTGCTTCACCCTGCAGCAGGTGGGGGTCAGAACACAAAAACATGCACAAAACCTTCTGCAAAAATGATTCCACTCAGCACCAGTACATGGAATGTGTGTGCACACACACTTAGAGACATTTTTCTAGAGCAGTTGCAGTGATGAGGGACACCATGAAGCTGACACAGGTTTTGCAAACAAAACTAATCTAAAAAGCTTGGATCTCTACCAAAAGGAGTGAATGGCGGGCTCATGACAATGAGATTGCTACTTGCAGGAAAGCGCCACACCACCATCCTCAGTGCCTGTGCTCCACCAGGAAGGACCCTGATGAGGTCGAAAAAGAATGTGCTGAAAGAGGAAAAGCTTGGAATTTGAAATGACTTTAATGCCAATGTAGGCACAGAGTAGCAAATATGGCAGACGTATCTCCTTGGGAGGAATAGGGTCAGAAATAGCAACAGCAGTGGTCCCTTACTACTGAAGACTTGTGCATCTCATGACCTTCTCATCACCAACACTGTCTTCAGTTTACCTAAATGCAATAAAACCTCAAGGATGCACCCTAGCAGCAAACTTTGGCATTTAATAGACTATGTGATTGTAAGGAGAAGAGATAGACAGGATGTGAAAGTGAGGAAAGTAACATAGGAGGCAGAGTGCTGGACTGATCAGAGACTTATCCTCTCCAAGCTAAGCATTTGCATTCAACAAAAGGGTGGCCCCAAGGCAAGACAACTACCAGAAGACTTAATCTAAGTGGATTAGAGCTCTTCTCTGAGTGGGAAGCATTTTTTACTAACTCGGAGGGAAAGCTGAACCAACAGTCTGTTGGCAACATTTGAGCAGAAAAGGAGTGGGCAGCTTTCAGAGGTTTGGTATAGAGCACCACATCTGCTCATCTGGGCCAGAACACTCACAAACATCAAGATTGGTTTGATGAAAATAATGAGGAAATTCAGACACTACTAAGTGAAAAATGAGAACTCCACAAAAGTTGATCAGGAGGATAGTTCATCCATCCCTAAGAAGGCAATGTTGAATTCCATCAAAAGCAAAGCTTAGAGAGATGCAGGATTTTGGCTCAGTGAGAAAGCAGATGAAATGTAGTTTTATGCTGATAGTAACAAACCAAAGCACTTTTATGAGACCCTGAAGGCTATTTATGGGCCAAAGACCTGTGGTGCATCTCAGCTACTCAGAGCTGATAGAACCACATTGGTAGTGATAAGGACATGATCCTGGAGAGATGGGCTGCTCTCAACAGGCTGTTACCAACCAATGCTGAAGTCACTGACTGTTTGCCTCAGGTTGCAATCAATCCCTCTCTAGCTAACTTCCAACTGAAGAAGAGGTGTTCAATGCCATTGGGCTTTTCTCTGTGGCAACGTGCATGGGGCTGATTCTGTTCTAGATGGGATTTACAAGGCTGTCTACTGCTCATACAAAAGCTGAATGAAATTTTCTGGGTTATATGGCAAGAAAAGGTTATTCCCCAGGAGCTCAAAGATGCCACCATTGTACACCCCTATTAAGGACAAGGAAATAGTTCTGTGACGGTCATGGGGAGGGGGGTCTTTCTTAGTCATTGGTGGCAAAATTCTTGCTGGAGTCCTCCTTAATAGGCTGATCCTTCACCTGGAAGATGTGCCCAAGTGCCAGTGTGGCTTCAGAAAGGGCTAAGGAACTACAGGGTGTTTGTTGCCTGGCAACTCCAGGAGAAATGCCAGGAGCAGAGTAGATGTCTGCACACATTTGTAGAGCTGAGGCCTGATAGTGCTGGTGGTGAGAGCTTCGGGAGGATCGTGGCACAGGGCAGTGGCCCGCAGAAGCGCATCAGCATTTTACATCAATCTCACAGTGACACGCGTGGCCAAGTTCTGGGTAGTGGGCGATGCTCTCACACTTTCCTAATCACCAGGGAAGTGGAGCAGGGTCACATGCTCGCTCCCACACTCTTTAGCATGACATTGCAGCGATGCTGCCAAAAGCCTTCAACAGAGACAAAAACAGCATCAAAATCAGCTGCAGCACTGATGGGAAGTTATTTACCTTGAAAAGGCTTCAAGCCAAGACTAAAGTAGAAAGAGCTGGTGCAGGATGTTTTCTTCACAGAGGATCGTGCACTCGATGCAGCCTCTGAGGCCAACACATAATAAAGTATGCATTGATTTTCTTCTGCCTGTGCTAATTTTGACCTGACAATGAACACCAAGAAAACAGAGGTTCTCCACCCACTAACACCACAGCATTCATATGTGAAACTATCAATTACAGGAAATGGAGCAGTGCTGAATGCTGTGGGCAAGCTCACTTACCTTGTCAGTGCACTTTCCAGGGATATACACACTGATAATGAGGGTGACACATGCATTACCAGAGCCAGCTCAGCGTTTGGGAGGCTCTGAAGGAAGGTGTGGGAGAGAAGAGGTATTAGACTGACTACCAGACTGAAGGTCTACAGAGCCATTGTGCTGACCTCAGTGTCCTATGCCTGTGAGACCTGGACAGTCTACAGTGCCACACCAGGAAACTGACCCGATTACATCTGAACTGTCTTAGGAAGATTCTGAAGATCGCCTGGCAGAATAAGGTGCCAGACACTGAGGTCCTTCCTCGAACTAAACTGCCAGGCATTCAGACTCTGCTGCAGAGAGCACAACTCCAAAGGATTGGCCGCACTGTTCAGAGCCAAACATGCCTTTGCCTAAAAGACTGTTTTACAGAAAACTCACACAAGGCGAAGGCTCGTACAGAAGTCAGAAGTGATAAAGGGACACTCTCAAGGTCTCTCTGAAGAACTTTAGAATTGATTGTGTGATGTGGGAGATGCCAGCACAGGACAGCTCACCGTGGCAAGACCACAGCAGAAAGGGTGCTGTGCTCTGGGAGTGAGCCATCCATCTCCACCGCAAATCTTCACATGGGCTATGTGTGCCGACCTGTGGTAGAGCTTTCCAAGGTCATGTGGGCCAGGTCAGTCACGCTGCCCCTTGACCCCAACATTGTGGTATTATTTGATCCTCTATGGGAGCGAAGGACAATAACCCACTAAGTGTGTGCCTGGCCCCTCGGTGCTAAGCTCTGCCCTTCTCAGAAAAAGTTACCTTCAATGCATTAAATCCAGAGGGTTCTAGTGAAATGTTTACCAAGATATTTTTAAAAACAAGTCCCCAGGCTCCTAGTTAAGAACTCCTGCTGGAGGAGGGGAAACTGGAAGGAGCCTGGCCAGACCAGTCTCCCCATTCTGCAGAGGGGCAAGCTGTGGAAAAGTCCAGAAAGAGGAAGAAGGTCCTGGGTGTCTGCCAGGCATTTTTTACAGGAATGTAATAACATAAATTATATGTACAGTGGCTGGCAGGCTGGCCTCTGCAGCCTTTGAAGCTCAGGCACCTTGGGCCACCCACAGGAGCTGCTCCCACCCTCTGGCTCAGACGTGGGCCTTAAGAAATCACAAGCCCAACCCCCATTTTGTGGTACTTCATTCCCAGTGTCCATTTGCCCACCCTGGGAGAGCAAATGGGACCATCCCCCCCATCCTGCAGATGAGGACCCTGGGGCTCAGAAGGGAGAGGAGTCTCCCGCCCCCCCAAGCAAGGCCCCCCCCACGTGACCCCCCCAGGTGTGGTGTTCTCATCTTCCTGGATCCAACCAAGCAGCTCATTGCCCCAGCTCCCATTCACTGAAGGCGCCATGGAGGGAGGAAAGGTCCATGACTGTCACCCCTTTCCAAGCCTCCTTGTGCAGGGCTCATTTTCAGGTTTCCCTGGATGTCGAGGTGGCTCTGAAAGCTCCTGGGCAGGGGTGGAGTGAGGGTCTCCATCAGCCCCTCCTGCACACCTTCTCCTGCTGGGAGGGGTCTGAGGCTGCCTTCTCTGGGCCATTCCCCTTCCCAGGTCTCCAGTGTAGCCTGGCCCTGCTCCATCCATCCCTGGTTTCTCACTCTTTCTCTCAGAGATATATTTCTTCACACTTTAACATGCTGCATTGGCCAGTCTAATTTCAGATATCCAGTGGGTTCAGTGAGAAAGCATGGGTACAGAATCATAGAGCCACAGTCTTAGTGTGGGGAAGGACTTAGTGGTCACCAAGCCCGACCCTCTCATTCTACAAGTGAGGAAAATGAGGCACAGGGGTGTAAACACTCTGCCCAGGGTCACAGCTAATCAATGGCAGCACTGGGACTCAAACCCAGGTCTTTGGAGCCCAAGCCCAGCTCTCTTTCCCCCAGTCACCCAAAGTTCTCCTCCCTTGTTGCTGAGTCACTCAGGGTGGTTCTTCCAAGGCTGGGGGAGCCTCTCCCTGTCTTTTGTTAACATGGCCCCAAATCCAGCCCTGTCTCTGCCACACTGTGTTGTGGGGGCCACGTCTGCATGGGGGGATCCTGGCCCAAAGCCAGACACTGAGCCTGGAATCTAGCTGTCCCCATCCTCATTGGAAGCCTGTGATACCCTCAGTGTCTGAGCTGCAGACAGACTGGCTCCCGTGCTTGGACTGATATCCCTGGCATTACTAGCAGTGCTTCCGCTGACCACCAGAGGTCCGGGCATTGACTCTGAAGGCTTGGGGGGGGATTTCCTCTGGGGCGTCTTCTCCCTGCTTTTTGGGCCAATGTTGGCCAACGATGGTGGCACTCCTCACTACCAGCTCAATGGAGAGCCTCCAAGACAGTCTTCAGGTCAAAGTGGACGTGGGGACTGGGTCTGAGTTATCTCTGTGACTCATAAGCTGTGTGGGTGACCTTCCGAGCTCACTTCTAGAGGCCCTTTCTGTTGCTGATTCGATGGCTCATGGTTCTGAAGCATTTAGCCCAGGCCTGGCACACAGCAGGTGCCATACCAAGTGCCCACTATTCTTGTTACTGTTATTATCATTATTTCTCCTAACCGCCAGTGTCCTCACCCCCAGTGCCCTTGTATTACCTTTGAGAGGCGTGTGGCTCCCCAGAGAGAATGGAAGCTCCCCAAGGACAGGGACAGCTCCCTCTTCACCTTGTGCCTCAGCACCTGGCCCAGGGAGAGGCTAAACAGGGAGGATTTTCATCAGAAGAACTACCCAGATCCTTTGTCCAACATGCCCAGTTTACAGATGAGAAGCCAGAAGGATGGGCCTGCCCTTGTATAGATGAGCAAACTGAGGCCCACAAGAGGGGAACAATGGGTGGGGGAGGGGAGGGACAGAATTGAGAACTCAAAATTTTTAAAAATGAATGTCAAAATAAATGAAGAAAGACAGAGATGGGATGCGTGTGTGGCAGAGACAGAGAGAAACAGAGAGAGAGACAGAGAGAGAGAGAGAGAGAGACAGAGAAAGAGAGAGACAGAGAGACAGAGACAGAGAGAGAGAGAGATAGAGAGAGACAGAGACAGAGAGACAGAGACAGAGAGACAGACAGAGAGAGAAAGGACCAGAAACCCTTTTCAACGATCAGGTGGAAACAGACTACACCCAGAAGGGGAGTGCACCACCTGCCACACAGCCTGGCTCATGCTCCCTACTAAAGAAAGCCCCTTGGGAACACTGGGTTGGGAAGCTGCCCCTCGCCTGCACCCACCTGGAGTTTCTCTGGGAACCTCCCCTGTTCTCCTGGACTGATTCTTCTTGCTGATGGAAGGCCTGGCAGGATGGCCCAGGCTCCTAGGGCACCCTGGCTTTGCTTGGCTGCAGAGAGCAGGGGCTGATGGGGATAAAAGGGGCTGTTAGTGAGGGGGATGTTCATGTGAGTTAATTGAAACCAAAGTTTGGGGCTTAGTGACTGAACTGGGTCCAGGCCCCCTCCCGCTCTCCCCCCCCCAGCTTCTTCCTCTAAACCCATCTCCCCAGGGGACTTTAGCTTCTGCAGCCCTGCTGGGGAGGGCAGGAAGCATCTCTTAGCTGGCTCCCTCTCCCCTCATCTGAAAGAAAATTCCTTGAGCAAGATTAGGTTGGGGGAGGGGCCAGCAATGGAGGGATTTTCAGAGCTACCCTCATTATTGTTCAATCATGTTTGACCCTTCATGACCTGTGAAGCACAGCACACCAGTACTGGGGGTTTCTAGGCAGATTCTGGAGTGGTTTGCCATTTCCTTCTCCAGTAGATTAGGGCAAACAGGTTAAGTGACTTGCCTAGGGTCACACAGCTAGTGAGTGTCTGAGGCTGGATTTGAACTCAGGTCTTCCTGACTCCAGACCCAGCACTCTATCCACTGAGTTAAGTACCCTTAGGGTTCAGCAAATACAAAGGAGAGCTCCAGTCCTGGAGCTGGGGTGGGGAGGGGGTTAGAGCTCCTGATGGGATCAGAAGGTGAAAGGCATGAGGGTGGGGTGAGGTTGCCAGGTAGGCCTAGAAGAGACCTGAGCTCCCCTTCCCCTTTAAACACACACCCACACACACATATGCATATACAAGCTAACTAGGCATCCCAGTGGATAAGAATGCTGGAGCTGGCATCAGGAAGACCTGAATTCAAATCCTGCCTCTGGCATTTACTAGCCATGTGACCTTGGGAAAGTCACATAACATAAGCTCACTGTGCTTTAGTCTCTTCATCAGTAAAGTGAGGAGGATGACATCACAGGCTTCTCAGGGTTGTCTTTGTAAACCTTGGAGACTCTCGCTGTTGTGGTTGCCATTATGATGACAACGAAGATGCTGGTGATGATGCACAGCCCTGCCCACTGGGGTTCATGGAGAACCGGAGGAGAGATGCTCAGCAGCAGCAGCGGGGACATGTAATGGAAATGCAAATCTGAAGATCTTCCCTGCCCCTAGGCCCTTTGACAGGCTTAAGAGACTCTGAGAACCTTCCTTGATTTGAAAATATACTCTGCCTCCTAGTAGTCTGAATGTGGTCACATGGAGCCTGTGGCAGGAGGCTTGGTTTTCAGGAATGCCCATACCTTGATGCTGTGTGGTTGGGCAGTGGGTCAAGAGGGTGGTTACATTCTCTGAGCCAGGAGCAGGCTATATAAACCCTGATTTGAGGCTTTGCTTTGGGGCTCACTTTGAGAAGTGTTCTGTGATTTGATCTGGGAAGCCGTTGTTGAGAGCCCCTGGCTTTGAAAAACCCAGATGTTGATTTGGTATGGATGTAATGGTTGGACAGTTTGGAAACCTGTCTACTTGAACTGTTTCTCTGACTTGATAATTCTGTCTGTATACTATGAAGTTCGGGGTGCTGACCTTTTTCCCCTGAACTAGGTAAACAATGTATATTTGACTGATTAAAGTAATCTTGTTAACCAATTTTGAATTGCTTTCCTTTATCAAAGCAGATCTAAGAACCTGTGTTGGCAACCACCCTGGGGACGCGCTGGGGTGCTTGCTGCTACAGGACGCTACCCAAAGCAGCTCAGGGGCAGGTGAGGCCCTTCTGAAGGCCAGGCTGGTGGCAGGGGCCTCTGGGTCAGAAGCAGGGTCTGCTGGAGTCGCAACTGTTCCATGTGAAGGGCATTGATCCTGCTACAGAGCAGGGCTGGACTGATCCTTCCATGGAATATCTGGACTGAAGAAAGGAATGGAGAAAATGTGGACAACACAGATAAAATTTTGGAGTGTGTCATGCTTTCAGAGAGCCGGTTGTGAAACCATCCCCAGCATGCTCTGGCTCCACTAGAGGCCATGACTCAAAAGCCCCAATCTGTGTGTTCACTTTGCTGGTCAGCCAGATGGCACATTTAGGTCAAAGCAAAGGTATTTTCTGCATCATCAAAAGAGGAAAAGGAGTGATAGAACATTGAGCACATAAATCTGCTTTCCCCACTCCCACCGAGAAGCTGGGGAGTGTCCAAACAAGGCAGCCAGGAGGATGCAAGGCCTTGTAACTGGGACACAGGAAGGAAGCAGATATGCTTAGCTCCGTGGACAGAAATCTGGGAGGGGAGGGAGGCAGTAAGGCTGAGCATCTAAGGGAACCTCGGCAGGCTGCTTTGGGCTGAATGGAGGGGAAAGCCTCCCACCGCAGAGAGCATCCCAGCCCAGCCTGGGTGGCCTCACATGGGCTCTCCCTCCCTCGCTAAGGCTGCCATCTGTGACAGGCTCATGCAGTGACCATTTGGGCTGGGTGGACTCGGGTCCTTTCCAGAGCTATTTCTGAGATCCTGTAAATATGGAAAAGCAGCTACCTGCCATGATGGGAAGAGTTCCCAGCTGTGTGATCCCGGGCAAGTCACTGCCTGTCTGCCTCAGTTTCCCCCTCTGTAAAATGTAGATCATAATAGCCCTTCCCTCCCAGGGCTGGGGTAGGATCAAATGAGACCATGGCTAAAAGCTCATTGCAAACCTCAAGGCACGATGTGAATGCTTGGGATTCTTTCTGTTATCATTATTGAGCCTACTCTTCATGGGAAGACTAAACCGGCATTGGGAATCACCCATGGGGAGAAGAATGGGCAAATGGAGGGCTCACGTATGGCCCCTTTGGAGGGTCCCCCACACTGACTGCAGCGCTGGCGATCTCTTCCTCACGTCCCCTGGACATCAGGGCACGTCTCTGCTGCCCCCTGCAAGGGGTCCCATCTCAGCTCTGTGGCGGCTCCCTGCCCTGGCTCGGGGGCTTTAGCTGGAGCTTGGCTTAGTAGCAGGGGGTGTCTTTCTCACCAAACTTGCCCCAGAACAGAAGCAAGAAAGTGCCTGCTAAATGCCAGTCCAGGAAATGAAAGGCCATCCCCTCAAAGTGGAGGCAGTAACGATGCAGATCATAGTGCGCAATTCCATGTTCCTGGCCCCCTCCTGGAGGCAGGCTAGAGCATCTCCGGCAGAGGACAAGTGTGCTCAGCAATGAGCTGCTGCCCCCAGTTCTGTGTCATTGCTAGTCACTGACTGGGGGGTGGCAGCCTGGAGGGAGCAGAAACCAAAAGCCCATTGCTGCCTCCAGAGAAGCCCCATTGAGCCCCATGATGGGGACAGGGGACCTAGGAGACCCTGGAAATAGGGGAAGAGGCTGAGGTCTGTTCTGAGGGAGGAGAGGAGAAGAGGTCAAAAGAAGCCTTTGGCAGGAGAAGTGATATTTTGGACGTGACTGACCAGCAAGGGAAAGGTTTAGAAGGGATGGAAACTACTCATCTCTGAATATATCACAGGAAAGTTGAGTAAAACATTCTAAAACCTAGAGCAGGCATCAGAGAACAGAACTGCACACCTGTGATTATTCAGAGGCAGTCAGCACAAGAGAGATGAGGAGCTCTTCCAAATGAAACTCTGAAGATGCCAAGGAAAATCTTTCCAGTGAGAAGGAAGAGAGACAATGTGGCTGCACAAGAAGCTCTCTGACCAACCTGGAGATGAAAGCAGAGATTACTTGTCAGAGGATAAACACACAAGCCCAAGAACAGTCTGGTGAAGCTGGTGATGGATGCCACGAACAGCAACACATTGGTGCTTTTAAGTTTTGCTGGGAACAAAAAGAGATCCAAGGAGGGGCAGGTCCACGCTCAGAACCACTGGGGCAATAATGGCAGAGGAGGGAAACATGGTTCTGCTTATGTGGCTCCTCCTTCCATTACCAAAGGTGAGGAGTGTTGGACTGGGAAGGATGAAGCAAAACAGGATCTAATAGGAGGAGCCCAAGGAGTGAATACCTGGGTTCTAAAAAATCAACTTCTCAAGTACATGACTGGGGAGGAGTGTGTGTAAGTTAGATTGGGGGAGTATGGGAGACTGAGAGCTTCACACAAGCAAATGCCTACTTTGGCAGCCAAGAAGTCCGACCCTGGCTACACGAGGACACACATTCATCATGTCCACAACAGGAGAGAGTCACCTCTGTGACTCCTCTGTCTTGGTCAGGTCTGTAATGCCATGCACAGAAGCTTTCCAGAAGAATGCTACTGTGAACAGCTTTTAAGGTTCTGATTACACAGTATAGTGATCACTCTATTTATTCCATAACAAATCAAAGCAAAACTTTCACAGAAAATCAGGGTGCAGCATTCACAATATTACAACTTATCACAGAAAGTCACAATATAATATTCACAACATAGTCTCAAAGTAAAATAGTCACTCTTAAGTTAACTCAATCAGTCACTTATCAGTAACAATATCTCAAAGTACTCAAAGTACAATCAGTCACTTATTCAGCAAAGTCTTACTAAGTATCATACACAAAACCCTCCACCCCTTAGGTCACTAGTAAACTATAATTCCATAATTACTCAGTACTCAAGGAGAGGTCTTTTCATCTTGACTTGGGGTCTGTTCTCAGATTCCCTGGATCCCCTTCCATGATCCCAGATTCTACCTGGATTCACCAGACTGTCACCTGGGTTCAATGGCAGACAGCTCCCAGTTCCTTAACCAGCTCTCTGGGCAGGTCCTGCTGCACACCATTTCTGCTCCAAGGAATTCAAGGCTCAACCAAGCCGCACACAAACAAAGTCTCAGCATCCCAGTCACGCTTCAGTCACCTGGGCTCCTGGGCTCCTGGCTCCTGGGCTCCGGGGCTCC
>NW_027185759.1:1447497-1463011 GCF_028583685.1 Petaurus breviceps papuanus | reverse complement strand
TCCATACCTTCTGTTTCCCCAACAGAGGCTTGATCAGTTACTAAATGCCTGCTACTTTTGCCAACACAAAGGGATCTTCAAATTCAAATTACATTAGTTACAAGGTCACATCTGGAGAATGGTAGCCTTCTGGGCCCCATGTCTAGGGAAGGATGTTGATGAGTCAGGGAGACCACTCCATTCAGAGACCACCTGAGGAGAGAGGATTTGAGAGGTCCTAGGTATGAGAAATGCCTTCAGGAGATGAAGGATCGTCATACAAAGGGATTTGGCTCATTCTGTGTGGCCCTTCTGCAGAGGAAGCAGAGGGAGGCTGGACATCCTAACAAGGAGACCTGAGCCAGAGCATGGGGGCCGCCTCACTGCAAGTATCTGAGCAGAGGCAGGATAAGCCTGAGTCAGGGATGGTGCAGAAGGGTCAAGGAGGGGGTGGCCCAGAGACCCTGGAGGTTCTGTGATGAAGTGAGTATTTGAAAGCAGACCAGAAGGTTATGGAATGTTCTTCATTGTAGGCTGTTAAAGATAGGAAAGGCCTCTCTCTCTCTCTGTCTCTCTCTCTCTCTCTCTCCCTCTCCCTCTCTCTCTGTCTCTGTTTCTCTTCATCTCTGTCTCTGTCTCTCTGTCTCTGTCTCTCTCTGTCTCTCTCTGTCTCTGGCTCTCTGTCTCTCTCTCTGTCTCTGTCTCTGGCTCTCTGGCTCTCTCTGTCTCTGTCTCTGTCTCTCTGTCTCTGTCTCTCTGTCTCTCTCTCTCTGTCTCTCTCTCTCTCTGTCTCTCTCTGTCTCTGTCTCTCTCTCTCTCTCTCTGGCATGACTTTAGAGTGTGGTCCTGCTGAGTGGAACAAACAGATTCTGGGTTTCCAGATGGTTCCCATTTGGGGTCTATAATGCCCAGGAGCTCAGGCTGCATCATCAACTGACTTCCAGCCCCTCCACAGATGCAGATGCTCTTTCCTCGTGGTTTGGCTGACCACGAGGGGGCACCTCCTTTGGCCTTGGCAGCACGAGTCCCAGACAAGTCCCCCGAGTCCCCTTGGGGATTATGGCAGCATGAGCCAGAGAGAGCTGTGGGCCATGCTGCCTTTGACTTAGGTGGAGCGATTCTCAGCACGAGCTCCTTGTCTGGTGACAAACTGTGGGAAGCAGTGAACCACAATAATGTCGATGTTCCAGGGATCGATGAGGAAGTGTCAGCCAAGTGGAGACGGCCTCAGACTCCTGGGAAAGGCAACCGCAGCAAACCACATCTTTACAACAGCCCGACTCTCAGAGGTGACTGATGACAAAAACAGCATCTCACTGGACAAAGCCAAACAAACACAGCCTTCCAGGTTCTCTGCCAGTGAGGAGTCTCCTCTCATGTGTGCTCATATTAAGAATATATGTGTCCCTTGAGGCAGCTAGGTGGCACAGTGAATAGAGCACCGGCCCTGGAGTCAGGAGGACCTGAATTCAAATTCAGCCTCAGGCACATGACACTTACTAGTCATGTGACCTTAGGCAAGTCACTTAACCCCAATTGCCTCTCCAAAAAAAAAAAAACAAAAAAAAAAAAAATCTGTTCCCCCCCACCACCCCCCCCCCCCCCCCAGGCCATTCTTCTCAATGATCCCCTGAGGACCAATGTCCAATAAGGCACGAGACAGAGACAGGTCACTCTCCAGCAGATCACAATTGCCAGGGAGGATGGTGAGGACCCCCAGCTGCACCTGCTTGTGGGTTCCATGGTGCTGGGTGCATTTGGCCCAGTCACTAAGGATCCTCCTCCCTCAATAAGAGGCGTGGCTACGTTTTAAAAGAGTGGGACTGGACAAACAATACACACAGGACACGTTGAGTGGATGAAAATGCCTCTGTCCAAACTCCACCCTGCCCATCAGTGCCTCCATTTGGGATAAGCACTGCAGTTAGCCTGGGTCCAGAATTGGCTAGAAAGAGAAGAGAGTGGACAGCCTTTGGGAAACTGAGTAGCTCTTTCCATGATCCCCATCTGCCACCCACTACCAAAACCTATCTTCTCAGCACAAATTCTCCCAGTCATGGTTGTGGACCTTGGAATGTCACAATCTCCAAGAAATTAGGGTTTGGGCAATGGGGAGATCCAGGGTGAACCTGATCAATGATCGTAAGCAGTAAGTGAGCAGGGGGATGGGACTGAGGCAGAGTCTGTTCAGACAAGGAGACGGGCTGGTCAGCGGGTGTAAAGGCTGGCCTGGCGCTCCATTGAGACCGTCTAAATCAAAGGAGACATGGAGGGAGTTCTCAGGCATGTTGGGGCCAGGGTCCTCTGGGGAGGGCCTAGGAGTGAGTGTGAAGGAGACTGGCACAGGACAGGGCAGGCTGCAATCTGCGCCCCTGGAGAGAATGTCCACTTTGGAGAGTTCACTGCTCCACTAAGAAATACCCCAGGGTCCTTCCTGGACCATTTAGCATGCTAATAACACCACCATCCACAATGGTGGCACTTCACCCCTCGAATGTGTGGCCAAGAGTTACAAAGCACTTCCAGGACGATCCTGCCATGTGAGCCGGGTCAGCATTATTATTCCCATTTCCTAGATGAGGGAAGCGAGGCTCTGAACGTCCAGAGGGCTCTCTTAGCTTTAGAGCTGGCAAGGACTTCCAAGACCAGCCAGCCCAACGCCCTTATGATACAGAGGAGGAAGCAGCCTCACACAAGGTCACACGGCCAGGTGTGGGAGCCGAGGCTCAAGCCACCCCTCTTCCTCTCCAGGAAGAGCAGGTGACCGGGCTCTCATCAAGCCCACGGTGAGACCAGGGCTGCAGGCCAATTGCTTCCTGTCTCAGGTCTCTGTTTTCTCCTCCAGTGACCACTGAGGGCCCCGCTCTGATGTGGTGACTCAGTCTTGGGCCTAAGAGGGCCTTGGACCTTCTTTCTGGCTGGTGGTCTGGCCCCAGCCTGCTGGGCTCCCCCTCCTTTGCCAGGGCTCTCTCTCCCTGGGAAGGAGACTCTGGCCTCTCCACATTTTCCTTTTGCATAGCCCCTGAATAACCCTGGAGCCCAGGGGAGAGAGGGCAAAGACCGCCTATGCCCCGCATGAGCCCAAGCCAGAGATAGTGGAGGAGGTCTGACCAAACTCAGCTCCAGAGGCTTCCCGTCCTCCCAGCCTGAAGATCAGAGGAGCCTGAAGACCAGCCGCACCCACCGCTTGGGCTTCCCACAGGCTGGTATCCAGAAAGACTGAACCCGAGGCTCCTGGACCACAAATTCCCCAAGCATAGATCAGAAAAGGACTTTCTAACAATGAGAGGCTGGAGGCCTGCCTTCTTCTCTCCTTCCTTGAGCAGAAAGTTCCAGAATGCAAAGGACTTGGGCTCATGGCATTGTGGGCACCTCCGGACATCAAGGCAGATGAAGTCAAGGCCACTCCAGGAGATGAGCCAGGACCCCTCCTCCCACTCTGTGCAGGAATCTGCACCGGGCCTCCCTTGGCCTGAAACTATCTTTTAAGTGGTTTGTTTTGTGACTGGCTTATTCCTATGGCAGCTATTTATTTACAGGCTAAGTGGCTCTCAGTGATCTATGGACTTGAACAGGGCCCCAAGATTAGTCACCAAGTGCCAAGACTGGCAGGTTGGGGGGCCCCCTTTGGGTTGGATGCCCAGTGCCAGGGCTGGCCCTCCTTGGAACCAGCCTGATTCATTCTCCCCAGACAGCAGCATGGCCCCCACCCCAGGCAGGTGTGAGGCTGTGGACAGGCTGGGGCAGGGCAGAGACTCTAGGAAGTGTTCCATGGGACTGGAAGACTGCATCCAATGGGGAAAAGGAGGCAGTTACCTGGTGAAAAAAATAGCAACAAACCTCTAGGCACTCAAATTCGGACTAGTGAAACATAGTCTTTTGGCCCTTTGTACAGTGTGGAAGCCTCCCGTGACGCAGAATCGGACTCATCCTGCCCCCTGGAGATCTGGGAAGGCTTCAGGGATGGGCCCAGCAAAGGGCAGAGGGTCAGCGGGCTGAGGTCCAGCCGAGGCTGGCCACCAATGGGGCATGTTCTTGGGTACCAGCGATGCCTGAAGCTGCCTTCTCAAGTATGAGGGAGGGCAGTGCTGAGGATGGGGGGCACAGGCATGTTAGAAAGCAGGAGGGAAGCAAAGAGAATAGGGACGACAGAGGGGTAACCTGCTGGAGGAGGCAGGGTGGGTGGCTCAAGGAGAAGGGCCGCCTCTGCACGAGAGACGGTGCTGAAGGAGGAGCTGGGGGCAGGAGGCAGTGAGGCTGGCCCTGTGTAGCACCAGGTCCCACCCTGGTGGCAGCTCTAGAAATTCCCGGCCAACACACAAAGAAGGCAGCCCCAGCTGGAAGGCCACCTTGGCTCTGTGCTCTCCGATGGGAAGGCCAGGCTGTCCTGGACACAGGAGGACAAGGCCCAAAGCAGTTTCCTCTTGTTAAGGCTAAGCTCCTGACATTGCATATGGCCCCTTGAAGAGTGCATTCTTCAGCCAGAGTACGGCCAATTGAACCTACGTCATTGGAGGAGCGGGAACAGCTAGATGTCACTGTGGATAGAGTATGAGGCCTGGAGCCAGGAAGAGCTGACTTCAAATCCAGCCTCAGACACTATTAGCTGTGTGACCCTAGACCAGTCACTGCCCATGTTTGCCTCAGATGCCTCATCTGTAAAACGAACTGGAGAAGGGAATGGCCAGCCCCTCCGGTATCTTTTTTTTTTAATTAAATTTTATGTTTATTTTTAGTTTACATCATTCATTTACACAAGATTTTGAGTTACAAATTTTCTCCCCATTTTTCCCCTCCCCACCACCCCAAAACAGCGGTCCTGCTGAATATTCCCTCCCCCAATTTTCTCTCTCCCATATCTTCTCCCATACCCCCTCCAACTTTCCAGTAGGGCATGGTAGCTAATGTAAAACATTTCCATAGTGGATATATTGTAAGAGACTGACTATATTTCCCTCCCTCCTATCCCACCTCCCACCCGTTCTATTCTCTGCTTTGATCCCGTCCCTTTTTCAAAAGTGGGTGCTTCCAACTTCCCTCCCCCCCAGCCTGCCCTCCCTTCCATCATCCCCCCTCTCATCTCCTTCCCCCTACACTCCTCTAGGATACCCTATTTAGTGTGTATTTCATTCCCTTCCCGAGCCAGATTCAGTGAGAACAAGGTTGACCCATTCCCTTTTGCCTTCCTATTCTTCCCCTCCATTGTAACCATTTTCCCTTGCCTCTTCTATATGAGATAGTTTACCCCATTATGTCTCTTCCCATCTCCTCTCATTATATTCCTCTCTCACCTCTTAATTTCACCTTTTAAGTATCATCCCTTCCTATTCAATTGGTCCTGTGCCCTCTATCTATGTATACCTGTACACATATATACACACAGTCACATATGTATTCATATGCCCATATTGCCTCCTATATAGACATATATATGTATGCATACATACACACACATATACACATTTCTATTCACTTTAACTATTCTTATAGTGAGAAAAGTTTCATAAGTTACAATTATCGTTTTTCCATGTAGGAATGTAAATGGTTCAACTTTGATAAGTTCCTTATGATTTCTTTTCCCTGTTTACCTTCTCATCCTTCTCTTGAATGTCAAATTTTCTATTCAACATTGTTTTTTTTTTTCATCAAGAAGGCTTGGAAGTCCTCTATTCCATTGAATGACCATATTTTCCTCTGAAGCATGATACTTAGTTTTGCTGCATAGGTGATTCTTGGTTTTAATCCCAGCTCCTTTAACTTCTGGAATATCATATTCCAAACCCTTCAATCCCTCAGTGTAGAAGCTGCCAGATCCTGTGTTATCCTAATTGTGTTTGCACAATATTCAAATTGTTTCTTCCTGTATGCTTGTAATATTTTCTCCTTGATCTGGGGATTTTGGAACCTGGCTATAATATTCTTAGGAGTTTTCTTTTCGGGATCTTTTTCAAGAGGTGATTGGTGGATTCTTTCAGCCTCTATTTTGCCTTCTGGTTCTAAAACATCAGGGCAATTTTTCTGGAGAATTTCTTGAAGGATGATTTCTAGGTTCTTTCTTTCATCATGGCTTTCAGGTAGTCCAATAATTTTTAAATTATCTCTCCTGGATCTATTTTCCAGGTCAGAGGTTTTTCCAATGAGATATTTTACATTGCCTTCTATTTTTTCATTTGTTTGGATCTGTTTAATAGTATCTTGATTTCTCATAAAGTCACTGGCTTCCATTTGCTCCAATCTAATTCTGAAGGAATGATTCTCTTCAGTGAGCTTTTAAAATTCTTTTTCCATCTGGCAAATTTGGCTTTTTAAGGCATTCTTTTCCTCATTGACTTTTTGAGCTTCTTTTGCCTTTTGAGTTAGTCTATTTTTTAAGGTTTATTTTCTTCAGCCAGGTTGTTGACTCTCTTTTCATGATTTTCTAGCATCATTCTCATTTCTCTTCCTAATTTTTTCTCCACTTCTCTTATTTGGTTTTGAAAATCCTTCTTAAGCTTCTCTATGATCTGTAACCAATTCATATTTTTCTTGGAAGCTTTTGGTGTGGGAGTTCTGACTTCATTGTCTTCCTGCTGTTCCATGATTTGATCCTTTGTGTCCCCAAAAAAGGAATCCAAAGTCAGGTTGCTGTGCTTGTTTTGCTTTCTTTGCTTGCTCATGTTGCCACTCGATTACTTGACTTTTGAGCTTTTTGCCACAGTTTAACTCTGCTACCAGAGAGGGGAAATTTGTCCCAAATTGCTGGGGTTTTCTCAGCTGCTGGAGCTATTATTTGGGTGCCCTCTCTGAAACCTCCACACTCTCTGGCACACTGGTCACAAACCCCAGGACCTCCGCCCTAGACAGTGATCCAGATCCAAGCAGGTTAAAGCAAGAGTGACTACCCCCTGGAATGGTCACTTGGTCCCCCTACAATCTGCAGGCCAGGAGCTCCGAAGCAGCCACACCGCAACAGCTGCATGGCTTCCATGACTCAGCTGCTTCTCCCTCCAGGGGACAAAGGCCAGACTGCACTCCAGGTCTCCTGGTTCCCAAAGTCCGCACTGCACTGACCTCTCACTTTGTCCTTAGCATCTATGGGTTGATAATTCTGCAAACTGCCATAGGTGCTGGTGATCTGAAGTCCCTCCGGCTGGTGGCTGGTTGTGGTTGCCCTAAGGCTAAAACCTCTGACTCATGTGGGGCTGGACTCAGCTCCCAGAGCGCTGCACTGGCCCCTTCCTACCAGCCTGCCTGACTGTCTTCAGCGAGAGGTTAGTTTCTTTCTGTCTCTTTGTGGGTTCTGTAGCTCCAAAGTTTGTTTAGAGTCATTTTTTACATGAATTGGAGGAGGTGGAAGCAGGAGCCGTGTGGAAGTCCTGTTTCTACACCATCATCTTGGCTCTGCTCCCCGCCAAGAAAACCCCAAATGGAGTCATGGAGATTTGGATGTGACTGAAATGACTGGACAACAGCAATGCCATTGGAGAGACCCCTTTCTCAAAGGTGGCCCTGCCTTGCTTTGTGTGGAACAATCCTTCCCTTTGAAGTCACTGAGAGATTCCCTTTGAAGAGGAGGGTTTGTAATCTGAGACCTGGGGGTCTGTCTCTGAGGGACACTCCAAAGGAGAGGCAGGCTGGCCTCCTAAGCAGATGCTCACCTTCCTAAAGGTGTCTTTGGTCTCCTTGGGAAGGGCCAGCGTAGGCCATTTCTGTGGCTCCCACAGCACATTGCGGGAGACATCTGACTGATTGGGCAGCTGGCCCACAGCCCCAGGGGGTTTCAGCCTAGAAGAAAAAGAAAGACTGACTGCTCCCTGGAATGGAACTGAGCAAGACAAGCCCCAGCCTGCTCTGACTGCCTCAGCTCCTGACCCTTGCAGAGGTTGGGAGGCAGCAGCCTGGGCCGAAGTCCTGGCCAGAGTGACAAAAGGCTTCCATTCTGGACTTTCTTGGTCACCCTCGGGGTTCATCCTTTCCCTTCCAACTGGTCCCTGCCCTCTTCTGCAGCCTGCCACCTGTGGTAGGCCCTGTGTGATTGGGTTGGCGCTTCGATTCCAGTGTTCTAGGTTAATCTATACTTCCTGAGCTCAGAAGCTTCCTCTGGTGCTGACCGGAGAAGCCAGAACTGACACTGAGCATGGTCATGGGTGTGCACAACAGCATGGGGGACCAATGGGGACTGCCCTGGGAGATGGCTGACCAGCCCAGCTCTCCTGGCATAAGCAGGATGGCCCCCTGTCCCACGGGGTGTGGAGGGGACCAAGTTATAATATCCGTGAAGTGCTGGGCTGGGTGCTGGTGCATAGTAGGCGCTGTATGAACGTTGACTGATATCTTGGCCTTGATCTGCTGATGGGCAGCCGTTGGGGAGCTGCAGGTGTTGGGGGAGGGGTGGGCCAGCCTCAGACTCTTTTCTCTTGGCTCTGCTTCTTCAGCTTTGGCAGGGCCCTGGGCAGAGGCCCTGGCCCATGCCTGTCCTCTGACTGGGGGCCTCTCTTCTCTGCCTTGGCATCTGTCCTTTGTCTTTAGGTGAAGGAGACTGGAGAGGCTGGTGCTGGTGCGTCACAGTCACCATCACAGTCTAGGAGTGCAGCCCATGCTGGGCTTGAGGCCTGCAGGAGAGTCCTGCAGGACCCCGCCAGGCCCGAGGGAGGCTGGGCGTGAGCTCGGCTAGCCCATGCTATGGAAAAGCGGTGCTTTCTGAGACTCATCTCCACAGACACCCCCATGGCTCCCCCAGAGCTCTGCAGAGGACTCTGGGTACTTCCAGTAACAGCAAGGCCCAGGCTAGCTGGAGTTCATGTTGTGCTTACCATGTGCCTCATTTGACCCTCGTGATGCCCCTCCAAGGGAGGTGCTATGGTGAGCCCCATTTTACAGGTGAGGAAGCTGAAGCAGACAGAGGTTAAGTGACTTACCCAGGGTCACACAGCTAGCAAGTATCTGAGGCTGGATTTGAATTCAGGTCCTCCTGACTCCAGGCCCAGCCTCTATCCACTGTGCCAGCAGCTTCCTTCTGTTCTGGCTTTATCCCTTTGAAAAACTAATTGATATTAATTGGTGTGATGGACCAGACCCTAGTCACTAGAAGCTACAAGAATGGAGTCTAAGAGAAAAGAAGGGGCCCTCCCAACACCTTCATGGCATCCCCAGAGCCCTTAGGAGGAGAGCTAACAGGCCTGGCTCTGGGAGATTGAGGCTACATCCAAACCTCAGGCCTTGGATAGGCTCCTAGAGGTAAGGAGAAAGCTTTCTGGCTCCCCCTGGCCCTCCCTGGCTCCATGTGGCTCTTTCTGGCTCCCCCTGGTCTTCCTTGGCTCCCCCGGCCATTGCTGGCTGCCCCCCATGGCTCCTCCTGGCCCTCCCTGGCTCTCTTTGGCTTCCCCTAGTCAAGCCTCCTTCATGTGGGACAGAATCCACACGCCTTGCTGGCCACTGCCCTGCCCCCCCCCCTGCCTTATTAAGGTCATTGGCCATTGCTTTATAGGGCAGGGTAGGGATGCCAGCATGGAAGGCCCAGGATCTGGGTAGAAAGGGCTGCCCCTGGGCAGGAGGCCTTCTAGGGCATCATAACCAGCAACAAAATGGACATTCCCATAAAGAAATAAACTGGCCGCCTATAGCACTCTCTTAGCTGCTTTGGAGGGTCAGCATGGTGGTGATCACAGGGCCTACCTACAACCCCGTGAGGCAGTGGACAGAGCCATGGGCCTGGCCTTGGGGAGGCCTGAGTTACCATTCAGCTGCAGGCACATACAGACCTCAGTTTCCTCAGCTGAGGTGTAAGGTGAGGAGAGCAATGGCGCCTGTCTCATAGGGTTGTTGGGAAGGCCAAATGAAGTGCATTTGTGAAGCTCTGGACACAGAGCTTGGCACATAGTAGGTCCCGTATGAACACTCGGTGCTTTCCTAAGCTCCAATATGAACTGGACCATACAAGAATGTGAAGTTAATGGGATTTAAGATCTTTCTGACCCATGAATAGGCCTCATTGGAGCCCAATAGGGGTAGCTTGCTTAGGGGAGCCTTGCTGGAGGAAGGCTTTCACACCTTTTGCTAATAGGCACTGAGTCACCAGGGCTGGGATGCCCTCTGGCTCTGAGGAGTGTATAAATACTCTGAGTTGGTGTTTTGCTTTGGGGGCTGCTTATGAGAAGGATCTTGTGATTCCCCTATGTTCAGAGCTCCCCAACTGCTCAGATGTGAAGGCTCTCTATCTAGGGAGGTGTGTGAAGTGTGTGGTTAATTCAGACAGTCAGAGTCCTGTCTGTTGGTCTTTATTTCTCTGCTTGTATTTCCTCTGAAGTTCAGGGTGCTGACTTTTCCCCTGAACCAGTGAATGTCATTAAAAAGACCGTTGACCCCCTAAACTGCTGTCTTTCCTAGTAAAGCAGACCTAAGAGCCTGTGCTGGCAGCCATCCTGTGTATGCCAGTGTGGTTGCCGCCACAAGAGACCCAGAAATCAATAGCAAGTGCATATAATCCAGCGACAAAGCCAACAAGTAATGGAATAGAGAAGGGAAGAAGAAGAAAACTGTTGTCTGTGCCCAGAGACCAAGGGGGTCAGCCTCCTCTGCCTCCATGGGAGGCCCACCAGGTCTGTGTCTTAGCCTGCTGACCCCCAGGCTAGCTGTGTGTGGGAGAAGGTGACAAGTTCCTCTGTCCAGAACTCCTATTGGAGGAGAGTGTCTGCCTCTCCCAGAGTGCGGTAGGGGGGACCACTCAGCACTGCCCAGAGCAGGACGGTGTGGGTCTGGCTTCCCTTTCCAGCAGAGCTGCAGCTCTGGAGTGGGCTCACTCTCCAGCCGTCAGTGTCTCCCCACGCCGCAGGCTTGCACACAGGCCTCTGGGGAATCCAGTCCAGAGATACTCTGCTGAGAAGCCAAGGTTCCTTAGACACCCTGCCCTGCATCCTTGACATAAAAGGAAGTGAAGGATGTGTTTGTTTCCCCTTGACTCTTCTCTCTTCTCAAAGTGGAAGGAAGGGCTTTGGCATCCTCGGCCCTGGATGGGGAGCCTGATGCTCCCCGCAGCCCAGTTGTGGTGGCTGTCATGTTCTCTGCACGGCCCACCTTAAAGAGGAAGGGGAGAAGGGCCAGAGGCCTTAGAGATGCTGCCACATCCAATACTCCTTTGGGTGGATGCCCGAGGAAACAGAGGCTGATGTAGGTCAAATGATCCACCCAGGGCCCCAGGGCCAGGAGCAGCAGAATCAGATTGGAACTCAGGCCTTCTCCCTTCCAGCCCAGCATTCTTTCTGTGGCACCTCGGGGCCTCCCCAGGACTAGCCCTGCCTGTGTCCCTTTTTGATTTAGTAGAATCAAGCGAGCTCACGTCATGCACTTCAAGGCTGTGGGGATTTTCCATCAATTGGGAAAGGAAACTGGGCACATTTATTTCAATTAATCTTTTTCTCAATTTTGATTTTAATTAAAAGTCATGCCAGAGTTGACAGAATGCCCATCCTTCAGTCGAGGAAATGTTTCCATGGGTTTTCTCTGTCCCTCTGAGATCAGAGAGGAGGGAAAGGGCAGGGGCTGAAGAGGGAAGTGCTTCAGGAGAGGATGTGGGAGGCTCAGGAACCCTGGAGGGGACCAGACTAGGAGCGTAGGAAGGCCGGCCCTGCTCAGCAGACCTGGGATGGCTAGGGGGACACACGCCACAGGTGTGTACACAAGCACATGCCACATACATGTACACACACGCAAGCATCCCTCCCCATACACACTGTGCATGCCTCAGTCACACACCAGCTTCATATGCATACACACACGTGTGTACAAGTACACGCCATGTGCATGTACACATATGCAAGCATCCCTCCCCGCACATGCTGTGCATGCCTCAGTCACACACCAGCCTCGTGTGCAGACCACACACACGTGTGCACACCATGCTAGACACACACCATATTCACGTACACACACGCAAGCTGCAGGCAGTTTGGGCAGCAATAACCAGCTACCTCACCCTCTCCTGAGTTCCACACTTAGATTTTCATCTTCCCATTTGAGAATCTGTGTCTGTGTCTGTGTGTGTGTATGGGGGGGGGGTGGATACTACTGCTCATCCCCCTGACTGAGCATTCCTGGGGCCCAGAGGAGAGAGTTAGAAATGCAGACAGAATCCCCAAAGCAATATGGAGCCCCTGGCCAGGCAGGATGCACTAAGAGGGGTGGGGGAGAAGAGGAGGGGAGGGGGGAGGGAAGGGCAGGGCAGGGAGGAGAAGGGGAAGGGGAGGGGGGCTTCTCCTCAGAGGGTCCCCAGAGCAGTCACTAGAAGGAAGTTCTGACTTCTCAGAAATGGAGGTGAGAAGGGTGTTCATTCCTGGCATAGCCTACCCACCCACCCAAAGGCTTGGAGGTGGGAAATGTGTGCAGGGAACAAGCTCATGGTCCTAGAGTTGAGCAGTGAACTTGATCAGAATATAATTCATGCGTTTTAAAAGCAAATGAATGGCATGGATGGCTGGGGAGTGCAGTGTCTTGAGCCAGAGCAGAGCGGGGCTGGGGGAGGGTGCACCGGGGGTCTGGTCCACGCAGCTCCAGGGAGCCCTGGCCAAGAGGGGTCTCTACCGCTGCCCCCAGCCCCTTTGCAGACCCAGGCTCCCTCCTCTGCTCCCCTGGGCCTGGATGGCTTGCTCCAACCTCTTCCAGTGGCTACAGACTTAGGACCGTTCCTCAGAGGAAGAAGAGGGTGGGGTCTGCTTGGAGCCAAGGAGACACAGGGGCAGTGAGGGCAGGAGGCGCCTGGAGACGCCTGGGGGCAGCAACCAGGCAGGAAGCCAGCGCTTATTGTTGTTGTCGTTATGAAAGAACAGCTGTCTTTCTGTGCCCTGCATTGGGAGATCACGCGGGAGCCTCACAGCCACCGGGGGAGGCAGGTGCCCGTGTTGTCCCCATTTCACAGAAGAGGAAGCTAGGCTGACACCACTTTAACGTGTCTAAGTTTGGATTTGAACCCGGATCTTGCTGGCTCCAAGGCTCTGTTTGCAGCCGACTGTGTTCCAGGCACTGGGTTTTACAAGGAAACACGGACGGCAGATCCTGCCCTTGAGGTGCTCGCTCCCTTTCTAAGGAGAAGACTCCCCTCTGTTCGCTGCTGGCTTCCTCTCCTTTTTCCGCTCTCCCTCAGTGACTCTCTCTCCTCACCTTCTCGTTCTTCCCAGCTGGAAACGTTCCCACCCTGACTACCTTGGTCTCCTTTCACTCCCTCCCAGTCCTTGGGATCCCTTTTCTCTTCCCTAAACAAGTGCTAGGGCCGGCTTCTGAATGTAGGATTTGTCTTCAGCATGAACAAGAACCTTCCTCCCCCCAGGCTCGTCCTGGGTCTTCCCTGAGGAATGGAGGACAGATGTTCCCACAGTGTTCCAATGTCTAGGCACACCTCACTGGTGGCCGGGATCCCGGGCGCGCTTGTGACTCTGTGAGGGAAGCTGAGATTCTCACCTGGAGGTGGACACAAGGAAACAGAACCCCTTCCCTCCGCTCCCTCCCCGAGTGGTACCAGACCAGAATTAGAGCAATGAGCCCCCTCAAATGTCCCTGGTCTAGGGTGCATCAGAGTCAGAACAAATGCTGCATCCCTGGCCACTCTTCAGGAGGGCGCCTTTCCTGTACCAGGTAGTAAAGCTTGGCAGTGAAAGCACCAGCCCTGGGGGTTTATGGAGAGAAAAAGAGACATGTGAACAGACACAAGCCTGGGCCCTGCTGCCCCCTTTCCTCAGTAGATGGCTGAGTACCAGTCAAGACGAATGCAGCCAGGCTTGGCTGAGACCTTGTGAGCTGGAGGGCCAGCAGTCAGGTCCATTGGGTCAAGCTGCGGCCTTGGAGAAGACGGGAAGTGAAGAGGAGCCGGATTGCTGAGAGGGCGATAGGAGCGGGCACAGCCTGGCCGTGCGGCGGTGTCTACACGGTTCTCACAAGGGGGTTCCTGTCTCCATCGCACCAAGCTTCAGGACACTAATGGTAGGCATGCGTTGGAACCACTATGTCCTGTTTTCAGTCCTTCTGTTAATATGCACTTTTATGTGGTTTGTACTGAGCATTTCTTTTTATGTGCAAGAAATAAATACCATCCCACACCCGCTTTTTGTTGTGCAGGGAGGGCCGGTCTTCTCCCTGCTTTAGAGGACCTGAGACATGAGCTGCAGAGCAGATTCTAAGTAAATCTTCCCCAGAGTGTGGAGTCCAGGCCACCATAAATCAGGACATGAGGAAAGGGAGCCTCAGCGCTCTCCTTGGTGCCCAGTGGGGCCGCGTGCCAGGGCCTGGAGCAGACGGGCTCAAGGGGAAAGGGGTATGTCAGCTCCTCCCTCCACTGGGGGTTCTTAGTGTTAGAGCTGCAAAGCCCGTGAGGGTGAGGCCAGGGGTAGGTGCTGAGAGCACAGGATTGTTACTGCGGGGAAGGGGGCACAAATAACATCTGATGGTGAAGATGGCTGGGATGAGATAAGCAATTGTTAGGGACGAGGCCATAGATGGACACGCAAAGGGAGGCAGCATCTCTGTTCTCCCAGAGCTACCTGATGGGGTCCAGTCTGCCTTGGGCATCTTCCTTCCCCAGCCTCTGTGACTTCTAAATGCCCAGTCCCGGCTTTCAGTTGGAGTCTCTGGGCTCTTTCTGCGAGCAGAAAACCCATCACACAGGTCATCGGGCGAGATGGCAGGCAGGAGGCCTCCTCTTGGCTGCTCCCTGACAGCCACGGCCAGATGGTGACCCAGCAGAAAGCATACCCACCACAGTGGCCCTCGGTGCTGCTCTCATCTCCTCCTCCTTGTCAAGTCCATGCCGCCCATCCTCCAGCTCTGTGCAAAAAGGCAAATAGCCCCAGACTGCCCAGCACCCAGCAAAGCCATGCTTGGCACCTGAGACAGGTCCTGAGGAAGAAGAGCCAGCCCTCGGATGGCTGAGCCCTCCCAGGAAAGCAAGAATGAGGCGGGATTCCAGGCCAGAGAAATTAAGGGCACTACTCTGGAGGCAGACTCAGCACTGGTTCCCAATTGTCATGTTATCTTCTGTCGAAAGAAGAAGGCTTTCCAAAGCTGGGGGGAAAGGGCAGGCCCAGATAACAAGGCAATCTGAACTCAGCCAACAGAAGAAAAGGAAGAAAAGAGCCTGACCTGAGGAAGAACAGAGAGACAGCGACAGAGAGACAGAAGAGAGAGAGAAAGACAGAGACAGAGAGACAGAAGAGAAAGAGACAGAAGAGAGAGACAGAAGAGAAAGAAAGAGAGAGAAATCAGAGACAGAGAGACAGAAGAGAAAGACAGAGAAAAAGACAGAAGAGAGAGACAGACAGAGAGAGAGACAGAAGAGAGAGACAGAGAGAGAGACAGAGACAGAGAGACAGAAGAGAGAGACAGAGAGGGAGAGACAAACAGATAGGGAGATAGAGAGCATTTATTAAGGACTTTCAGTGCCATAGACCCAGGGGTAACTACTTAGAATACAAATGCAAGCAGAGACAGTCTCTGTTTCTCTGTCTTTGTCTCTGTCTATTTCTCTCTCTCTCTCCCTCTCTCTCTTTCTCTGTCTCTCCCTCTCTCTGTCTCT
>NW_027185759.1:1432971-1447097 GCF_028583685.1 Petaurus breviceps papuanus | reverse complement strand
GGGGGGGAGGAGGAGCAGCAAGAGAGAACAGCCTGTCCAATCATTCAGTAAAATTGGAGGCAACGTTCTCAGCTGGGAGGGTGGGGGTGGGGCAGCCATTGGAACAAGTTTGGAAGACTGAAGGTAGTGAGCACCATAGTGAATCAATCAGGGAGATATGAAAGGATTGGGCAACAGCAGCAACTTCCAGCCCCATTACAGAACCTAAATTCCAAGTGGCCCCAACCAGCCCCCATTTGGGGGTCTGAATAGCAGCTGTGTAGAAGAGGGCTGTGAACGGTGAGAGAGCTTCAAGGCTGAGGCTTGCCAGGGCAGTATTGTCCATAAGGGAGCGTGGTGCTCAAGAGAAGAGGCTGGTGTTGAATTGAAGACGGGTAGAAAGAAAGAGAGTGTAACTAGTGGGGAGCCCTGCAGTACGGGTCAAGGGAGCTGAGATTCAGATACAAATTAACATGGGGCTTGGCTGTGATGACAATAGGTTTGATCTAATAAAGTTTGGAGAGGAGAGACAGACTGTGAGTTTTGGGCTGAGGAAGAAGAGGAGCAGGTCAGTAGGCAATGGTCACCTACATCTTGGTTGGCTTGTAGAATGGATTGGAAGAATCTCAAAGGGCAATGGTGGTGAAGGGAGAAGCTGCAAGTGGGAATGAGGATTGAGGAGAATCCATCCTTCCTGTGTCTACCAGTGACCTAGGAGGAGGGGGGGAAAGGATGAAAGTGCATCCACCGCTGGACCAGGTGATCAGGGAAAATGAGTCATCTCGAGGTAGCCAGAAAATGGAAAGAGGGGGACAGAAAGAGATCTGATATGAAAGCACCCTTGTTATCCATGAAGCCAGTGTTCCTCAAAGTGCAGGGGAAGGGGTGGGAAGCTTTAGAGGGGGGACTTTGAGGAAATTGGCATGTAATAGATTATGTCCCTGTAAGGAGAAGAGAGACAGGATGTGAGAGTGATGAAGGCAATGTGTGGTGCAGAGTGCTGGACTGATCATAGACTTATCTTCTCCAAGCTAAACCTTCCCGCTGAACAAAAGCAGCAGCCCCAAGGCAAGAGGACCGCCAAGACTTGATGTCAATGGATTAGAATGTTTTTTTTTTTTTTTCTGAGAGGGAACAGTTTGTTGCCGACTTGGAGGAAAAGCTGAGCCAACATTGTTGGCCACAGTGGAGCAGAGGAGGAGTGGGCAGCCTTCAGAGATCTGGGGCACAGCACTGCATCTGCTCATCCAGGTCAGAACGCTCACAAATGCCAAAACCGTTTTGACAAAAACAACAAGGAAATTCAGAAGCTACTAAGTGAAAAAACAAGAACTCCACAGGGCCTACAGGATAGCTCACCTATCTCCATCAAAAGTAAAGTGCAAGTGAAGATGAGAGAGACGCAGCATTCTTGGCTCGGTAAGAAGGCAGATGAAATTCAGTTTCTGCTGATAGAAACAATCCAAGTGCTTTTACGGGACCCTGATGGCTTTTTATGGGCCAAAGACCTGCGGTGCGTCTCAGCTACCCAGAGCTGCTGGAGCCCACTGATGAGTGAAATAAGCATGATCCTGGAGAGATGGGCTGAGCCCTTCCACAGTGTTCTCAGCAGACCTTCATCAGTCAGTGCTGAAGTCAGGGACCACATGCCTCAGGTTGAAATTAATCCCTCTCTAGCCAAAGAAGAGGTGTTTAATGCCATTAGACTTTTCTCATGTGGCAAAGTGCCTGGTGCTGAGTCTGTTCCGGTTGAGATTTACAAGGCAGGGAGCCCACTGCTCATACAAAAGCTGAATGACATTTTCTGAGTTATATGACGAGAGGAGGTTATTCCCCAGGACATCAGATGCCTCCATTGCCCATCTCTATGAAGAAAAGGAGAAGAAATTGTCCTGTGGCAATCACAGGGGGTGTGTGTGTGTCTCTCGCTCTCTTAGTCATTGGTGGCAAGATTCTTACCAGAGTTCCCCTTAACAGACTGATCCTTCACCTGGAGAATGGTCATCTGCTTGACAGCCAGTGTGGCTTCAGAAAGGGCCAATGGACAATGGATATGGCATTTGCTGGCCAAAAACTCCAGGGGAAATGTCAGGAGCAGAGTAGAGGTCTACACAGTGTTTGTCAGTCTAACCAAGACTTTTGATACTGTCAATGTTGAGAGCCTGTTGAAGATCATGGTGAAGTTTGGCTGCCTGGAGAAGTTCATTAGGACTATACATCAGTTTCACCAGTCACCCACGGAGTAAGTCAGGGCTAGGTGCTTGCTCTCATGATGTTTTCAGTGATGTTGCTTTGTGGGGATTATAATTATCCAATCTGCAAGAAAAACCACTGAGGAAAGCTCTGAGTCAATGACACTTTATTAAAGGGTCTATGGTCGCCTCTAATGAAGTGGACCTCAGTTCTCCCTCATGATCTGGGATGCCCCTGGTCCCTAGGACCTTGTTTTTATAGGGTTTGATACTCAAATATGCAAAAGAGGCATAGCAAAATACAGAATCTCATTGGTTGATAGACTTTGCCCTTAAAGGCCCCAAATGACAGATCAGCAACGGGGTTGGGTGAAGCATGGGACATCTCCACTGACTGAGTGGTCTTAAGATTGTCACCTGCTCATGCTGGACAAGAAAGAATGATCCAGAAGTACAAAAATTAGTGGGAGGACTTTCCAAAGAATTGAGGCATGCCACCCATGGGGCTTGGATGTGGAATTTGAATGGAAATGTCTTTGTCAGCATCATAGCTGGCAAACAAGAAGCGAACATTACATTACAGGTTGAGGCCCTTTCTAAAAGCCTACTAGAAGAACCTTGTTTCCTCATTATCCGTGTATGATGTATGTAAAATATCCACTGATTAATACTGATTGGGATAGAGGAGAGGTCCAAATGAGGCATTTATCACAGTCAGGAATCTTCAACAAGGGCAAAAATGACATCAGGGTCAGCTACTGCACTTGAAAAGGCTACAAGCCAAGACTAACGTGGAGGGAGAGTTAGTGTGTGATTTTTTTTGTTTGCAGATGATTGTGCACTCAATGCAGCCTCTGAAGCCGAGATGCAACAAAGTGTGGATCACTTCTCTGCTGCTTGTGCTAATTTTGGCTTGACAATTAACACCAAGAAAACAGGTTCCCCACCAGTCAGCACCACACCATCCATACATGGAGCCGCTGGTTGCAGCAAATAGAAGTTTTGAACGCTGTGGGCAAATTCACTTACCTTGGTAGCACACTTTCCAGGGATGTGGACGTTGATACTGAGGCTGATGTCCGCATTGCCAGAGCCAGCTCAGGCTCTGGGAGGCTCTGAAGGAAGATGCCTACCAGACTGAGGGTCTACACAGCTGTTTTTCAGACCTCTTGTCATATGTCTGTGGCACCTGGACGATCCAACACCATGTTGTTGCTGATGTTTGTCCTTCATTCTCAAAGAGGACCATGACATCAGGGAGACCATGCCATGCCATGCCAGTGAATGGGGTTTAAGTGAGGGGGGGCGGTGCAAAGTCACCAGCCTCGCTTTTTCCTCTGAAGCCATCTGGATCCAGCAGCCAGATACAGACTGTAATGGAAAAGCAGATTTAAAGATCTTCCCTGCCCCTAGGCTAAAGTGCACCTGGATTTTGGGGTGGGAGGCTTGTTTTTCAGTTGATACTTCTTGATTGGCCAGTGAGTCAATAAGGTTGGTACATTTTCTGAGCCAGGAGAAGGCTATATAAGCCCTGATGTGTAGCTTTGTTTTGGGACTCACTTTGAGAAGTGTTCTGTGATTTGATCTGAATTCTGGGAAGCCGTTGTTGAGAGTCCCCCAGCTTTGAAAAACCCAGAATGTGGAGGCCCAGATGTTGACTGGGTATGGATGTATGGTTGGACAGTTTGGAAATCTGTCTACTTGATGTTTCTGTCTTGATAATTCTGCCTGTGTGCTTTGAGGTTCGGGGTGCTGACCTTTTCTCCTGAACAAGGTAAACGATATATGTCTGACTGATTAAAGTGGGCTTGTTAACCCATTTTGAGTTGCTTTCCTTTAACAAAGCAGATCCAAGAACCTGTATGGGCGGCAAACCCTGAGGACGCCGGGGTGCTTGCTGCTACACAGACCAGGATGACTGGAGATGGCCCGGGATGCGGTGGTAGACCTTGGTCTTTTTAAGGTAGGGGCTTTCCCAGGTCTCAGTTTGACTCAGGCAAACACCCATTCAGTCATTAGGACTAGATAAGAAATTGGGCAGAAGGTGACCTCTATTATCTAGCAAAAAAAAAAAAATCAATCCAGGAGGGTAAGACCCTGAGGATTTCTGGCCCAAACAGAGACAATTGCTATTTACACTCACTCTGAGCTAATCAGGGCTTGGTCCGGACCTCCTGCTGGTCAATCGATCCCCTCCCATACAGATTGTTTTTTGACTAGGTAACAGAGGCCACCCTCTATCAGCACCATGCCAGAAAATTGAACTGCTTCCTTTTGAATTGTCTTAGGAAGATTCTGGAGATCACCTGGCAGGAGAAGGGGCCAGACACTGAGGTCCTTTCTGGAGCGGAACTGCCAAGTATTCTAACTCTGTGGCAGAGGGTGCAGCTCCAGTGGCTTGGCCATGTTGTTTGAAAGCCAAGCATATGTTTGCCTAAAAGACTATTTTACAGAGAACTCATACAAGGTAGTGTTCCCATGGAGGGTGTAAGGACGCTCTCAAGGTCTCTCTGGAATGGACTGTGAGACACGGCAGGTGCTGACATAGGAGTACCCAGCATGGCACAGCCTCGTCAGAGTGTGATGTGCTCTGAACAAAGCAGAGCTGCGGCAGCCCTGAGGAACCTGAGAAGTGACCGTGCAGAGGCGTCTGCTCCCCACACTGTCACACAGCTTATTTGGGCCCGGCTTCTGGCAGAGCCTTCTGACCAGCCAGTCGGACACCCTGGCCTCGACCCCAGCACAGTGAGGTCATTTGGTCCCCTTGGAGCATGAAAGGCAAGTAACTTCTCCCCTTCCCCCAAGGCAGGAGACCAGGTCGGAGAGCTGATGAAGCAGCCTCTTTCCTCTTCCTGGATGAGTCCGGGGCTGGACAGAAGGGTGGGAGTCTGGAGATCAAACAGAAGGCTCACAAAGTTGGAATGGCATCTGTTCCCTTACCCAAAGGCAGGAGGCAAGTGAGAACTTCCTCTCTGCTGAGCATTGTGGGTACAAAGAAAGTCTCTGGCCTCTTGGAGTTCATATCGTCATTGGAAGGGATTACACCCATTGGGAGGCGGTGGCCAGAGAACCTTGGCTCTGGAATCTTCCTGGGATGGTGAATGGGCTGGAGGAGGGAAGCTCTGCTCCCTTCCCAGAAGTCATGCAGAGTTAGGGTTTAGGCCTCACATGCCCCTCTCCACCTCTTCCCTCCCCTCCCATTTGGCCTCCAGAGTCCCTTGGGTTTAGACCTGTGTCTGCCTGCACACACCTCATATCCCTGCCCCTACTGTGTCTACACGGCTGCCGTCAGGGGGGCACTCCCCCCTTGCTGCCTTTCCCCCACATTACTGACTTTCCCCCTGCTCTGTCATTTTCAACTCATCATTTCTTATTTTGAGCTGATGGTTCGTTATTTTCCATACTCTATAGTCTTCATCCACTCTCCAAACAATGGGCATCTGTCTGCTTCAGCTCCTGATCCTGGCCCAGCTTCAGCCCTGGTTTAAGGGGGATCTTCCCTCCAGTCCTTGACCTCCTTGGAGTGGCGACCTGGAGGTGAGATTGCTGGGCATTTTGGACTTCTGATTCTTTCCATAAGTCTTTGCTTCCTCAGATAATGAACTCATTAGGCTTGCTAATTAAAACATCATTTTGTTTTCCAGAAACACCAGAACGCCAGACTCTTGAGCAACTGTCATTTGGATGTCTGCTTGCTAGAGTTATGCCAGCCTTGGCATGGGCTGACTGTGTGAGCTGACCCAGCTTTTCCAGAAGCAGAGCCCGAGGATGTCTGTATGAGGAGCAGAAGGCCCACCCACTCAGCTCCCACGCCCTCCAGAAGGTCTAGGGGAAGTCTCCTGGCAGGGAGAGGGGTGCTCCCCCCAGACTGCAGACCCCATCCCAGCCTGGGTGCTGGCCCCTCATTCAGATCCTCCTGTAGGGAGCTACAGGGCCTCCTCCCAACAATCTGGCTGCTGTTCTGCTTTCTCTTGACCTCCCAAGGATAGCTATAGAAACTTTTCTAGAGCTGGGACATGTTTCTGCCCCATGGACGACCTGGCTTCTTTCCTGCTCAGACCTTTCTCTCCGGCTTTTTCTCAGGAATGCCTCGTGACCAGTCCGAGCACTCCCTGCCCACCATGTATCAAGGAGTGAAGAGTTGGCCTAAGTAGGTGGGTCTCTGGGAGACAGCAGGATCAGGAGAAGCGCTTTGTAGTTTCCCAGGGCAATCATGTCTCTCCACTTCCTTCTCCCGTCCACCTCTGGGCCAAGGCACTGTCCATTTGCAGTGTCTGGTAACCCCGATGCAGACAGTGGAAAACATGAGTGCCATCAGCCCGGGGATTTGGACCTGCAGGTCCCAGGACTCCAGAGCTGTTGTTTCTTCTAGGGTTAAGGTCCCTGCTGATGTGGCTGCTCCTTCTTCCCCTTCTTCCCACAGTTTCTCCTCCATCTCTCTTTCTCTGATCTCTCTGTCTCTGTGTCACACACACACAGGCACCCTTGGCCATCCCTTGTTTCCTGCTGCCCCTTCCAGATGCTCCCTCTGCCCCCATCACTCAGCACTCTATCCATTGTGGTCCATTTCATCCCCCTCTATCCCACAGTCTAGATCCCAGAACGTCCAGACTATGAAGGCTCGCTCTGTCCTCCTGGATTCCCTAGTACAAGGAACCAGAATTTTAAAGCTGCCCCAAGTCCTCACGGATGTTTGCCTCCATGGGTAAGATGGAGCCCTGCTTTTGGTGGGGATGGGGATGGGTGCAGGGTGGGGGAGGGGGGAGAGAATGTTCAGAGCAGCATTTCCTGTTCCCCATGAAGACCTGGTCCCCAAAGGCGGGGGATTAGCTATAGGCCCCCTAAACAAGGGTTTCCTTTGATGAGTGCAGCCTGCCTCTATTAGCTGCACAAAGCCCAGCCCTGACCCGGCTGCCTCTGCTAATCGCTAACTGCATGGCTGGATGGATAAAAGGCATTTCCCTTCTCAGAACCTCCGTTCCTGCATCTATAAAATGGGGCTGACCATCCTGGCATCACCTACTTCATAGGGCTGCTGTGACGTAGTGGGCCTGTTACCATGATGATGATGAATGACGGTGGGGAAATCACATTTTAGGAGCGGTCTTGGGGCATTTTGGCAGATCTAACTGAGGATTTTATTCTTTGCCCTGAAGGAAGTTCCTCACAACAAACCCAAGTGTAACTTGGGAGGACATTGTCTCTCTTGGAACCCAGGGTCTCCCTGGGAAGTTGGCCTCCTTCTGGCTTTCAGGGAAAGAGCTTTCCTTTCTTTTTTTTTTTTTAAAGACCTTAAAAGCAGCCCAGGAAAATCAACATACTAATCACACCTGACAAGAAATCCAGTATTCCACTCCCCTAGTCTCCCACCTGCCAAAGGGAAGTAATTCCGCTAGCTTTAAAAAGACAAGTATTGATCTCCTGTCTTTATATCATCTGCATTACACAATTTGTTTCCCCACATCCTTCCAAACCAGAGATATCCTTTATAATAAAGAATGAAAGAAAATACAACAAAACTAAATAATACACCAGTATGAAAGAAGTGAATGAAGGAATGAATGGAAAAACACATTTGCTAGGCCCTTATGGGCTAGGTACTGTGCTTAGTGCTTGAGATACAAATATAAGAGTCACTCCCTGTCCTTACGGAGCTGATGTTCTAATAGGAGAAAGCAACATGCGGTGGAGAGGTGGCTGGGTGAGGAATTAGGGTCAGATGGCCTGGCTGACTGACTGAGGGATAAAGGCCTGGTATCTTGGGCAGTCAGGTGGCACAGTGGATAGAGCACTGGAAAATCAGAAAGATTCTCTACAAGTTCAAATCTGGTCTCGGACACTCACTAGATGTGTGACCCTGGGCAAGTCAGTTCACCCTGTTTGCCTCAGTTTCCTCCTGTGTAAAATGAACTGGAGAAGGAAATGACAAAACATTCCAATATCTCTGCCAAGAAAACCCCAAACGGGGTCACAGAGAATCAGACATTACTGAATGATTGAACAGAACAAGTCTAGGGCCAGCCAGTAGACGTTCATTTATTTACTCACCCATCAGTGGGTTTAGGCCTCACTAGGTGTGTGGATTCTTACATTTTCGCATCCTTCTCTACATTCTTCATATTTGCCATTTCTAATGGGGCAGTAAGTAATATTATGGTGCATTCACATGCCATGGTAGCATGGGGGTCTTGAGCTACTCTCCCAGCCTTCAATTCTCACTGCTGAGGCAGGTCCTTAGAATTTAGCTAAGACTGTTATAGCTCTGGAACCCCTACTAGTGAGTTCCCCCACACCACTGTCCATGACTAACAATTGCTATCAATGAATCAACCAGAGTTAATTGCCTTCAGATAGGGGTATTTACTAAGGAAGCTAATGAGAACAATTTGTACCAGCCACCCCTCCACACATTTGTAAGGTCTCCCACAAGTACAAACAGTCCTGGGGAAAGCAGGCTCACAGTCTCGATAAAGGGGGTAACTCGGGGCTCCCAGGAACCCCTTTGTTAGTCTTCACAGTGTTCCCCTTGGGTGTGCTGCGGCTGTCTGATGGGGTCGGTGTAGAGCTTTGAAGTTGCCTTTCCTTAGTGGGTCTAGCTTGTCCTCAGCTCCCAGGGCAGGCATTGTTACTAACACTATTATCCCAGGGAGTTGGGAGTCCAAATCTTCTTCACAAGAATGGGAAGTGGGGGTGGGGTGGGGAGAGGAGTCAGATAATCCCCCCCTTCCCCTCCTCCCTCAAGATTTCATCTCTGGAGCTTGGCTGGACTTCCTGCCAAATGCTGCAAACCTCCTGGTTTGGAAGTGATCTTTTATTTTATACAAAACTCACAGGACATGATTGCCGTTCTTCACCCAGTCGCAGCACAACTCCACGTGGCATCATTTCACGTCACCCAGTGGTATTTCCAATTGAACAAGGACATCTAGGTAAAATGCCTTTGATTGACTGACTGATTGACTGATTCAATAGGCCTTATCCATGCATAGCTCATCCCTCTGATGGATCGATTCAATTGAGAAGTCTGGCTTTCTGTAATTGTGAATTAGGGATATGGGAAACCTTCCTCAGACCTGAATTTATTTAAGCATTTTCCAACGAGGGTGTACCTCTCACTTTCATGGCAGTTGATTGCTGTCATGAAAAGTGCTGCGAAAAATATTTTGGTGGATGTGGGTGGGGACTTTGTCTCTGATTTCTTTGAGATATATGCCTAGCAGTGGGACTCTTGGGTCAAAAGGCACAAGTGTTTAGTTATTCTCTTTGCATAATTCCAAATTACTTTCCCAAAATGGGTAGATCACTTCACAGCTCTACCAGTAATTCATCTGTGTGTTTCTCCAACATTGAATATTTCCATCTTTTGTTATCTTTGCCAAGCTGTTGAGTGTAAGATGAAATCGCAAAGATACTTTGATTTGCATTGTCTTATTACTCATGATTTAGGGCATCCTTTCTTATGATTATTAACAGTTAACAAACTCTCCTTTTGAGAGTTTTTTGCTCATATCTTTTGACCATTTATCCATGGGGGAATGAAAGCTTTCGACCTCATATATCTTGGACACAAGATACTAATCAGAAACATATAACACAGACTTTTTCTTTTTCTCTATTAATGCTTCCCTTTTCATTCAAGTCATGTTGATTTTTTAAGGAAAAGTCTAATGAAATTTTTTTTTCCATTACAGAGCAGTTCAGAAGGTCACAGAGCCAAAAGGTATCTAGCAATGAGGCTGAAGCCATCTGTAATGTAATACCAAGCAAAGGCAACTTCCCAGGTTCAAAATACTAGCATAGGTGCTCTCTATTTTATTCAGTAACAAACTCAGAACAGAGAAGATCAAAACATGACATCATTCAAAATACAGTATTTACTAAGTGTGATTAAATAATCTCCAAGTACTACCCCACCCCAGGACCTTCCAATCATTCAATCAATTACAAAGTCTCTGTTCTAAATACTTCTCCACCCCTAGGCTATACCTTAATTAAGTCCACCACAAAGCCCCTCTTCTCAAATGGAGATTAGTTTCCAAACATAAGGTCAAAAGTTCCCCACCCCTGGATCACAATTGAATCTACCCCAGAGTTACATCAAGTTTAAACACAGCACTTAATACCCAAATGGAGGTCTTTTCTTCATCTTGACACGAGGCAAGTTCTCAGCAATCTTAGTTCCTGGGGAGACAAGGCTTAGCAAAGCCACAAGATACATTGCCAGTCCCTTCATGAATTTATCCTCTGTCTGTAGAACAGTCCTAGAACCCCTGAACACATTAGCAAAGCCCTCTCCCAGGATTTCTGTAAACATACAACAAGAAAATCCTTCTTCAGGGCTTCTGAACCAACAGAAAGGCTCCCAGACCCCTGCAACAACAGCACTGTCCCTCACCAGTGGACAGTATTCACTCTGTCTGCAGGACAGTCTCCAGACCCCTGCAACAACAGTACTGTCCCTCACCAGTGGACAGTATTCACTCTCTGTCTGCAGGACAGTCGCAGGCCTTCTTAGCGAACAGCCAGGTTCCAGGACTTCTTCAACAAAAGGACAGTCTTTCACCAGTGGACAAATCTGGCAAAATAACATCAAAACAGACAGACAAAGTACCAGCAAAACAGCCATGTCTCCTCAGTCCTTGGCAGCTCAGGGGGCAGGTCTCAAAAGTCCAGGGCAATTCAAAGTGGCCCCCAGCAATTCTCTTAGTCTCTCTCTCTCCACGAGGTGCTGCTTCCAAAAAAAGATCTTCCGCCTCTCTCTAGTGTCTCTCCAAATCTATGTCACCAGCTCCTCCCAGTTCAGGACTTTCTTTTCACATCAACAAGTCCATCCCACAGGTGGGATTAACAAACTCTGGGTTTTAACACAATCAGTTTGAAAACCAAGCCAATACAGGGGAATCTTTAATTGCCATTACTATCACACCATCATGTCATTTTATAGAGGAGGAAATGGACGCACAAAAAGATGCTCAATGTGCTCAAGATCACACAACTAGGGTGTGTCTGAGGTAGGGTGTGAAGCGTGCCTTCCTGATGTTTCGGGATACCTGTATCAGGCTCATGAGCTCCTTGAGGGCAGGGGGTTACTGGATTTTTGTCTTTGTATTCTCAGCATTTGGTAGGAGCTTAGCCCCGGATAGGGGCTTAATACATGCTTACCGAACTGAACTGAATTTCAGTTATTATTGGTAGGTTCAATATTTACCATTAGCAAATTGATTTACCTTACCCTACAAAATCTTCTCCACTACTAAGAAATTTATTAGGAAGCATTTCTTCCACAGTAAATGTCAGAATATCCTCAGCTTTGCTTTTCTCTGGCACTTTATTCATACGCACACACACATACACAGACACATATACTTATTGCCATGGAAGGGAGAAGTCAGCTGTGGGGAAGGAAGTGGGGGTGCAGAGAATCAAAAGGTCTGGGCCAGAGGAGAGGCGCCTGGAATTCCGTCCCTGCTCTTCTCCCACCCTAGCTCTGCAGGGGTGACATCTGAGCTGACTTCTTTATGCCTCAGTTTTCTCATTCAAAAAATCAACATAATCACACATCCTGACCCTGCCTATCCTATAGTATTAAACAGAATAAATCAGAGCAAGTCCTTGGGATAATCCCAAAGTCTGGGTGACAAACTAGATTCCAACTGTTCTTGAGGGGCAGGGATGATCCCCACCTTATCTACCTACAACCTACCACTGCTCTGTGGAACCTCTTGGGGTGTTCTCTCATACCCCAATTATTGGCTGCCTGACTGGAAGTTGGAGAGGCTGCTTGGGGTGGATTCCAATTGGTATCTCTTCAGCACAATACACAAGGTCTTCTCTTTTCCAGGGTGAGCATCTACCATTGGTTGCTGAGAGATGGGAGTTCCCTTGGGACTTCAGCCCTGAGTTAGGGAAGCTGCCTGAAATGGGGCCCCACACATCAGCTACCTCTTAGCTCCTTCCCCCTGCCTCAGACCTTTCCTGTTAGGGCGCTTCCTCAGACAACACATGGCGATAAGTGGTAGAAGTCAGGCTGGCTGGGTAGAGCCTTCCCTTTGCAGTGGGCACTGCACCATGGCAGAATGGGTGGTGGGGCAACAGGGACTGAGTTTAGTCAGAGAGGTGCTGGGGAGGGTAGCTGCAAGGAGGCAGGAAGGCTGGGATAGGAAAGGGCCCATTAAGCCCAGGCATTGTGCTAAGCACTATACTAAGATGCCAGGAGGCACAAGATAGCCCCTGCCCTCAAGGAGCTTACAATCTAAGGGAGGAGACAACATGCAAATACTGTATGGCCTCTTGCTCTCCACTAAGGTAAGAAGAAAAAGAAAGACTTGTCTAAGAGGAAGGGTGTCATTCCATTGCTAAAAACCGTCCCACGGTGGAGCTCCACTGGCAAATGCCTTCTTGAGATGATGCTGGGGGATAGAAACACAAGCGCTAGCCCGTCCTTGCCTGCCCTCAAGAAGCTGGCATTCTAAAGGGGGTGGACTGCACATAACGGGAGTTAGGAAGGGTCTGGGGGCTGGGAGGGGGTCTGCGAGGTGACTGGTTTGGAGAGTGCCGCGGGAGCTCCCTGGGGTGCCCGGGGCAAGGGGCAGGGTTCAGAAAGGTGTAGGGCCCTGGCTGGGCACACAGATGGAGAAGACGGCCAGAGGGTACTTATTCTGATTTCGTCCCACCCATTCAAGGTGGGCATCACTGTCCTTTCCTACTCCTCCCGAGGGGCAGGCTGGGCTTCCCTTAGCCAAAAGCCAAAGCTCCAGCTCCAGGCGCCTCAGTCCTCCTGCACGAGCCCATCCCTGCCCAGGGTCCTCCAGACCGGGACCTGGTCTGTGGGTGGGTGGGCTGGCCTTGCAATGGCCCCACCTCCCAGCTGGGCTTCCTTTAGGGGAGGGGGCGGGGTACGTTTAAGCTTCCGAGAGCCTTCGGGAAAGCAGGGAGTGGTCTCTGGAGGGGTCCTCCCCGCAGTCTCCAAGAGCTGCCTCTTATCGGGCAGAGCAGGAGGGGGCTCCCCGGGCTGGGAGGGGGGGGCCGGGGCCGCGCTTCCAGGAGCACGCAGTCCGGGGGTCCGGGCGCCCTTACCAAGGGGACCCCGGGATCGCGCCTCCAGGAGCAGCCGCTACAACTTCGTCCCGGGGTCCGTCACAGCAGGGACTCTTAGGGGACTGTCTCCGGCAGCCACTGGACGGGGTGCCTTAGCACCTGGCTCGTGGGGCGCTGACAGCTCCGCGTGACCTCGGAGCCCACGGGCCTCAGTTTCCTTTACTGTGAACCAGGGGCTCCAAGGTCTTGTTCAGTCCCCCGGCGCCCCCAGCCCCCATCTCCCGGAGTAGAACCGCCCTCCGCACCCGCAGCAGCGGCTCCTCCTCCGGGCCCCGCCCCGGGGCGTGGCCAGCCCACCTGCGGCTCCGTCCCTCCAGCCGACCGACCGGCCCGGACGCCACCTGTGGCTCGCGGGCCCTTTAAGGCGCGCCGGCCCCGCTCGGCGGGGGGGGCCCCGCCCCTCCCCGCCGGGGCCCCGCCCCCCCCCCTTCCCCCCCCCCCTCCCCCCCCCCACCCCTCTCCCCGGGGCGGCCTAGCGTTCGGGCCGCTCGGGCTCGCGCCGCCGCCCGCTCACTTGCCATTGGCTGGCGGCGCGGGGGAAGGCGGTCACGTGGGGGCGCGGCCGTCCGGCTCGGGGGCCGCCATCTTGGAGGAAAGTTTGAGGGGAGAGCCCGAGGAGGAGGAGGGGGAGGAGGAAGAGGAGGAAGAGGAGGCAGCCACGGCGAGTGAGAGGGAGAGAGAGAGGGAGAGAGGTGGCGAGGGAGCGAGGGAGAGAGAGCGCGGGCGCGCGCAGGCGGAGGCGGGAGCGGCGGCCCCGGAGCCCCGGAGGAGCGGCCGGCCGGCCGGGCGGGCCATGGCGCTCCGGGCCTGAGGCGGGGCCGACGCGCGCCAGCCATGCCCGTGCGGAAGCGAGGTGAG
>NW_027185759.1:1398288-1432571 GCF_028583685.1 Petaurus breviceps papuanus | reverse complement strand
TGCGGATGCGGCGGGAGGACCGCGCTCAGCTGAGCCCCGCACACGAGCGGCCGCTGCGGGGCTCCCTGGAGCGCGTCATCGGCATCTTCCAGAGCAGCCTCTTCCACGCTCTCCTCGGTGAGTGGGGGAGGGGCGCGGGTGGGCCGCCTGCCTCAGTTTCCCCGGCTGCAGTGGGCCCTTTGCCGCTCGTCCTGTCTGGAGGCCGGCGCCGGGCGCCGCAGACTCTCTTGTTACAAAGTTGCCTCCGCGGAACTTTCCCCAGACGAGTCAGTTTCTCTGGTCCCCGGCGCCCGGGGCCCGGCTCTGCTCAGCCGGTGCTGTCCTGTGCCCTGGGCCGCCCACCTTCGCGGGGTTCGGCCCTCGGAGCGCCGCCATCCCGGGGCACCAGCCCGGCCCCTTCCTTTCCCCCAGGGAGCTCCTTTCGATCCCGTCTTCGTCCAGCCCCCCTCTTAGAGCCCGCCCATGGGCCCCCTGCCTTAGGGCCCCAGACAGAGCTGGGACCGACTCCCCCCCTTTCCTAACTTAACCCTTTCTGACAGAGGCAGCACTCCCCCCCCAACCGCGCAAGTTGGACACCTGGGGGTCATCTTTGATCCCACCCGGCCTCCCCCAGTTCTCATGACTTGTCTCTCCATTCTGCCTTTCTCTGGTGTTCTGATGAAGGAACAGCCAGCAGGATCTATTTGAGTGGCCACTAAGATAAAGTTGGGCCTGCTGTGGAGGGTGGTGCCTGATCTGCCTCCTGAGGGCCAGGCCAGAGGGTGCCTCTGCCGGGACAGTCAGGAGTACCAGTGCAGAGGGCCTGAACTCTGGGTGAGTGCAGAGATGTGTAGTGCTAGAAGTGGTGAGAGTCAGCAGTGCTGTCGAAGTGGGATGGGTGAGGGAGAGTCAGGCGCCCCAGAGCCTGCCCCCCAGCTCATGCAGCTGAGAGGCTGGGGAGCCTGGAGCAGAAACAGGCCAGGTTGGAAGGAGGAGGAGCCAGGTTTGCATGTAGTGCAGCTGAGATGTTTCTGGGAGGTGGAGGTATTGATTCACGACTGGACTCCCTGAGGAGAACTGGTCATCTGAACCAAGTGACCCGGAGCAGAGAGAACCAAGTCTTTATCAGATACTAGGGAAAGGAAAGAATGGGCAGTGAAGGCCAGGGAGAGGGCACTCTTTCACTGAAGTAAGAGGCCAGGGAGGGGGGGCAGAGGACAGAAGAAATCCTTTCTGTGAGGAGCTAGAGGAAGGATTGCTTTGCTGCGGTGAGGGTCCTGTTGAAGTGGGATAATAGGAATTTCTTCTGTGCCACTTCATTGGGGTCATGAGGCTGATTCCAGCTATCTGCAGAACTGATGGTGGCAGTGTGCCAGGTCTGAGATGTGGCCACAGATGAGTGGGCAGAAGGGTTTGAGAAATGATGACTGGAGTTGGCTGGGCCAGTGCTAGGGAGCCCTCAGTGTGACCTTGGGCCGGTCCCTTAGTCTCTGTGGGCCTCTTTATGGTTTCCTCCCGGTTGAAATGAGGGAGGCAGCTGGGTGCGCAGAGTGCTGGACCTGGGGTCAGGAAGGTCCCTGTTCAAATTGGGCTTCAGACACTTAGCAGCTGGGTGACTGGGCAGAACGTTCATTGCTGGCTGCCTCTGTTTTCTCAGCTATAAAATGGGTATAATAGCATCTGTCTTGAGGATCAAAGGGATGCTTGTACAACTCTTCCTTAGCATACAACACAGTAGACACGATGCAAAGCCTTGTTCCCTTCCCTGCTTGCATGAGATAGATGGTCCTCTGAACCTTACTGATCAGGGTATGGCCTGTGGAGGCCCAGAGGGGGCCAGCAGAGATGCCGAGGAGGTGTGTCTCTGTGCAGGCCCCCCCAGGGGCTTCGGCTCTTTCTCGGATGGAGTGCCAGCCCCCTCATTGGGCCTTTCAGACCCTTCGTTGTCTGGCCTGGGCTTCCTTTCCCTGCTTGCTCCACACTGTGCCCATTCATGGGCCAGCTGACTTGCTGCTGGCAGTACGTGTGATGCTCCCCCTCCTGACTCAGCCCAGGAGGCCCCCCCCCCCCCAGCAGGCACCGAGAGCATCTTTTGTTTGCTTGCAATGTTTTCTTTAATTATGTGTGGACGTGGTTTCTCCCTTCTTGGGGTGAGGCACTCCGTACCCAGCATGGATAATTGCTTAATGAGTGCTGTTGGAGTCTGCTGGCTGTTAGCATTGCTAACAGTGATGGATCCTGGCTAACAGGGAGGGAGTGGGCAAACTGGACCGCCGGGGGCTGTTTTTCTGCCAAAGGTCAGCGCTGGCCCCCTTGTGATTTCCAGGCTGTCCAGGGGAGCTTGTAGACTTTGGATCCCTATCACACCTTGAACTGGGCACCTGACTAAGAGCCCTAGGCAGCATGCCTGGGGTCTTTAGGTGGTCAATGATCTCTGCTTGCTGAATGGAAGGCTCGAGGGCATGGTTAGTCTGGCATTGGACTCCAGCTTCTTGATTCCTGGGCTGGCCCTTGGGCTGCTGGGGAACAGTCTTGTCTTCTCTGGGGAATTCGTCCTTGCTTCTCCTGACTTTTCCTTCCCTTCCCTGCTCCCCCTCCCATACCAGGAGCTGTCTCTTCCTTCTTTAGATGTGGAATGGAACAGCTGTTGTCCTCCATCCCCAAACTACAGGTCTTTCAGCTTTAGGGACACTTGTTACAGGCTTGTGAAGTGCCCCCTCCCCATGGTGGCTCTTACCCTGATTGCCATGCAGCTTCACACACGTCTGATGAATGAGAGAAAGACAGAAGAAACTTCAAGCAAATGTCTGGCTTTTCATTGGTTTTCCTGGATAGGGAAAAAGCCATCCTGTCTCTTGTCTAAAGGGAGCATTGTACATTTTATTTCCCCCTTCTCTTACTCTCCCCATTACACAAGTTACGGAAAACCCTTGGGGATATCTGGAGGAAGGCAGGCAGCACGGGCTGTGTCAGATCCATCTTCTGGAATACGCTCTGAAGTTATGGATGTTTGGCTTGAAAAAATCTGTTTAGTTTAAAAAAAAATGTCCAAGCCTAGGTTATGGGCGGTCAGCCTCCACGGGCTCCCGTCCCCTGTAGGATCAGATAGGAAATCCTCTAGTGTTTAAGGCTATTCCTCCCTGTCTCAGCCTTCTGCCACCTTCTGCCTCCCTGCTCTGATCCTGAGGCACTGGGCTCCTTCCCTCCAGAATTTTTACTGGCTGTCCCCAAGCCTGGAATTCTCTCCCTCGGTGTCAGCCAGGCAAAAGGCAGTCACTGCCCTTAAGGATCTTGCAGTCTAAGGGGGGAGACGGCATGTAAACATATATAAAGCGAGTGACGGACAGGATAAATAGGAAATGATTTGGAGAGGAAAAGCAGTGGCCTTGGGGTTGGGGAAGGCTTCCTGGAGAAGGAGGCAGGGGAGGCCCAGATGGAGAGTGTTCCTGGCCTCCTCTCAGGCCCGGCCGAAGCCCCTCTTCCTTGTCTGGGATCATGCTCTGCCCTGTCTGCCTTCTGGGGCAGGGTACCTTGCCCATTTGATTGGGAGCTCCCTGAGAGCAGGGCCTGTCTTCTGTCTTTCTTTGGATCCTTGGTACACAGCCCAGTGTAGTGCTGCACACAGCAGGGATTAAGAAATGGCTAGTTGATCCTCATTCATCAAGAATTATTGGCCTTTTGGTGGTGGTCTTCTTAGGCTGATTTTTTTGGTTATTTTTTTCACCACTTAATAGAATGTTATTTTTTTTCAATTACATGTAAAGATAGTTTTCAGCATCCACTTTTGTGAGATTTTGAGTTCCACATTTTTTCTCCCTCCCTCGTGTATTTCCACATTAGTCATGTTCTGAAAGAAGAATCAGAACAAAAGGGAAAATTCTCGAGAAAGAAAAGAACCAGCAAACAAAAAGGACAGCCGGTGGTCTGCTTCGCCCTGCACTCAGACCCTGCACTTCTCTCTGGATGTGGATGGCATTTTTCATCATGAGCCTTTTGGGACTTCGATAGACTATCAGAATTGGTCATTGCGCAGTGTGGCCGTTACTGTGTACACTGCCCTCCTCTGCCTCAGTTCCTGGGAGTCTTTCCAGGGTTTTCTGAAGTCTGCCTGCTCATCATTCTTACAGCACAGGAGTATCTCAGCACAGTCATATACCATGGCTTGTTCAGCCATCCCCAGGGGATGGGCGTCCCCTCAGTTTCCAGTTCTTTGCCACCACAAACAGAGCTGCTGTCAGTTTTGCCTTTAAATTGACCAAAAATATGCAGTTCTCAAAGTATGACAGTCTTGAATATTTGGTTTGCCAGAGAACAGACTGGGGAGGAAAATGGCTCCTTCCTCTTGGAAGCAAGAAAAGCACCTGGGGGTTCAGTGGCTAGAGCCTGGAGTGAGGAAGACCCAAGTTCTGATGGGACCTCAGATGCTGTGTGACCCTGGGGGAGTCACTGTACCGCAGCCTTCCCCATCTGAGCCTTCCTCAACTGTGAAATGAAACTCGTAATAACACCTGTCTTTCAGGGTTGCTGGGAGGCTCAGATGATAAGACTGAGGTCCTTAGCACAGTGCCTGGCCCATAGCAAGCACTATTGAAAAGTCAGTGGCTGTTGCAGGGACAATGAGGTGGTTCAAGGGATAGAGTGCTGAGCCTGGAGTCAGAAAGCTGGACTTCACACCAGCCTCAGATGCCTGCTAGCTGCGTCATTCTGGGCCGGTCACTTCACCCTGTTGGCCTCAGTTTCCTCATCTGTAAAATGAGCTGGAGAAGGAAATGGCGAGCTGCTCCAGTGTCTGTCTGCTTTCTTATCATTAATAGTTTCTCTTTGCACCTGCTGCACCCTCAGAACTGAAATTGGGTCCTTTGTCCCAGTGTTGCCTAGCTGTCATCAGGGCAGACCAGACAGTTACCAGTCTGACCACAAAGGCGCTGCTGAGGAGGATGGGTGCAGAATGCTTTGGGGCGTGAAACCTGAACATTCCAGTGCCTGTCCCTCAGGCCCAGAGGGGCAGAGTCACCAGGACCTCCAGAAATGACCTCCTCTGCCCTGCCTTGCCCCTCTTCCTGCCCAGCTAGGGCAGGGGTGCCACAAGCAGATGGAAAGCTCTGAACTGGTTTGCTAATGCAGTTGGACGCATTCCCCTTTGGGTCAGGAGCACAGGAGGTCTCCAGGGGAACCCTCGGACTCTGTGCTTGGCCAGGGCTGTTGACCGTTGGGACAGCGGACAGCCTGGACAACTGAGTCAGGGCCCCAGAGTTCGTGAGAGGCCCCAATATTGGGCCGAGTTTAGTCAGAAGCAGTTCAGTAAGGCTCAATTCAGAGTCCTGTACCTGTCTATACCAGTGGACTTCATCCAAAGGCAGTTGTTCTGAAAAAACTGGGATGGTTTTTGTGGCCTGTAGATTCAGGATGAATTATCAGGATCTGTCGCATCCGGAAAAGCCCGTGAGATTTCTGTGGAACATCCAGTTTGGGGTGCCGGGAGGCATTTGGGTGGAGCAGAGCTGGAGGGCTGAGGGCACCCAGTGAGATGGTAGAGAGGGGCAAGGATGGGCCATGCAGGATGAGAAGGCCATGGCAGGGCTGGGGAGATGGAAGGTATCAAGAGAGGAGGGCTGACGGGGGTCAGTCCACTGGAAAAGACGGAGCACTGTGGGCTCCAGATTGAGGGGTTCCCTTAGCAGGAAGGCCTGTCTGTTGGTGTGAAGCAGGGCTAAAGGGGTAGTTAGTTGTAGGGGGGCAGGGGTGGTTAGAATTAGCTACAGAAGTAGATTCGTGTAATTGAGAAAGTAAACACCCCACCAAGTGCCCAGTACCTAACCAGGGAGGGGCTAGCCACAGAGAATTACAGACTAACCTTACTCATTGACCTGAAATGTTTATTAAGCACTTACTGTCTGCCAGAACCATGGTTAGGTGCTAGGGACACAGCAGCACCTGCTCCCAAGGAGTTTACATGCTGGTAGGATCCCTCACACCCAGAGGGCATGGTGCCCAAGACTGAGCTGGCTTGCAGGGGCCCTCTTCTCTCTCTGGCCTGCTGTTCCCACCTGTCATGGCTCCAGGGAATCTAAAATACACCTTTCTCTCTTGTGGGTCTTAAGGCTTCCCCAGAGGTGGGTCCTGTGAATAACAGGGCCCCCAACTCTCACAAACAGTCAAGGGAGTAAATGCAAGTGTGTCCACTCCCCTGGATTGCTGCCCAGGGGAAGTCTTGGGCTTAGGGCCCAGGCTCCTTCCGCACAATATTTTCTCCTGGGAGTTTCTTTTCACAAATGAGGGGTTTTTGGGAACTCTTCAGCTTTGGAGGTCTCCCCCCTTCCCCCCACCCACCATGGGCACTGTCCAGGAAATCTCTTTGCAAGCTGACAGACCAGACCAGAATTATGGTCCTGAGGAAATTTAGCATCCCTTCCACACAGGCTTGTGGGCTTCATTTGAATCCTGCTTAACTGCCTAGGTGACATTGGAGCAAGAACTTAGCCTTGCTGGGCCTCAGCTTTCCCCTCTGGGAAATGGGGGAGTTGGAAGATGGCAGAGCTTTGGCCTGGATTTTGTATCTTGGAACTCTCTGGCCGGCAGTTTGGTTAGGCCTGCTAAATCCTCTTTAAATGCATAAAATACTGATGATGCTAAAGGAGGCTGGTTCTTTGGAAATAGTGATCTAGGTACTTAAAAGAACCCATGGATCCCCAGGTTAAGAACCCTTGTTTTAGATCTGTGATCCTATAAACCAGTGATTCCCAATTTTTTTTTCTGTGAATTCCTTTCAAGAAATAAGTGTGTTATGAAACCCCCAGGGTAATTTAATATACTACTCATTCTATTCTTTTAGATTTATTCATTAAGTACTTAAAAATAACTACAGTGATTATTTTTGCCCCCCAAAGTTCCAAATTAAAATTTACATCATTCAAATACAATAAAATTTTATTTTACCTATACTTATTTTTTTTTTAAGCAATCGGAGTTAAGTAACTTGCTCAAGGTTACACGGCCAGTTATTTCTGGGTCTGGTGCTGAGTATCTGAGCCCAGGATTCGATCTCCAGGTCATCCCGACACTGGAGCCGGTGCTCTTACTTACTGAGCCACCTGGCCGCCCTTTACCTATACCTATGAAAATTCCAAATAGAAAATTATAAGACCCCCAAATAGTTATAATATCTAATGGGGGATAGTCTATAAGAATTAAAATAAGTAAACTAGCAAGACCTCTAACATAGTCTTAATAATCATCTGTAAATTTAATTTTGAGATTGGACTTTTAATTTGTACAAAGACTTTGTGGTATTTGGCCCAGTCTTAAAGCTGTTTCCCCCTTGTGCTTATTCTGAATTTTTTTTTTTTGCTTTTTGGAGGGCAATTGGGGTTGCCCAAGGTCACATGACTAGTTTTTGTGTTAAGTGTCTGAGGCCGGGCTTATTCTTAATTTTGATTTAAAATCAAAGTGAAAATGATCACTCACACAGATGGAAAATGCTAGAATTTAACACTCATTGAAAGATGGACATTCATTTTTTATTTTTGTTCAAAAATTTCTAAGGCTTTCATTTTTCAGTCATGTTTATAGGTCTAAGTCCAATAACATGTCAGTTAAATTTTATTTTTTATCTGTTGCCAATTTATCAGCCAAAGTCATAAAATATATTTCAGATTTGATTGTGAATCCAGTTTAATTTATTGAAAATTTCAGGAAAATCTTCATTGGAAGTCATTTCTAAAAATTTTAGATGATTACCTATATCTTTTTTTGTCAGCCTGATCCCCAGACCAGTCATTTTCTAATAAGAAATTATATAATGCCACAGTACTGTTGGTAAGTGAGTGGTTCTTAAATTTTAGTTTCTCTAAAAATACTTTTTTTTTTGTCTTGAACAGAGTGCTGCTATTGTGTCGTTCCCTCCCTCCGTTTCTCAGGGAGTGAAATTTGTTAAAAACTTCTACTAAACATGCCAATCTTTGTAACCCTGTCATGCTTACTCAGGTGAGAAAGGATGGTCAGTGAAGAAAGCAACTAACTTTTCTCTCCATTTAAACAGACAATTCTCTCTGTGGTGGGAGAGCCCATTACCACTTGTTTTAACCTTCGGAAGTATAGCATACTCACTCTGCGTAAAATGGTCTCCTGTTGAGACTTAAGAGATTCCTGATTTTATAACATTAGTTCTTGGGACAGCATCATCAAACATGCTTTTAAGTTTGGAGCATTCTCTTCAATGCCAGAGCTTGTTTGTATCTTCCCAAGTGTGCCCTTCGTTTTTTTGGCTCTGTAAATTCCACAACAGTAGGACTGATTTGTTTTCTTTCAGAGTATAAATTAATTAGGCTGAAAATGTCTTTCCAGGGGCGCTTAGGGGGGTGCAGTGAGTAAAAGCGCCGGCCCTGGATTCAGGACGACCCGAGTTCAGTTCTGGCCTCAGACACAATGCCTACACACACACAAAAATAAAACAAACTAGCCGTGTAACCTTGGGCAAGTTACTCAACCCCAATTGCCTTTCAAAAAGGCAAAAAAAAAAAAAAAGAAAATGTCTTTCCCAGTTCTACATCCTTTCAACATAAAGTGGTGTATATACTTCCACTTTGCCATCAGCAGATATCTTATAAATACAGATAAAATTGCGAGGTTCCAGTTACCAGGTGTCTCATCTGATTGCAAAGGGTCAATATTACTTTTTTGAACTCTTTCTGTAGTAACTCATTTAACATCATTGGACACAATATGTTTGAAGAGACTCCTTTTTAAGACAGTAGATAATAAGTTGTCCTAACTTTTAAGAGAATTGTCTGCAAACATATACTTTACAGTTGCTTTGGCTCATGGCAAAATTAATTTTTCTGCAATAGTATGAGCTTCCTCATTTTTAATAATTTGACAGCTTACTAAATATAAAGGTTCAGTTGCTGTTTTGCTTTTTTCTTCATAGAAATGAATGAATTGCTGTGTATTTTCAGATACTGTTTTTTCCACTTCAGAAAGTCAGCCTATCTTTCATGTTTGCATTGAAATGTCCAGACAGAAGACTAGGCTTTAAGCTGCAATTGCGAGAATTTCTCCAGAAGTTAGACTCCTGTGGCTGTGGCTAGCCAATATCTCCATAAACTAAAAGCCTGATGTCATGGATGCTTTATCAGATTGTTTTCTCGTTCATGCTGGTTTTATACAGTGTCTCGAACATGTTTTACTTAAGAATTGTGACCTCTCAAAATGCTTTGACTAATTTTCTGGTCCCCATAGGCTGAATCTGAATGAGAATTTTGAGTTTCTTCATAAACCAGTTTTTCAGCATTTTGAAAATCCATTTCCATTCTTTATTCATTGATACATTGGGGCAACGATAATTAAAAAAATAAAAACATTTCTACAAAGATTTCATTGTATGTTCTCTCTTTGTTAAGTATAAAACAGTACTGGTGTACCAGCGTAATTGCAAACGTGTATCCCTCCACGCGAGTTCTGTCTGATGTAGGCTGTACGTATATGATCTTATTAAACATATTTCCACATTAGCCTTGTTCTAGAAAAAGAATCAGAACAAAAGGGGAAAACCACACGAAAGAATGTCATCCGCAGGGTTCTCTTTGACGCTGCCCACCACTCTGGGCCCTCCGTTCTCCCTGTGCTCCTGGCACCGAGCTCCCCAGTTTCTTCTGTCTGTCTCTGTTGCAGGATCTTCATCCAGCTCGGGGGATCCTTCAGGGTTCTGTCCTGGGTTCTCCTGTCTTCTCCCTCTAAGCTTCTCCCCTTGGAGATCTTATCAGCCCCTGGGATTCTGTTGGCTTCAGTCCCATCTCTATGCTGCTCCTGCCCCAGTCTCTTTGTTGACACCCAGTCCCATATTTCCAGCCGCCCATCAGCCATCTTGAGCTGGTTGTCCAAACTCAGCTCCTTCTCTTTTCCACTAGACCTTCCCCGCCCAGCTTCCTTATGCCTGTGGGGCACCACTCTTCTTCTGGGCCCTGGACTCTTCACTCCTCTGGTGTGTCGCTAGGGCATTGGCTTCACCTCTGCAGCAGCTCTTGGATTGTGCTGCGTGCTCTCCCTTGGCGCTACCGCTGTCCACCTCACACCTGGGCTATAGCCGCAGCTGCTCGTGGGTCTGCCTGCCGCTCCAGTCTGCCCTGCACTCAGCTGTCAAAGCCATCTTCCTAGAGGGCTGGCCTGACCATGTCACCTCCTTCAGTAAATTCCGGTGGCCCCTTCTCACCCCCTTGGATCAAATATAAAACTTTCTGCATCCAGAGCCCTTCCCAGCCTGGCTCCCCCTCTGCCTTTCCAGTCTTATGCCTTACACTTGTCAGGGGCGACCCAGTGCTCACCGAACACTCCCAGTGTTTCCTTTGGCTGCCCCTTGGGCCTGGAATGCTCCCCCACCTCATTTCTGCCTCCTGGATTCCCTAGCTCCCTCCCACCTTCCACAGGAGCCCTTTCCCAGGCCCTCTTCAGTCTGGCGTCTTCCCTCTGAGGATCATTTCCTCTTGCTCCTGTCGTTTGCTTCTGTCTCCGCCATTGGACTGTGAGCTCCCTGCGAGCAGAGACTGTCTTGCCTCCCTGTGTACCCCTGGCGCTTAGCCGCTTCTGGATCGGCGCTCCTTGGCTGACTGATTGGACGGCAGGCTCATTTCTCGAGAGCAGTTGTGCTGATCTGTGATCGTTTTCAAGGTGGCCTGCAGTGCACATGCCAGCAGTCCCAGTTGGCGAGCAGTCTGGCAGTTGTGCTGCTCGCACATAAATGTTCCTAACTTCTTGTTGACATGATTACACAGTTGATGAGGTCTACTTGATTATGGGGTAACCAGAGCAGAGGAGAAGGAGCTGGTGTATGTTGAACGGCCAGCTCTTGGAATGACACACCTTTAGTTTTAATCTGCTTTATTAACATTTGTTCCATGATTTGTCTAAGCAGTCAACAAACAGTAAGTCGGGGCTTGATCTGTAGTGTTTGCTGCTTTCTGAGATGTAAATACTCACATGTTGGGAAGGAGGGAGCCCCTGTGGTGCGTCCTGCAGAATGCAGATGACCATCCCTTGGGGACAGGTTTGTGATTGAGTGTCTGGCTCTTGTAGTTTGGAAACAATTTGACGACAGGTTGAGAGACTGCAAGAACATGATGGGCTTAGATATCATTTCTGTAGGAGCACTGAAATCCCCTGAACCGTGTATATGCTCATGAGTGGTTTTGAATTTCTTTGGAAATAGACCTTTAACACTAAAGCTGTGCACATAGTTGTGACAGGAACAGTATATTAATAGATTATTTAGGCCAGTCATTTACTGCATAAGGAAAGGAACAGGCATTTGTTAAATGCCTTTTACTGCTAAGTGCCAGGCATGCCGCAAAGTACTTTATAAATGTTCTATTTGATCCTAACAGCATTTCTATTATTAGCCCCATTTTATAGTTGAAGAAACTGAGGCAAATAGATTAAGTGACTTGCCCAGGGACATACAACTTGTAAGTATTTGAGGCTGGATTTGAACTCAGGTCTTCCTGACTCCAGGTAGTTTTGTCTGCCATACTACCTCGCTGCCTTGTAAGGCACTGCTAAAGAATTTTTAGTTTGAACCCCTTGGACTATCATCGTTGCAAACCCCTTTCTGGGAGCTACTGCTCTAAACTACCCTGTTGTGCTGATTCTTCTCTTAAATTTTTGCTGTGGTATTCTTTGACATGGTTCTGGAAAGGCGAGTGAAGCACTGCCCTGCTCAGAAACTCCTTTCCCTGGCTGTCTATCATCTCCCAAGAGGGCTTGTTTCCCTAGTTGGTTTTAATAAGCTTTTAATAAATACTGCCCCCCTCCGCATCATTGTATCCAACAAGTTGGTTTAATTGGAAAACCTTGGAAAATCAGCAAGGAATTTAAGATAATACCTTCAGTAAAGTGGCAGAATACAAAACAAATTCACGGAAATAATCATATCATCTATAACAGTTATATAAACTAAGAGGAAGTAATAGAGAAATCACATTTAAATACATAAACTGTTCGATGGGGGGACTGGGCAGTCTACTGAGATGTACTCAGAGACGTCTATAAATGCTATCGAGTGCTGTTTGCAAAGATACCAGAAGACATGTAACTGCATGACTGCTCGTTGCTCATGGTTAAGCCAGGCCAACATAAAATTGTCCGTGTAATGATGAGCAGGATGATTTAAAAAAACCCTGGGAAGACTCACATGGACTGATAGAGGGTGAGGTGAGCAGGACCAGGAAGTGCACAGTAGCAGCCAGTCCGGGAGGACTTCGCATGGAAAAGGCGTGGCTGCCTCCTGCACAAGCCCTTCACTTTCTTTTTGTTTGAATTTTCATGCATAAAATGACTAATATGGGAATGTTGGCCGAGACTGCACGTTTGTAACCAGTGGCCTGTTACTTAATGTCTCGGGGGGAGGGGAGGGAGAGAAGGATAGGATTGGGAGCTCACACCTTAGAAAAAAAAATGGATGTCAAAAATTGTTTTTATATGTAATTGGAGAAAATAGTGGTTAAGAAATGAAAAATAATTCTGACATAAAAAATTGTTCATTTTATGTTCTGTAATCAAGCAATAAAAACTTAAGCTCCTCTGTGTGCCAGGCAGCGGCTGAGTGCTGAGGATGCGAAAAGAGACCAAAGGCGGCCCCTGTCCTCAAGGAGTTTACCGTCTAACCTGGGGGAGACAGCCTGCAAACAGACAGGATGGATGGGAAATAATTGGTGGGGGGAAGCCGGCTTCCATAAGATGGGATTTTAGTTAGGGATGAAGAGGAAGCCGGCAGGTGAGCCGTCAGAGAGAAGGAGGGAGAGCGGTCCAGGCAGGGGGCAGCTGGAGAGGACAGTGGGGGGCAGGGGGCAGTTTGTGGAACAGCCTGGGAAGGAGGAGCTTGTGAAGGGCTTTGAATGTTACCCAGAGGAGTGATGGGGAGCCCTGGAGCTTATTGAGAGAGAGAATACGTGTGTGCCTGTGTGTGTGCGTGTGCACACGTGTGCACTTGTGTGTGTGGTGCCGTGGCTGGGCCGGCACTTTGGTGGGTGAGCTGGAGGGGCAGAGACTTGGGGCAGGCAGTCCCTCCCATCAACTGTTGCCTAGTCCTGTGGGAGGTGATGGGGTCTGCACTGTAGAACCAGGGTCAGCAGAGCAGGTGGTGTGTTCCAGGGCTGCTGCTGAAGTACAGTGGACAAGAGGTACCGCCACCAGGCCTTGGCCACGCTTGTGTCTGGGCATCTGGGGCCAGGAAGGCTCCCGGGCTGGGGGCTAGCCTCTGCCCTTCCAGGTAAGGCTGGGGAGCGACAGGGAGCCCTACTCTGGCGCCACCGTCCCCTTCCCTCCCCAGAGCTGCTCCTAGGTAGCCCACCCTTTAGGCAGGGCCTGCGTCCCTTGGAGTTTATCTTTGTCTCTCTCTGATTTCTGCCAGCCGCCTTTAGGGTTTTCCTAGTAGATTTTGCCAGTTAATGAGTCATTGCCCCAGCACCCGGGCCTTGGGGCTTATGGAGCACAGCACCGCTGTGTTTGTAAAGCTGCCAGCTTGTTATCTGTCTGCCCAGCTGTTATAAAGCCACTCCTGACAGGTCTTTTGGGGAGGCCCGATCAGAGGTGGAGAGGGGCCTGGCTGCCCCGATGGCCTCTGCAGCGGTCTGGTCAATTCTTGGTGGAGGACTGGCCTGGAGGCTGGCCTTGCTTCTGAGCTGAGGGAGAACACAGGGCCCACCGCAGCCAGGGCGGGGTGGGGGCTGCAGTGCACTCGAGGCCCTCGGCCTTCCACCTGGGAGATGAGGGCGCGTGCCTCGGCCCACCTGGGAGGGCCCAGGCCAAGCGTCCAAGCTCGCTGAGCACTCAGAGCGAGCCCCTGCCCCCTGGGCTGTGTCTGGGAACCTTTGGCTTTCTCTTCATACTGTCGCCTGCTCTTTTTACGGAACCATCGCTGTCTGCTTCCCACTCCTCCTCATGTTTCAGATCTTGCTCATTGCCTGGGCACCACTTAATCCTGAGGTTATAACCGGTTCTTTCTGAGTTGCGCTCCTCCCAGGAGGATTGGAGAAGACTGGACCCTGTTGGGAGCCTTCGTGAGGACCAAGGGCCTGCCCTGTAGCATCTGAGTGCTGCGTCTCTCATCGGATGGATCCGCCGGAGTGGCCCCAATGGAAGGGGGGTGTTTCTCCCACAGCCAGGAGATTCCTGTGGGGCTCCTGGCGTTACCCTTTACCTTGCCCACTTGTAGAATTTATGCCCCTGGAAGGAAAGTAGATGACAGCCAGGCAAGGCCAGTGTCACTGACCCAGCCTTATAACAAACAAGCTATTTCCCACAGGATTTTGAGTTACAAATTTTTTCCCTGCCTCTTTCCCCTACCCCCCATCCCAAAATAGCAAGCCTACTGAATACCCCTTCCCCCAGTCTGTTCTCTCTTATATCCTACCCCTTCACGCCTCTAACTTTGTAGCAGGGCAGGACGCGTTTCCGCGTTTTGGTACCCAATACCCGTGCATCTTATTTCCCAGTTGCATGTAAAAAAAAATTAACAATGTTTTTAAAACTTTGGTTTCCAGAGTCTTCCCCTTCTTCCCTCCTCATCCACCCTTACATGTGTAGTTACGCAGATCATTTCCATAGTAGGTATATTGTGAAAGACTGACTGTATTTCCCTCTCTCCTATCCTGCCCCTCCCTTATTCGGTTTTCTCCTTTGACCCTGCCCCTTTTCAGAAGTGTTTGCTTCTAACTACCCTCCTCCCCGCCATCTGCCCTCCCTTCTGTGCTCCCCCCCGCCCCCCACTCTCCAGGAGGGTAAGATACCCAGTGGAGTCACACAAGTTATTTTCACATTCTGTGGGTTGTGTGTTTGTCCTGCATTCTCCACGAGGACCATGACGTCTGGGGGCTGATGATGTGACTTGGTGGTTGGCTTAGGTTTGAGGGAGGGAGTGCTGGCATTCTGTGGGGCTCTTGACCATAGGCGCTCCCCTTCCCCGACACTGGGCCTCGCGGGGCCCGTCTGGCCCTTCCCGCCCTTCCCTTGCCAGCTTTGGGGCTCTCCTGAGCTTGGCTCTTGCTGGCGCTGTCCTGGGCCGCGCCCACGTTGGGTGTTGCCTCCTCTCTCAGCCAGGCTGCCGGGCCCTGCCTCTCCCAGTAGGCTCTTTGCTGGGGCTTTCCTCTGGGCTCTGGTGGAGCCCCTCTCCCATCTCCCCAGAGCTCTTCCTTTGGCCAGCCTTGAGAGTTTCTGCAGAATTTGGGCAGCCTCGGGAAGGCTGGGAAGCTCTTAGGGCTGTCTCAGCATTTGTCCTCAGAGCCACCGTCTTCTCACAGTGCAATGGCAGCCCCTTCTATGAAGGCGTTTGTGTTCTAGCCACCGAGTGTCCCTAAGCCTGTGGTCCTCTAGCATGGCCGGAGTCCCATGTTCTCTGCTCCACTGTGGACGGCTGCGCTGTGCGGCCCTGGGCAAGCTCCTCACTGCTGTTTCCTCATTTCTGCCTCAGTTTCCTCCTCTCTCAGATCAGGAATGATAGCGCCCACCTCTCAGAGCTCCAAGGACCAGAGGAGACATGGTGCCTGGCATGTCAGCAGGGGCTCCATGGTGCTTGTTTCCTTCCTGCCTCCAACCAGGGATTTCCCCCAGCGTGGCTTTCTTGGCTCCTCGGCCCTGCTTCCCTCAGAGTCCGGCCCTTTTCCTTCCTCAGCTGCCTTCTTTCTGTCCTCCCTCTCCAGAGCAAACCTCACCCATCACACCCGAGCTTTCACCCGGTCCTCATTTTATTAAATGCCTCTTGATGGGTCAGGATTGCTCTGGTCACAAAGGACAGAGGTGCTGACAGTGAAGTAAACCCCTCCCTCCCCCAGAGAAACTTACCTGCTGTTTTTAAAACAGTGCTTTATTTTATGTAATGACAACTTTTTAACCTTCATTTTTACAAAATTTTGAGTTCCAGATTTTTCTCCCTCCCTGCCTCCTATCCCCTCTTCCTAAAATGGTAAGCAGTGTGATATAGGTTATAAATGTGTGATCATGTAAAACATATTTCCATATTACTCATGTTGTAAAAGAAGAAACAGACTAAAAGGAAAGAACCAGGAAAAAAATAACATAGAGATAGCCTGCTTCAGTCTGTGCTGGGATGCCATCACGAGCCCTTTGTAGTTGTCTCGGATCATTGTGTTACTGAGAAGAGCTGAGTGACTCATGGCTGGTGCTTGGAGGCTCTCGGTCATTCTCTGTGGGCTCTCCTGAAGTCTGCCCGCTCACCATTCCTCACCATCTCATTAGGATTCCATTACGTTCACATGCCAGGACTCATTCAGCCATCCCCCAGTGGAGGGGCGTCCCCTTCTCTGTTTCCAGTTCTTTGTCACCACGAGAAGAGCTGCTACAAATACCTGTGTGTGTGGGTCCTTCTCCATCTCTGTGATCTCTCTGGGGTACAGGCTGAGAGCAGCGGCATCATCTTTGGGCTTCTTCAGAATGTGTGGAGCAGGAACTTACCTTCTGTTGTGTCCGTCCAGTTAAACATGAGGTCATTTGGGAGAGGGCACTGGGGCTTTCTGGCCAAGGTGGGGCTTGGGCTATGTCTCAGGGCCTCTGTGACTGGGGGTGGGAAATGCAGAGGCACAGACCCAAGAGGGGGTGCTCTGCTTGTGCTACACGGACGGCAGAGTTCAGAATGGGGGTCGGTGGAGTAGGGGAGTGACGTGGTCTTACCTGTGCAGACACGGAGTGTGGTGGGACAGATGGGGCAGGGATAGGAGCCCTCTAGGCCAGAGTTGTGAAGGGCGAGAGACGCGGAGGCACATGTGGCAAGTGGGGGTGGCTCCCGGGTCAGCCTCTGTTACAGCAAAGGATTCTGAAACCCCCTGAGCTTTTCTCCTCTCCTTCATCCCTTCCTTCTTAGCCCCCCTACTCCTGGTCTGTACCTTCTTGCCCCATTGGTGAGCCAGTTCAGCTCTCGAGTCCCCTGCGCTTTTGTCCCGCCCCGGCTGTGCCCAGCCAAGCCTCAGCTTTCCTTTGCTCCTATGCACTGCTATGTGAAGAGGGAGAAAATCGTGCGGCTGTTGGGACATTTCTGTCGTGCAGCCTCTCGTGGGCCCTCACTGCTGCCGGGCGATCCTTTCAACCCTCCTTCATTGGCTCAGCATCTCACTTTCCATCCAGGCTCTTCCAAGCCTTCTTATAGCTCTTCAAACCTCCCACTCTCAGCCAAGACTGCTGCCTCGTGTCTTATAGAAAAAAACGAGGCCATTCACGGTGAGCTCCCCCTTCTGCCCCGTCTCTTCTCCTCCTCCTCCCGACATACAGACTGAAGCAGCCCCTCTCCCAGCCATCCCCTTCCACTCCCTCTCTGCGGCCCACAGACATGCCCGAGTCTCCCCCATCCCGATAAAACCCTCTCTTGGATCTTTTCCATCTCCCACTGACTGTCGGCCTATGTCTCTCCTGCCCTTTGTGGCTAATCTCCTTGAGAAGGCGTCTACAAACAGGCCCCTCCGCTGCCTCCACTTAACCCCTGACTGTCTGGCTTCTGATCTCACCATTCCCCTGAAACTTCTCTCCAGGGGGTGAGCAGTGGTCTCTCAATCACCAAACCCACTGGCCCTTTTCCAGGTCTAATTTTCCTTGATCTCTCCTTGGCTTTTGCCTCCGTGGGTCAATCTCTTCTCTCTCCTAATTCTCCTCCCTCCCTGAGCGGTCCTTCTCTGTCTCCTTTGTGGATCCTCCTCTGGATGATAACCTCTGATTGAGGTGCCCCTCAGGCTGTCTGTCCTGGGCCAGCTTCTCTTCTTTCTCTATACTATTTCACTTGGTAGTTTCATCGACTCCCATGTATTAAATTACCTTTCCTATGCTGAAGATTGTCAGATCCTCCTCTCCCGTCCCACATTTCCTGCTGACCTCCAGTTTTGTGTCTCCAAATGCCTTTCTGACATCTTCAACCAGATGTTCAGTAGACATCTTTGTCTTTCTCCTACATTTTTTTATTTCATTTTTAATTTATGGAATAAAACAAGCATTTCCCTAACAGAAAAAAAAAGTAAAAAAAAAAGATGATTACACATGAAACTGCAAACCTGTTATGTACAACTTGCTGAGTCCCTTTTAAATATGGAATAACGTCACCATGTAAACTCAGCGTAGCCAGAACAGAGCTCGTTTTCTTTCTCCTGAAACCCTCCCCTGCTGCAGCCTTCCCTGTTTCTCTTCCACAGGCCTCCACCCTTAGGGTCATCACCTTTTCTCACCCCTTATACCCAGTATGGTGCCAAGGCCCGTCCACTGCACCATCTCTTGAATAGGCCTCCTTCTCTCCTCTGACTCTGCCTCCACCCTGGCACAGGGCCTCGTCCCCTCACATCTGCACTGCTGCTGTCGCTGCTACTGGCCGCCCTCCCCTTCGATCCCATGCCTAGAATGCTCTCCCTCCTCTGCTCCCACCACTGACCTCTTTCAGTGACCTTCTTTCAAATCCCAGTTAATATCCTACCTTCTATAAGCAACCTTCCCCAGCCCCTCTTAGTTACAGTACCTTGCCCCTGCTAATTATTTCCTATTTATCCTGTATATTCTCACTTTGTAAATATTTTTCCCTTTTTTTTTTATGGCTGGGGAAATGGAGGCAAACAGAGGTTAAGTCATTTGCCCAGGGTCACACAGCTGTTAGGTGTTTGAGGCCAGATTTGAACTCCAGTCTCTTAGATTGCCCACTGTGCTTGCCTCTCTGCTGCCTCGAGGCAGTTACTAGTGTGAGGAATCATTATTCTATACAAACTCCTGGGAAAACTGGAAAGGAAGGTAAAGGACATGAAGATGCAGTATTGAAAGGAAGCAATTGAGGCTGTCAGGTGCTATGTGAGGAAATGCTCCCGACCATTGTCTTTACAGCATCTCTGAGGCTCCAGCCAGTGCTGGAGGGGCTGTGGGAAGACAGGCGCTGTGGGAAGACAGGCGCAGTGAGGCCGCAGGGACCTTGGGACACCGCTGCTAGACTCACTCCCACGAGGTCGAAGACCGAGGCAGACAAAAATATTTATAGAAATTTTTATTAGGAGCAAAAACCTGGAAATCAAGGGAGTTCCCACCTGTTGGGAAATTTTGCTGTGTATGTAAAGAAATGATGAAATAGTTTTAAAGAAAAGTGTGGTGACCAGATGCGGAACCAAGGGGCAGTTTATACATTAGCAGCGTAGTCAAAAAGAACAGCCGTGGCCCTTGGAGCTCCGAGGGGCACAGCCCCTAGTCCTGCTTCCGGGACTTTCCGACAGAGGCTGCAGGAGGCCCACAGCTTTGGGGATATGGTGGGCTGGGGAATTTGCCTTCCTTGCCTGTGTACTTGTGAGGGTTTTCTTTTTCTTGTTTTGTTAAATGGTGAGGGGAGGGACAGAAAGTAAGTGCCTATAAAAAATGAAGAGGAATCCCTGGTCCAACCAGATATCAGCAGAAGAGGAAAGCCAGTGATGAACTGAGGTGTTGAGGTTGAGATAGTTGTGGGATGTCCAGTAGGCCATTGGTGATGTGAGCCTTAGGCTCTGGGGACAGACTCTGTCTGTCCTGGCTCCCTGTGCAGATCTGAGAGCCTGCAGCTTGAGAAGTCATGAGAGGCCCCCGAGATTGTGCCACAGGAGAAGCTTGGGGGCGCCCACACCTCTGGGATCATCAGCAGAGAACCGGGAGAGGAGACACTGTCCATGCGGACAGGGGGCTCCGCAGTGGCAGATGCCGGGACTGGCGAGAAGATGGAGGACTGAGAGGAGACCAGCAGGCTTGGCAGCGCGCGGGTCCTTGGCAGATTTCAGTGTCAGGCAGCACACGAGAGGAGAGGAAGTGGAGTCAGTGTGTGAAGGAGTTTGGCAGCTAAGGGCAGGGGCCTACATAGAGATTCAGGGGACAGTAGAGTCTGGTGAATGTTTTTAAAGGTCGGGGAGAGATATTAGTGGGCAGAGCCAAGATGGCAGAGTAGAAGCATGACCTTCCCACGGCTCTGGCTTCCACCTTCCCCAATCCATGTAAAAAGGGGACTCTAAACAAACTTTGGAGCTGCAGAACCCACAAAATGACACAGAGAAGCTAACCTCCCCCTGAGGACAGCCCGGCAGGCCGGCAGGAAGGCAGGAATCGGCCAGCACAGGGCTCTGGGAGCCCAGCCCAGCCCCACGCTGAGGCTTTAGCCCCAGGGCAGGCCTGACTAGTGGCTGGCCAGAGGGACCCCAGATCAGCAGCAGCGGTGGCAGTTTCCAGATTTATCAACACAAAGATGCGAAGGACAAAGTGAGAGGCCAGTGCAGTCTGGACTTTGGGACCCAGTAAGTGGGAGTGCATGGCTTTTACCCCCAGGGCGAGAAGCCACTGAGACTCCGGCACAGCCAGCCAGCCCCACATGACAGCTTCAGCTCCTGGCCTGCAGAGTGTAGGGGGACCAAGCACCAGTCTGAGGGGTAATTGCTCTTGCTTTAACCTGCTTGGATCTGGATTGCAGTCTAGGGTGGAGGTCCTGGGGTGTGTGTCCAGCTTGCCAGAGCGTGTGGAGACCTCAGAGAGGGCACCCATCTAATACCTCCGGCAGCTGAGAAAACCCCAGCATTTGGGATGGAAGCTCCCCTGTCTTGTGGCAGAGTCCTACTGTGGCAAAAAGCCCAGGGGTCAGGTGATTGAGTGGCAAAATGATCAGGCAAAGGAAACAAAGCAGACAGAAAATTCCAACATTACACTCTATTTTGGGGACAAAAAGGGGCAAAGCATGGAACAGGAGGAAAACAGTGAAGTCAGAACTCCTGCACCAGAAGCTTCAAAGGAAAATATAAGCTGGTTACAGGCCATAGAGGACCTTAAGAAGCAGGTAAGAGAAGTGGAGGAAAAATTGGGAAGAGAAATGAAAATAATGCAAAAAAATTATGAAATGAGAGTTAAAGGTCGGGGAGAGGCCATTTGGGGGCAGTAGGAATGGAACTAGCAGATGGGGAAGGGTTGGAAATGGGGGAACAGAAGAGAGAGGGAGGAGAAAGAGTGAAGGGGACTGAGATGCATTTCACTGGAGAAGCTGTGGGGCCAGGATCAAGGCCACATGGAGAGGAGTGGAGAAGGTGCTCCCCTTGTCAGAGTCTGGAGGGGGAGATGAGGACAGAGGAGGGAGCCCTGTCAGGTCACCTCCGTTTTCTCAGGGTCCTGGTCTTGCAGCTGGGGTGAGATAGAGAATCAGTCAGGCAGAAGTCGGTGGGTTGCTTTGCTGCATCAGGGGGCCGTTGAAGCTGCCTGTCTTGGACCAACACAGGAGCGAGCCTCTGTCCACTGTGTTTAGAAGCTGAGTGGAGGAGGCAGACGGTGAGAGTATTCCAGGACCGAGATTGGGCAAGAGGTAAGCAGATGTGGCCTTCACTTTGTTAGCCGCAGAATCTTGATTAGAAAGGGAGGAAAGTGAAATTAGAGCAGGGCTGGCAGACGCTGGTGGGTGAGGCGAGTGGGAGGTTGGATGAGGGCACGGAGCGGCTTTTACCTCTCATTGTATCCTTGGCACAGTGCATGGCACATGAGAGGCTCTTAAAACATCTTTATTGAGTTGAAATACATTGAAAGATGTGGGCCTGGAAGAGAAGTCCTGGTCAGCTGGGGGAGGTTGGGTTATGGTAATTTACTCATTTATTTTAATTATTTTCCGTTAGCACTTATTTTCTCTTCCTCTCCTATTCAGCAGATTACAGCCTGGATCTTCCCTTCTTTCCATCCCTTCCTCTCTACTAGTTCATTCCCTTTCCCTTTGTGTGCAGGCATGGGGGGCCACATCTTTCTGGTCACCCTTCCCAGCCTCCAACCATCCTCAGACCCATTCAGTGGCCAAGCCTTGTCAGCTGCCTTCTATCCACTCAGCAAGGCTGCTGCCCTGTTGAGTCTCTGGTCAGCCCCTCCTGCTTGGTCTCACCCCTCCTTTCCACCCTCCAGCCACCTTCCAGATTACTCACACCTGACCACGTCCGTGGCCTTTATCCTCTTGTTTCATCTCTCTTGTTTGGAGTAAGAATGCCAGAATTTGTAGGATTCACACATTTAGGAGGCCTTGGCCTCTGACTGTTTGTAAAGTTTTCGAGGTTCAGAAAACGGTGCCATTTTTAGACCCCACTGCTCTCTTTGGCTGGCTCCCTACTGCATTGGTTCCTTGCCCATTCTTCATTGGATTAGTCCTTGGAAAAGGACTATTGCTGGGCTTTCAGTGACCTCGGGACAGGGCCTTGGTGCCCTAAGGAGAAGTGGCAAAGGGCCCTTTGTCTCTAACTTCTGAGGGAAGTGTTTCTTTATTTCTGTGCTGTTATGCTATTGTAGACAATAAATGATCTCCTTTAATGACCTGTTATTACACCTGTGTAAAGTTAATGGGATTTAAGATCTTTCTGACCCATGAATAGGCCTCATTGGAGCCCAATAGGAGAAGCTTTCTCAGGGGAGCCTTGCTGGAAGAAGGCTTTCACACCTTTTGCTAATTGCTCATTAGGCACTGAGTCACCAGGGCTGGGATGCCCTCTGGCTCTGAGGAGTGTATAAATACTCTGAGTTGGTGTTTTGCTTTGGGGTCTGCTTATGAGAAGAATCTTGTGATTCCCCGATGTTCAGAGCTGCCCAACTGCTCAGATGTGAAGGCTCTCCATCCAGGGAGGTGTGTGAAGTGTGTGGTTGATTCAGGCAGTCAGAGCCCTGTCTGTTGGTAAATTTATTTCTCTGCTTGTATTTCCTCTGAAGTTCAGGGTTGCTGACTTTTCCCCTGAACCAGTGAATGTCATTAAAATGACCGTTGACCCCCTAAACTGCTGTCTTTCCTAGTAAAGCAGACCTAAGAGCCTGTGCTGGCAGCCATCCTGGGGATGCCAGTGTGGCTGCTGCTGCAACATCTTGTTTTCTTTCCCTCTCCTGTTTCTAGATATTCAAGAATTTTATGAAGTGACCTTACTGGATAACCCAAAATGTATCGATCATTCAAAGCAGCCTGAACCAGTCCGGCCTGTGAATACATGGGAATTTTCCAGCCTTCCAAGCACTACTGTGACGACAGACACCCCACCCAGCAGCCTTAGCCCCAGTGCAGAGGTAAGAGTTCCTAAAAGATGGGGTTTTTTAGTCCATTGAACCAACCAGACTGCCTAGTTTTTGGATTTTATTATAATAGTTTTTCTTTTTTTTCCCTCAGACTGATTCCTGTAAGAGCTGGGTCATTTTTAAATTTTAGTTTTTCTTTATTTTTTTTAACTATTAAAGTGAATTTCTATTTATTTGTATTGTTAAGACGAGTGAATTAACCTAAAATAGAAACTTTAGGTTATTTGCAGTAATAGAGATGAAAACTATTCGAGTAAGGAAAAAGAACAGGAATGAGGTAATTAAATATAATTTAACATTTAAACAGAAATACTATGTATATTAGGGAGATCTCTAGAATATCTACCCTATATCTGGTCTCAGAGAAAGGTGTGAAAGACAATCCCAGCCTAGTTGCTGCATATCATCCGTTCCATTTTTATTAAATCCAGCTGTCTTTTATTAAGGCAGGCATATTTTACAAAAAAAAAAAAAAAGGTAAAACAATGTTACTCTTCTCACTATTTTTTTATTTCTGGAAATATAATTTGTTACGTAAAAACTTATATTAAAATGTAATAGATTTATTATTGTTGTATTTAAATGGATTACTTTTTAAATGATCAGTTTAAATTTCTAATATGGTAACTATTGATAGATGTCGTCTGCATAAGTAAGAACTCTTTAGGCTCTTCACAAATTTTTAAGAATGTCAAAGAGTCTTGAGAACCACTGCTCTATAGAACCACAAGTAGAAGGGGGGGACGCAAGAGCGCACTTCAATCACTTTTGTGTTTCACCAAGATGCTTTAATGGTCAGGGCTATGACCTGAAACATCATGTGGGGGATACACTGACATCTTGTAGCCATGGCTTTTCTTTTTTTTCCAAATGCTTTATTAATGTCTGGTTTATATCATTCATTTCCTCCAGATCTTGAGTTACAGATTTTCTCCCCGTTTTTCCCCTACCCACAACCCAAAAATAGCAGTCCCACAGGATGTTCCCTCCTCCAATCTGCTCTCTCCCATATCTTCTCCCATACCCCTTCGACTTTTCCAACAGGGCATGGTGGATCCCTATGCCCCAGTGCCTGTATATCTTACCGTGTTTCCCCGATAATAAGACCTACCCTGAAAATAAGCCCTCCCCTTACTATGTAAGATTCCTCTAAAATAAGCCCTCCCCCGAAAATAAGCCCTTTTGAGATTGCTACTGTAGTGAAGGTGATCCCCTGCGCTACACGCTACGTTACCCTCTGTATGCACCGTCCCCCCTCCCCCCCGTGAAACTCACGCCGCGCTCCGAGCTGCATCCAGTCAGAGCTGCAGCAGTGAGCGTCATCCTGTTCTTTATTGAATTCATTATTGAATAAAGGTACATTTTTTTGTTCACATTTACCTGTTTATTAAAATTGCTGTCAATGTTCATTAAAATAAGCCCCCCCCTGAAAATAAGCCCTCTGGTATTTTTCTGTCCAAAAAAAATAAGACGACAGTGTCTTATTATTGGGGAAACACGGTATTTCCCAATTACATGTAAAATAGTATTAATAATAGTGCATATATATATACATTTTTAAACATTTGATTTTAAAATTTGAATTCTAGATTTATTCCCTTCCTCTCTTGTCACCCACCCTTACTAGGAAGATAAGCAGTTCAGTATAGGTTGTACATGTGTAGTTAATGCAAAACATTAACATAGATACATTGTAAAAGACTGACTATATTTCCCTCCCTCCTATCCCACCTCCCACTTGTTCTATTCTCTACTTTGATCCCATCCCTTGTCAAAAGTGGGTGCTTCCAACTTCCCTCCCCCCAGCCTGCCCTCCCTTCCATCATCCCCCCTCTCATCCCCTTTACCCCCTACTCTCCTGGAGGGTGAGGTACCCTATTTAGTGTGTATTTCATTCACTCCCTAAGCCAAATTCAATGGGAATAAGGTTGACCCATTCTCTTTTGCCTTCCTATTCTTCCCCTCCACTGTAACCATTTTCCCTTGCCTCTTCTATGAGATAGTTTACCCCATTCTGTCTCTCCCCATCTCCTCTCATTATATTCCTCTCTCACCTCTTAATTTCACCTTTTAAGTATTATCCCTTCCTGTTAAATTGGTCCTGTGCCCTCTACCTATGTATACCTGTAAGCATATATACACACATTCTCATATGTATTCATAGGCCCGTATACCCTCTGATATAGACATATATTCTATTCCCTTCAATTATTCTCATACTGAGAAAAGTTTCATAAGTTACAATTATCATTTTTCCATGTAGGAATGTAAATAGTTCAACTTTGATAAGTTCCTTATGGTTTCTTTTCCCTGTTTACCTTCTCATCCTTCTCTTGCTTCTTATATCTGAATGGCAGATTTTCTGTTCAACTCTGGTTTTTTCAGCAAGAATGCTTGAAAGGCCTCTATTCTACTGAATGACCATATTTCCCCTGAAACATGATACTGCCAGCCGGAGATTTGTTTCTCTCTGTCACTTTGTGGGTTCTGTAGCTCTAAGGTTTGTTTAGAGTCATTTTTTTTTTTAACCACTATTGGAGCAGGAGCTGAAGCAAGTTCCTGCCTTTACTCTGCCATCTTGGCTTTGCACCCCAAAATGTCGGGTGTGGACATTTTAGTCACTTTATTCGTGACTTCAAATTCTTTTCCAAAATAGTTGTATCACCAACAATATACTAGTGTGCCCGGGTCAAGTGAGAGAGTAATTACACAGCATTTAGAACGGTGCTGATACCTCATGGCTCCTTCACTATTCCCCAGTCCCTCTGGCACTGACTGAGACAGCCTCTCCTTAGCCTTTTTCCATGTTCATTTCTGTGACTTTTCATTCTCCCGTGTTTCCAGCTATCTGATTGGATTATAGCATTAGTCTTAATTTGCAGAGATTCCATTGCTTGAGTAAAGCATGCCATTTTCTGTCCTAAGGTGCTGGTGAGCCGTCTCAGTCAGACTTGGCTCTCTGTGAGAGAGAGCCAAAAATCCATTTGGGATTGTCTTGCCGGAGATGGTAGAGTGCTTGCCATCTCTTTTTCCAGCCTGTTTCTGCCCTTCCCCCCCACCCCAGCCCCCCACTTCTCTCCTTCTCATGCTTGCCTCCAGAATTTCCATTTCACTCTTTCTTCCCTTGATTGATTGCTTCTACACAGAAGGTGTGTGTAATCCTTGTGGAAAATCTCAGTTTTTAGGGGCGGCCAGGTAGCTCAGCGAGTAAGAGCACCGGCTCCAGTGTTGAGAAGACCTGGAGATCAAATCCCGAGCTCAGACACTTAGCACCCACCCAGAAACATCTGGCCGTGTAACCTTGAGCAAGTTACTTAACCCCAATTGCTTAGGGATGGCCAGGTGGCTCAGCGAGTAAGAGCACTGGCTCCAGTGTCGGGATGACCTGGATCAAATCCGGGCTCAGATACTCAGCACCACACCCAGAAATAACTGGCCGTGTAACCTTGAGCAAGTTACTTAACCCTGATAGCTTTAAAAAAAAAAAATCTCAGTTTTTCCTTTGAGTCTTTGCTCATTGTTAATGGCCCTGCACCTTTTAGGTTAGGTTTTTGGGCATCTCTGGAGCTGTGATGTTTAGTGCTGCTTGGTGTTTCCCTGCATTTACTCATCTCTCCAGCTTCCACTTCCGAACTGGGGCTTTGGGTGAGGTCATTGGCCCAGTCTGGAGGGGCCCTGATGGCGCTCTCCACTTGCCGGGTCTTTGGATCTCAGAGTGCTGGCTCCTCAGCCCCTCTGACATATCGGGAGGGAGGGATGAGGGGGGACCTATGGTGCCCTAGCTGTCCAAGGGTCCGTCCCGCAAGCCTTTCTGATCGCCCAAACTCTGTGGGGGGGGCCTCCTTTGCTCATGCTGCTCGTTTGCCCAGAGTGCTTTGTTCTTGCAGCCTGTGGGCTTCTCAGGCATGGAGGCGCTGACCCTGCGGGGCCCTCAGCAGAGGCTTTGTTGGGATCATAGCGTCCTCCTTCATTCGTGTTTTTTTGGTTTCCCTGGTAAGCGTCATCCTTTGGTGACCCCATGTACTCTGTCTTTGATCTCAGAATTCCCATTTCCCTCTGCCGATGCCCTGCTGGCTCTACTGTATCTTATGCATGTCTTTCTTCCTGTATCCGTGCACGAGAATCTCTGGGGCCGCAAAGTGACTCGGAAAACCACATGTTCACATATGTTTCCCAGTGTGTCTGTGTTTACTCTGTCAGACATCCCCCAGTTCTGTCTCAGTCTGGTTGGGTCTGCACGCTTGAGTTCTCTTCCCTGGATCACGGGGCCTGCGCGCGTCCTCAGGCTGGGCTGCTGCCTCCGCCTTGCCCTTGGCCTCCTCTGCCTTCTGGTCCCCCACTCGGCCCCTTCCATCCCTGGGATGACGGCTCTGGGGCATTCCCACCGCTGCAATCCTTTGGGTTTATAGATTTATTTAGTGTTGTTTCTACAAAAACAAAAGAAAATGGATTTTAGGGGTGGCTAATGGGTTCAGTGAATAGAGCCCCAGTCCTGGAGTCAGGAGGTCCTGAGTTCAACTCTAGCCTCAGGCACTGAACACTTACTAGCCATGTGACCTTGGGCAAGTCACTTCACCCCAATTGCCCTGCCTTCCCCCCTCCAAAAAGAAAAGAAAGTGGGTTCTGCCAGTCAGTGGACGAGGCTCCCTGCCGTCCTTGGGCACACCTCCTGCATGGGCCATGAGGCGTGTCTGGGCGTGACTGGTGTCCCGGCTGGTTCTGCTTTTTGCTTTTTTGGTTTCATTCCCTGGCTCACTTAGTAGCAGAGGAGGGACGTGATCTCTCAAGGTTGTGGTGTTCTCGCCCCTGGTTTAAAACCTTGCCAAGGTGTTTTCAGTCATGCCCAACTCTCCGTGACTCCATTTACTAGAGCAGTTTGCCATGTCCTTCGCTAGCCCATTTAACAGATGAGGAAACTGAGGCCAACGAGGTGAAGGGATTTGCCCAGGGTCACACAGCAAGTTAAGTCTCAGAAGCCAGATTTGAACTCAGGGAGATGAGTTTTCCTGACTCCAGGCCTGGCACTCTCTGCTGTGTCCCCTTGTGAAGACGGGGGCTGCCAGAAACTTAGGGGCAGCCAGGTGGCACACTGGGTAGGAAGCGAGGCCTGGAACTCAGCAGAACTGAGCTCAAATACAGCCTCTGATACTTCTTTGCTGGGGGACCTGCTTGCCTCAGTTTTCCTTATCTGTAAAATATTTTTTTTTGTGAGGATGAGAGAGATGGTCATTGTGGAGTGCCGAGCTCAGGGCCTGACGCCCAGTAGGGGCTGTGTGAACCTTGGTTGCTGGCGGTGTTGGTCAGAGCGCTTTGTACAACAAGGGGTTTTCTCTGCAGAGCGTGGTCAGGATTGGGAGGGGGATAAAGGGGTGGCTTGGGTTTGGAGAAGGGCTGACAAAACCTCCTCTGATGGATGGCTGGATCTGCTGGGCTGGAAGCCGCCGGGGGGGCCTCACCCACGGAGGAGTGGTGTCTCTGACAGAGAGGGACATTCACTTCTGCTGCCCTCTTTTTTCAGGAATACTTTTTTTTTTGGCTTTGGGAGGGGAGGGCAGTTGGGGTTAAGTGACTTGCCCAAGGTCACACGGCTATTTTTTGTGTTAAGTGTCTGAGGCCGGATCTGAACCCAGGTCCTCCTGACTCCAGGGCCCGTGCTCTATTCACTGCGCCACCTAGCTGCCCCATGGAATACTATTTTTTAAAAAAGAATATCCTCCATCTATTTCAGCATTCATCTTTTACATTTTTAGTTCCAAATTCTCTCCCTCCCCTGTTTGTTGAGAAGGTGTTAGCTGAGGTTGTTGTGGCTTGACCCGGAGATGTCTAGGTCAGTTGGATGTCAGTGGGCCAGGGCTGTGGAGAGGTGTTGGGTCTGGTGGCCAGGTACTGGCCATGGCCCAGGGTCGCTATTGGCCAAGGGAGGAGTTCAGGTCAAGTCCCTGCTCTGGTGGGGTTTGGCTTCAAGGCATGGGGGGGCAGGGGTGGTAAACAGGTTCCTTGGGGTTCTGAAGGCTCAGCAGCTCAGCCCTTCTCTCTTCTCTGCAAGGCTTCTTTCTGAGCTGCTGGTGAGACCCACCCCCCCAGCCAGGAGGCCGGGCTTTGAGGGAAGTCCCCCTGCCTGGCTGCTGCCCTTCCCCTTGGTCTCCATCTGGCTCCTTCATTGCTCTGTGTCATTGTTCATTCATTAAGGTCTTCTCAAAAGGGGCAAGCTTAAGAAAAGTGGTGGGCTTTAGGCCCAGCCCTCCGCAGCTCCCCTGGGTCGGGGTGAATCCAGAGACCTCGGAAAGGTAGCTTTGAGGAGCCTGGAGCTGAGCACATCCTTCCTCTGCTCACTGGGGTAAAGTACAGGCTATCTTTTGCCTAGCCATTCATCCGGTTCCCCATCATTCTCCTCTAGCCACACCACAATGAGGGCCCCGAGCTCCACATTCTGCTTGCTCACTCTTGGCCATCCTTCATGAGCCTGTGGGCCTGTCTTGGTGAAGATACTGGTGGCGTTTGCCATTTCCCTCTCCAGCGGATGAGGACAAACAGAGGTTAAGTGACTTGCCCAGGGTCACACAGCTCTTGAATGTCAGGCCTGATGCTCTGTGCACTCTGGTGCCCCCCAGCTGCCTCTGGGACAACTCAGCATTCTGCCTCTTGCTTTGTGTAGCTCTTGTATGTATTTATAGAGCTTTTATATATATATATATATATATATATATACACACACATATATATATCTCATGTATTTATATAGCTCTAGTGTAGCTCTAGGTTATCAGGGTATTTTTTTAAATTTTAAAATTGGTTTTAAACAAATACAAAATGAGAAAAGAAAAAGAAAATTGCCACATACACAGCAGAGCATGAGAGGATCCGGCATCAAACAAAACCTGTGGAAGAAATTCTCCAGCTCTGCTTTGCTTCCCTGTGGGATTTCTCTTGTTCTCCTCTGTGCACTTTTTACTTTTTTTTCTCTTCCCTTCCCCCACCTTGACCTAAAGAAGACTGTGATCAAGCACACGTGCACACATGTGCACTCATGCATACTTGCATAGACACATGCCTGTGAACATGCACACACATGCACACTCACACAGCCTAAGAACATGCACACAGCCTATAAACATGCACACACACCTACAAACGTGCACGCACACATGCCTACGAATATGCACATGCATGCACACACTTACACACCTATGGACATGCATACACACTTATGAACACGCACACACACCTATGAACATGCACACTCACAGCCTATGAACATGCACACACAGCCTATGAGCATGCACACACTCACACACCTACAAACATGCACACACACCTATGAACGTGCACACACACATGCCTATGAGCATGCACATGCATGCACACACACACAGCTATGGACATGCATACACGCCTATGAACACGCACACACGCCTATGAACAGGCACACTCAACCTATGAACATGCACACACATGCCTACAAACATGCACACATGCCTACGAACATGCACACACACATGCCTACATACATGTCCACACACCTATGAACGTGCACGTGCATGCATACACAGCCTGTGAACATGCACACACATGCCTACAGACATGTACCCAGCTATGAACACACACATGCCTATGAACATGCACATGCATGCACACACACGTCTGAGACCACAGATGTCCTGTGCTACTCTGAGGGTGGAGAGCCTCTTCCTTCACGGGTCCAAGTCTTTCCATGTCTTTTCAATCAGCCAGCTCACTACTTGCTAGGCCCAGTAGCATTCCATCCCAGCCACATCCACTCTGAGACATTGTCTGTGGAAGTTTTTCGAGTTTTCTGCATTCTGGCACAGATATTATTTATGCAAGAAAATTTTAATTTAATCTAAGTTATCCATTTTACATTTCAACAATACACAGTTTAAGGTCCAATACTACTGAATCCGCTTCCTGCACATCTTTTTCCACTGGTTTCTTTGGAGTTCCTGACCTCTTTTCCTTCCCGATGAACTTTGTTATTATTTTTTCTAACTCGGTAAGATAATTTTTTAGTAATTGAATTGGGATGGCATTGAATAAATAGGTTAGGTAGAACTGTCATTTTTATTATATTGGCATCTAGACCTGACTTGATTTGTGTAATAAGTGTTTTGTGTTTCTGTTCATAGAGTCCCTGTGTTTGTTTCGGCAGGTGTTTTATGCCGCCTAGGCATTTTAAATGGCCTAAAATAATATTGAATAGTATTGCTGACACGGAGTATGGATTTTTGATTTTTCTCTTTTGATTAAATCTGTTTTAGCTTTAACTTTCTGGGATGATGACTCCTAGCCCTGCTTCGTATACATAATAAATTCTGCTCCTCCTCTTAATTCTGTCTCTCGTTCTTACGATGTTTCCTGAAAGCAGCGCATTGCTGAATTGGGATTTTTCATCTGCTGCCCGTTTCTGTGTGATGGGTAGCTTTGTCCCGTCAGCATTCTGGGCTGCAGTCAGTTGCTTGTGTTTTAGCCACTCTCCTTCTGACCCTGTGCAGACCTGCTCCTCCCTCTGAGAGCCCCTCCCATCCTCTCCCCGCGCTCGAGAAGGCGGTCATGCAGGCTAAGGTTTCCTCACCACCTGCCCTCCCCCTGCCAGCACCTTCTCTCTGTCTTTCCTTTTCGGCCTCATTTGTATGAGATGCTCCTCATTGTCTTTCCCTACGTGGTGGCCTTACTTTCCGGACTCTCCCCATCACACCCAGCTCAGCCCAAGCCTTTCTTTAAGCTCTCCAAACTCCTAAAGGACCGATAATATTTCACATGTAAGAATGAACAGTTTGACCTTATTGAATCCTCTGTAAGTGGTTCCTGGATGTGTTACGTCTAATTTTCCCCCAAGTTCTGGGGTTTTTGGCACAAACCTGAAGTTTCGGTTTGTTGTATGTCCACGTTTTTTCCCATTGAGGGTTATGCTTTTGGTTGTGACCCCAGCGGCTCTGCAGAATGCAGAGCTCCAAGAGCTACGGTCCTTCAGCGAAGTAGCCGCCACCGTGGGCCATCCTCCTCGTGGCCCCTGATGGTTACATTGCTTTTTTCTTGATGCTTGCAGTATTTTCTTTACCTCCAATATTCCTCTGAGCCTTACTCCTGGATCCCTTTCAGGGGGTGATCAGTGCATTTTTTTTCTATTTCTACTTTCCCTTCTTGTTCTAGAACTTAAGGGCAATTTCCTTGATAACTTATTGTAATATTGTATCCAGTTTTTTTTTTTTAATCATACTTTTCAGTAGATTTTGGTTCACTTTCAGGAAAACCTTCCATGGTCTCTGGAGGAGACCTGAAGTGGAGTGCCTTCAGGGTCTGTCTGTAAGGACCACTGGGCTGTTGGAGTGGCCAGTTGAAGCGCCCACCTCTTCCGTGGAGCCTTCTTGGCTGTTCCCTGTTGAAGCTCCTTCAGCCCCCAGCAAAGCTCCCACCAGTGTACTTTGTATTTTCCTTCAAGTCTGGGTGGCCCAGCGGCTGGAGAGCTAGCTTCCAGGCCAGGAAGATCCAGCCTCAGGCTCTGCCCCTGATACAGATGATGGGCTTGATGTGAGCAAACTCCTTAGTCTCTCTGTGCACCCATAGAAATGGGGGCATCTAAGGCAGACAGAAAGCTCCCTTCAGGCTGCAGACTGACTTAGCTTTGAACCCGATATTACCCTAGTTTTCTTTGGGTTTTATTTGCTTTGTTAAATGTTTCCTCATTACATTTTCATCTAGCCCCTGGGGTCCTGTAGTGCCAATGCAATATTCAGAGGGCTCATGATCACTATAAATATCGCATGATGTCCAATCACAGGATATACCAGACTCTTCAGGTAGAGGACAGGACTGAAGCATTTATTTAGTTACCAGAAAATCAAATCCCAAAACCAGTAAGCCTATTCCATCATAGTACCAAAGATATTCAGAAGCCATAATGATGATGAGAGCCATGCCATCCTTCAGCCTTCCCACAAACTAATACAAGATCAGTATCTATGCACAAACCTGTCTCCTTGCCTGAGTGTCCTCTCTCTCCCACCGTCTGGCTAGCTGTGACTGCCAGCTTCCTGTGGGCTCTGCTTCCCTTCAGCAAATTCCCTCACAGGCTCCATGTGATCACAGTCAGCCTATTAGGGGGGCAGAGTTTACTTTCAAAGCAGGAGAGGTCTTCAGACTGCCCCCTAGGTCTATGGAGGGGCAGGGAGATCTTCAGATTCCCATTGCTGGTACAGGTCCCTTGGTTTTATGCCTGTGCTCTGGCCCCCATCTCTTAGTGCTGGGAGGAGTCCCCTTACCTGGGGGCGCATTGGGGGGGCTTCCTCTAGGAATGCTCTGGTCCTGTCCTGGCCTGGCCTTGGCCTCTTTCACCTTTGCACATACTTTGCTTACATTTTCCTGCTAGGATGGAAGCTCCTGGAGAGCAGGGTGTCTTCTGCTTTGTCTTGGTGCTGGCACCCCTCCTCCAAGCCTGCTGCTTGCTGTGTTGAGGTGATTACACAGCAGCGGAGGTGGCCTCTGAAATGCTGAGCTTGTATAGTGGGTGCTCTGTGGGTATTAGCTGGTGTCCCCTGAGCCAGGTTTTGGATGAGATTTTGGGGAAAGAAAGGCTTCTTTTTGGTCATGTTGAGGTCCAGGTCCTTTTGGGCTGTTGGGATAGAGAGGTCCCACGGGCAGAGATCACAGAATTCTACACCGGCTGAGTTGGATGGGCCTCAGTGGCTGTCGGGTCCGAGCCGTACGCCACGGCATCCTTGGTGATGGGCATTGAGTCTGTGCCCTCTCCCCATAGCCTACCACACTCTGGGACCATGCGCAGCCCTCCTCGCCGTTGGGAGCCTTCCCCAGGCGGTGGTGGCCTCTGTGGGACTGACTCTGCCTGGTCGTGGGTCGTGGCATTCCCTGCATCTGTCCTAGGCTGATCCCCTGGCGGACTGGCTCAGGCATGCTGCCCTCCTTCCATGGTGGCCCCTGCCTTCCTGTGCCAGCTCAGTTGGGATTCGCACTTGTGCACTCCGCGCAGCCCTGCTGTCCAGGGTCAAGCAAGCCTTCCCTCCACGGGGTTCTTGGCAGGCCACTGGCCACCAGCTCTTTTTCAGAACAGTTACTGTCTAAGTTCTCCTTTTCCTTATTAGGAAGCTTGGGGGGTTTTTGGTCCAACAGCAATATACTTGGCATGTGTCCTTAGGCATTTGATATATTCAGTCCTGTGTTTTTGGAAAGAAGGAAGCAGGTCTTGAGCACCTGCTGTGAGCAGTGCCTTGTGCTGAAGCCCTCGAGCA
>NW_027185759.1:1396330-1398278 GCF_028583685.1 Petaurus breviceps papuanus | reverse complement strand
GAGCACCTGCTGTGTGCAGTGCCTTGTTCTGAAGCCCGTGACCTTCCACTTCATGGGATCCTCTCCACCAGACCAGGAGGTAGGCACTGCCACTGTTGAGGCCGCACAGAGAGGCACAGACTGCGTCTGAGGCCAGGTCTGGATGGCCCTGAGGCCCCCAGGAGCCTCAGCCCAGCCCTGTTTTCAGGGAGCGTCATGGACTAGCCTAAGGCCTGCAGCCTCACGCCTGCCTCAGTGGGAGGCTCACATCCCCATTGTGCGGAGGACAGGGGTGGGCTCACTTTTCTTCTCTGGAGGGTCTGTGCTGCCTCCTCCTGAGCCCTTTTCCCAGATGGGAGGACATGCCAAGCAGAAGTGTTAGAACTGTTAGATTGAGCAAAAAAAAGATTGACTCTCATGGACTGTGGCATTGAAGAAGTGACTGTCACTGGCTTAATTTAATTTCCCTGTTAAGAAAACAGTATTTCATAGGGGCCTTGTGACTCTCAGACTGATGATTTTCAAGATTCTATATGATAAGAAAAAATGTGTCAGAGCTGTTTTTGGAAACTGGTTGGTGAAATGTTCTTTTAAAGTTACTTTTTTGGGGGGTGGATCCAAGATAGCAAAGAAAAGGCAGGGACTCGCCTGAGCCTCCCCCAAACACCTTTAAATAATGACTTTAAACAAATTCTGGAGTGGCAGAACTCACAAAAGAAAGGGGTGAAACGGTTTTCCAGCCCACCCAACTTAGAAGGTTGGCAGGAAAGGTTTATTGCACCTGGTCGAGAGAGGAATGCATTCCAGCATAGACCAGGCCCAGCAAAGCAGAAGAGAGCTCAGGGTGACTGAGTCACCAGCAGCTGGGATACAGGCCCCAAAGACAGCTTGGGAGTTCAGCAGGAAGGGTATGTCACACCTTGGTATGACAGGAGCTCAGGTCAGTGGAGGCTGTGTTAGCACAGCCCCGGCCCCAGCAAAGCAGGAGCTCACCTTGGGAGTGACTGAATCAGCAGCAGCAAGGGGCTGCCTCCAGAGCTCCCAGCTCATAGACGCTTAGGGGGCTGAACAGCTGGTCAGAAGGACATCACGGGGGTCTCTTTGCTGGCACTGAGGCAGGACTCTGGGGCTTTGCCCATACTCGGATGCAGGTCACAGTCCTGGGTGGGGCTCCTGGGGGGAGGAGCGCTAGCCAAGCAGAGCTTGTGGCTACAATGAAGCAGGGACCCTCCTCACAGTTCCAGGACAGAAAAGAGGACTCGTGGTCACTCACTGACCAGAGCTCAGGCCAGGAGAGGAGCAAACTCCTCCCCTTAGATCAGACCGTCTTGGAAGAGCTGAACACTTACAGGTCCCTAGAAGGATCGCAGAAAACAGCTGCACAAAACCCTGAAGCTTGGGACAGTGCACCCTCCCCCCGGGAAGCCGAGCCCCGCTTTAGCAAAGAGTTAGAAGTGAAGAAACAGGTGGGAAAAATGAGCAAACAACAGAAAAAAATCTGACCACAGGAAGGTAATGTGGTGACAAGGAAGGGCAAAACACACGCTTGGAAGAAGACAGCAGAGTCAGAGCTGTGACATCCAAAGCCTCCGAGAAAAACATGAATTGGTCTCGGGCCATGGGAGAGCGCAGAAAGGGCTTTGAACATCAAGAAAGAGAAGGGGAGGAAAAGGTGGGAAGAGAAGTGAGAGGGACGCAAGAAAAATCATGAGAAAAGAGTCAACAGCTTGGTAAAGCAGACAGAGAAACAGTGAAGGAAATGATGCCTTCAAAACCAGATGAGGCCAGATGGGAAAAGAAGCCCTAAAAGCCAGGGAGGAGAAGAATGGCTGGCAAGCAGGATCAGTGCAGTGGAGACATGGGGAGCTGCTTCCAAGGGGCTCCAGGGGAGCAGCGCCGTGCCACGGGCCTTGTGTGGCCACAGCCGGAGTGGAAGACCCTCATTGAAGCCTGTGAGCAGGTCAGAGTG
>NW_027185759.1:1393866-1396230 GCF_028583685.1 Petaurus breviceps papuanus | reverse complement strand
CCTGTGGGCTCCTACCAGCACACAGCAGCGGCCCCTCCTACTCAATGAGCCCCAGACCCCCCTCACCCCCCAGGCCACAGCCTCAGGTCCCCTTTCTGCCCGTGCATTCAGGGTTGCTGCCCTCCTGTGACCTGGCCTGTCCCGCTGGCCACAGCACTGGTGTCCCTTCTCTGAGCCATCCTCCCAGCGTGCAGCGCTGGCTGGGTCACACTTCTTCCCTCCTCTTGACTCGAGGACTCTCTTGTTTTCTCAGCCCTCTGTAACCTGGTGACGCTCCCTCCCTAGTCTCCTACACCTCCCTTAGGCTTTTTGGTGCTGCCAGACGGGCCTTCCTTGGCGCTCCTCGCTGGCGTGCCTTCGTCTGCAGCTTCTCACCTCCCTCGGTTGTGCGCTCTGCCATCCCCATGCCCAGCAGGGAGCTCTGTGGGCCTCCTCACCTGCCTGCTCTCTGGGGAGCAGACCTGCTCAGCCAAACTCCTGAAAACCCACCAAGGCTCAGGCCTCTTCTTTCCTTTTCTTCCCCCGTATCCTTCTCTGGCCACATGCTCCTGCTTGATGGCTTCAGCCACACGTGTGTGACCTCCGAGCCTGGCCCCCATCACCAGGAGGGTTCCAGATGGGGGGGGTCCTTTCTGACTTGCCCTCTTGCCTGCCTAGTCCAGACGTGACACCAGCCCGTCGAGGAGCTTTCTGAGAGGCGTCCTTGCCACAGCTATCCCCCTTCCCTGCATGAGTGGGCCTTGGGAAGGCCTGAGGGGGAGTGTGCACAGGGTGGGCACCAGGAAGTCCCCTGAGCCGGGCTCTTGAGGATGCAGCGGGAGGCCACTGCAGGAGGGCACCCCGGGGGCCAGGGTTTGCCCCCTCTGGAGGGAGGCGTCTGGTGCCAAGGGCAGAGGAGGCTGCAGTGAGCAGCCTGGCGGCAGAGGCCCGTCTGGGCAGCAGACTCTTGCAAGTTGTGCTGAGGTGTCAGACCCCTCCCCCACCCAGGTGGCAGGGCGGGGCATGGAGTCGGGAAGACCTGAGTGCCTGTTCAGCCTCAGACACAGGTGAAGGGAGCTCAGCCATGCCCTGCACACAGAGGTGCTTAATAAATGCTCCTCCCCTCCACTCCCTGCTGGCCCTCTGTTGGTTAGGTGATAGATGTGCGGAGGGCCCTGTAGGCGGTAAAGGCCAGCTGCTTACTGGGAGAGGCTTGGGGGGCATCTGCTAGCCCAGGCCTGTTCCCAGCTCCCCAGAGCAAGAGCAGGTCATCTGAGGCCAGAAGGGTGGGGAGGGCGGTCCCAGAGTCAGAGACTGGGTGAGAAGTCAGATGGCACCAGAGACCCTCAGCGTTTCCAGCCAATTCTGGCGGATGGGGCAGAGGCCGGCCCAGGCATCTGGGCCACTCAGCCTTATCGTCTTCTCTCACTGGTCGCCCGGTCCTGGCCCCTGGCATGGGTCGTGCCAGTCAGCCTCACCTCCTCCCCCAGAGACCCTAGGCGGGCTGCAGCTTCGGCATCTTCTGGGTTCATTTGTGGCCAGGATGGGTTGAGGGACTCCATGCGTCCCAGGATGCATCTCCAGGCAGAGGTCCTCCACTTCCGTGGCACCCCTCCATGTCCGGGGGCAGTCAGGGGGCCAGGCCAGGCTGGGCCTGGGGCGGCTGGATCTGGGAGCAGTAGGGAGCCCTGGAGTTGATTGGATGGGGCCCTGCACATGGGTCCTGGGGACTCAGACCCACGGGACTTTCTGGTCCTGTTGGGATGACAGGACAGCCGCGGTGGCCAGCTGAGCGAGGACAGGCTGTGTGCCTGCTCCAGACCCGTCCTTGGTGGGCGCCACCAGGTCAGAAGCAGCCGTGTGTGGGTCCGTCCTCTCCTGCGTGTTGCTGCGGGCGATCGCTCCAAAGCGGCACGGCTCCCCTCCTCCGGAGCAGTGTTTGCCTGTCCTCTCCCACCGAGTCAGCTCTCTGCTCCTCGCCTGATGCCTCCCCGCCAGCGGCGTGTCCGGAGGATCCTGCGAGCTTCCTGGTGGGAGCGCTCTCCGGCCGGCCTTTTGTAGAGCTGTCCAGGCCTGGAGCGCGGATGGCCGCCGCGGGGCGGGATGGGCTGTGTGTGCCTTCTGAGCCCCCGGGTGAGCCGCCTCGGGGAGGGAGTCCGCTTTGTAGGAGCCGCTTGTGGTCCGATTGCTGGCGCGGCTGGTAGAGCGCTGCTTCCTGCCTCCCTGCTCGCCTGTGTGTGGGAAGGAGGCCGCCCGGGCCCCTCCTGCCCTCTGCTCCCCTGCTTTCTGGAAACTCCTCTGTTCAGGAACAGTGAAGAGGGGAGGGGCCTGGTCCCCGCTGAGGGCTCCAAGCAAACCCAGGGAGGCTCCTCCTTTGAGAGCTGC
>NW_027185759.1:1389952-1393856 GCF_028583685.1 Petaurus breviceps papuanus | reverse complement strand
AGAGCGAGTGAGTGCTCTGTGACTGCTAGAGGGGCATTTGTCCCAGCTTCCAGGGTGGGGGGTGGGGGGGGGCTCTGGGCCTGGGCTTGTGTCCTGGGAGTTTTCCTTTGACATATTGTCAGGTAAGCCCATGGGAATTTCTTTTTCATATTTAATCAGCAAGGGAAGAAGTGAATTACCAGGGTGATTTCGTTCTGAGCACTTTCCAGGGCTGTTTAATAAAAAATAGTGTAGAAATCTTAGTGCCCGCTGCGATTGCAGAATGCTGGCATTTGCCTTCAGCTGCCATGAGGAAGGGAGGGCAGCCAAAGTGCAGTTCGTTTAGTGCTCCCAGGAGGACTGGGGAACGTTGTAGGGACGGCTGCCTTCTCTGGGACCTCTTCTGCCCTAGAGGAAGGCCCTGACTGTGTGTATGTGCTTTCGAGCTCACTGCAGCCTTGTGCTTTCTGGGTTTTGCTTCTGAGATTGAAGGCAGGTGTGTTCACTAAAAAAAATCCCATTTTGTTTTTTCTATTTAAAAGCTCACCAATTTGTTCCTTTTCTTTGCAACTACACGGCTAAGGAGCTCATCACTTTTCCCCTCCTACACTGACTGATGTATGAATTCAGTTGCTATCCTCAAGCTAATAAAAACATGTTATATAACAATTAAGGTAAAAATAGATAAACATAGGCTGGAAATGCGGAAGCTATAGGATTTATCTTCAAGCGTAAAAGAATCTAAAGCATTTGTTTTAGGTCACTGTGGCAGAAAGAAAAGTCTTTGTTTTATAATGTTAAAAAGTGAAATTGAGATTGGTAGTTGGGTCTTAGTCATTTAAATTGAGGGGATGGAGAAGGGGGAAAAGGCAGTGGAGTTTGCCCTGGTGTCTGAGACCTTCCTGCAGCGCATTGCTTGTTGCCTGGCTCTTCAGGAACAGTGAACTTCAGCTCTCTGAGCCCCTGGCATGGGCTCGCTGCCTTAGGTGGGAACGGTGGAGTCACTGTAACCACGGACACCCCTCTGGAGAGGCGTGTGGGTGGACGGCCGCTGCGGCCCTTCTTTGGTCTGATGTCCAGATGAACAGCCGTGGACCTCCCAGGGGAGCATCAGCGCTGGGTGTGGAGGGCTGCCCACAGAAAGGCCATCTCCTCCAGCCGTGCTTCTCAGCCAGAGATGGTGCCCTCCCAGTGGCGTCAGGTGTGCCTGGCGTGGGTTGTGTGGTGTAGCCCTGAGCTGAGCAGGAGCTCCCTCTCTCATGGCCATCAGCTGGCATTGGTTCACAGGACTTCATGAGGGCTTCGTGTCTTGCCTCACTCTGTCTCTCTGCACCCACTTCCACCCATTCCCCTGCAGCCAAGCGAACCGAGTCAGGCAACCCCCGAAGGGCATGCTCCGGTCTGCCGGTTTATACCAGATTGCTGATGTCTGCTCCAAAGCTTTGTCCCCCAAGATGCTCAGGCTTTGTGCTTGCTGGCCTGTGCTTTGGATTCATGGAGAGCAGACCAGCCCCCATCATGCAGAGAGCTTTTCCAGATGAAGCATCTCCAAATTTTCCACCTGCATGGTTAACTTTTTTTTTTCTTTTTGGAGGGGAGAAGGTGAGGCAGTTGGGGTTAAGTGACTTGCCCAAGGTCCCACGGCTAGTAAGTGTTAAGTGTCTGAGGCTGTATTTGAACTGACTCCTCTTCACTGCAGGTGCTATGCTCTATTCACTGCACCACCTAGCGGCCCCATGGTTAACTAACATGATTTTATACATGTTGCTGTTGAATTCCCTCTTATTGGATGATCGGCTCAGTGGGCCTGTCTAGCCTGCCAAGACCCTTTTGGAGCCTGCTCGCCCCTGCCTTGATGACGTTCATTGACTGTCTGGCACAGGCAGGGCAGGGGATGGCCCCGGGCCCCCTTTCCATGTCCCTGGGAGGCCGGCATGAGAAGCTTGCTCAGACGTTGCCTGGTGCACTCCACGTATTGTGAGATGTTTGGGCGTGACTTGTGTATCAGGCCGTGCTGACTTTGGGGGCCATCACTTCAATTCATCTCTAAAGTAGTGTGTTCTAGAATTTTTCTGTTGAGCTTGTTTTCCTGCGATTTGCATGTTCTGTTCTTTTCTTCATCCCGCCTCTTTTGGGGCAGAATCTTTATGAGATCATAAATTTAAGAGGCTTGCCTGCACCTACCCCTTCATTTTACAGATGAGCAAACTCACATCCAGAGAGTTTGAGTCACACTTTTCCCGATGGCATGGAGGTGGTATTTGATCTTGGAAGCTAGATGCCTTGTCCAGTACTTTTTTCCATGGTGGGACCCGCTCCAATTCTGTGTTACTCTCTAATGCTGCTTTATTTTTAAAAATGTATATTTTATTTTTTTCTATCATCAAAAATCTGACTCCCCCACTCCAATCTAACCCTTCCCCAGTTGAGAACAAAAGACAAAAATGCTATCATGGACATGAATAGTCAAGAAAAATAGATTTCCATATGGGTTGTGCCCCAGAATATGGCTCATTCTGCACTCTGAGCCCTTCATCTCTTTACCAGGAGGTTGGTAACATGTTTGTCATTAACCCTCTGAAATCCTCCTTGGTCATTACACTGATCAGAGTCCCTAATTCTTTCAAAGCTATTTGTCTTTACCGTAGTGTTGTCATTGTATAAATTGTTCTGTTTTACATCAAATAAATCTTCCTGGGTTTGACCAAAGCAGTCCCCTTCATCATTTTTTATAGCATGATGTCAAAGTTAAATAGGAATAGCGACAAATTAACGTTGTCTCTGGTATATTGTGTTAAACATTTTCCAGTTCTGTTTTAATTTGGTTCAGACCATTTTGCTGTGAGTTTGACAACTCTGTCTCATCATGGTTATGTATCATAATTTGTTTGGCCACTTCCTAATTTACAGACACTTCTCAGAGTCCTGGTTTTTGCTGCCTCAAGAAAGAGCTATAAGTATTTTTGTCTACTCTTAATTAGAGGATATTTTACTTTGGAATAATCTCTCTCTTAATCTACTCTCCTGCCAGGTTCCCTGGCCCTCCTTTTCTTTATTTTTCTCTGTTGAGTGAAATGTGTTTCTGAACCCAGCTCCATGTATGTGTATATGAATTCATCTCCTTTTAAAAACCTTTTTATAATTTTAATTTTTAAATTCTAGCTTTGTACTAATTTTGGTTTTTGCTTTAAAAATCAGTGCTATGACTGTTCTCAGACAGTTGATTTGTAAATGATTTGCATCAGAAATGAGTTATTTCCCCTTTGTTAAAATATAATCAGAAATTTTTTTTGGCCATTTTATTCAGTGCTCGCCACATTTAACACCTTCTGATCTTTTCTCCAAGAAAGTTGAGTTCTTCTCTTCTTTGACTGGTTCAGATGAGAATAAAGTTCAGCTGTCAACCACTCCCCTCCACTCTCCCCTGTTATTTGAATAGATGTCTGCTTGTGCACCCTCGTATAAGGATTACATAAGACACAGTTTTCCCTCACCTTGCTTTCCCTTCCTCCCAACCACCACTGTCTTCGTCTTCCCCTCTTTGTTCATTTCTTAGGCCTGGTCTCTTTGGACTTCCTCTGTGAGCCCTGGTGATGGTTCAGAGGGGAGGAATGGACAGTCTGCCCATTATCCTTGCTTAGCCGCTCTTTGTGTTGGTTTGTCTTTGCCTTTATGTACCGTGTTTCCCCGATAAGACACTGTCTTATTAATTTTTTTGGACAGAAAAATACCAGAGGGCTTATTTTCAGGGGAGGGCTTATTTTAATGAACATTGACAGCAATTTTAATAAACAGGTAAATGTGAACAAAAAAATGTACCTGTATTCAATAATGAATTCAGTAAAGAACAGGATGATGCGCTCACTGCTGCAGCTCTGATTGGATGCAGCTCGGAGCGCGGCGTGCGTTTCACGGGGGGGGGGGG
>NW_027185759.1:1382486-1384952 GCF_028583685.1 Petaurus breviceps papuanus | reverse complement strand
TTATTCTTGGCTTTAAGCTCACAACCTTTGCCTTTTGGAATGTTGTATTCCAAGCTCTCTGCTCCCTCATTGTGGCTGTTTGCAGTGTTTTTTCTTTGACCTGGGTCCTCTGGGTTTTGGCTGTGACATGTCTGGGATTTTTCATTTTGTAGTTTCTTTGAGAAAGTGACTGGTGGAGCCTTTTTATATTCATTTTGCCCTCTGTAAGGCTTTTAAGATGACTTAAAAAATGATGTGTAGATTCTTCTTTTGGCCATAATGTTCAGAAATTCCAATGATTTCTTAATTTTTCCTCCTTGATCTGTTTTCCAGGTCAGTTGTTTTTGCTATAAAGATACCTTACATTTTCTTCTATTTTTTCAATCATTTTTTTTTGTTTGTTTTGCTTGTTTTGTCTCATGGAGTTGCTGGCTTCTGTTTAGTCCGTTCTATTTATCAGGGAGTTTGTCGGACAAAGTGTTGTAACTCTTGTGCAAGCTGTAATTTTCCCTTTTCGTTTCTTTTTTCCATAGCTCTCATTTCTTTTCTCATTTTTCCTCAAGGGCTCTCATTTAATATATTAACATTTTTTCACTTTAAAAAACAAACGACGAACGCTTTGTTTCGTCTTCTCCAGGAATTACAGTTGGATTTGTGCTTGACTTTGAAGCTTTTGCTTGTGAGTGTTTTCGAGCTGTTCTTTTCTGGGTTTGTGTCTCTGGCGTCTCTATTACCATAACAGTTTTTGTGGTGGGATTCTTTTTAGTTTGCTCAAACTCTGACTTAAGACTTGATATGTGGGCTGGACTGTGCTTCTTGGGAAGATGTAGGCCGGTCTTGTTGCTGCATTTTGGGGTATCCAGTGTTGTGTTGTTCCGGAATCCCAGCTTGGGCTCCAGGGTCCCGGGAGGGGTCTGATAATCAGACTGTGCTTGGGGCCTGAACTTTGCCACTTCCTGACTTGGTTTTTCAGAGTCTGAGCAAGAGTAGACTTCCACTGTCCTCAGGCCCCGTCCGCCAGCTGGGAGACTGCGCCTTGGGCCCTGAGCCCCATCGCCCATGTTTGGCCTGGCACTGAGGGGCGGGTGACAAGCTGCCCCCACACATCTTGTGTCCGTCCTCCTGGCCAGACTCATCTCTAGGCTTCTGGTCCTTGGTGAGAGCTCCTGCTGACCACCCCATGCTCAGGCTTTTCCTCTTAACTTTCCTTGCTGGTACCAGCGGACATTCACAGTGTGATGAGACTTAGGTGAAAGCCTGCTTGTGACGAGAATTGACATGTGTGTAGGCCCAAGAATTCACCGTCCTGGGAGAAGTTTGAATCTTTATGACAGTACAGCCCAAGGGGGAGAAAACAGAAGGGTTTCTGGGGTACGGGGGCAGGGGGGGGGGCAGGGAGGAAAGGAGGGAGGAGACCAGGCAGGAGGCGCAGTGGTTAGAGTGCAGCCTTTTTAGTTTCACCCTTTTCTATTCTGGTTTTGGTCTGCTTGGAGAGCCAGCGGGCTGGTGGAGGGAGGCTTGGGCTCCTTTTCTGGAGACTTACATCCCAGTCAGTCCTCTAGGCTTTAGGGGCAGGTGACATCACCTGTGTGCGCTCCTGGGATGGCCATGATACACCCCTCAGCTGCTTAGGAGGAGTGTGCTTTTTATAAGCCTGAAAGGGCCACATCCATGGGAGCTATTTTAAAAACTGATTTTAAACAAACTTCTTATAATTTCCTTATACCATGGTTATGAAGGCCTGTAGATTGCATAGCTGTTGGAACACACACAGACACACATACACACACACACTCTTTTTACTTTTAATTCCATGAAACAGAAGTCCTAAGGAAAGTAAATATTTTTAGGACTTCCATCATTTCACCTTGAAAAATAAATAAAGAATTTGAGAAAATTGAGGGCCCTGGGAATCCCTGAATCTGGCCCTGGAGTGAAGGGAAGAGAGGACTCACAGGACCACGCACAGAGGCAGATTGGGCTCAGCAGCATACTTTGCTCTGGTGGACGCGCACTCTGAACACACGGGACAGTTGGGAAAAGCAGAGGAAGCCATGCCTCAGCTCCCTGCATCTGGCATTGCTCACAGAGGTGCATTGGGTGGCCGATCATTGAAAAAGTCCGAGGCCATCGGAGGCCTCTCCCCTTCTCCCATGCCCAAATGCTTTCTAATTTGACTGCTTCAGTAACATTTGTTTTCCAATGGAAAATCTTACCGGATTGGTGAAAAGAGAGACTGAAATCATGCAGACCAGTGTGAATAAACAATTTACACAGAGGAGAAATTGGAGATCATCCCCAGAGGGAAGGCATGAGAATGAAAGGAGAGATTGGGAAGTGCTTGGGCTTGGATGTCGGTGTTCTCATGATGCAGGGATCGGTTTTTCCCTCAGGGGCCCTAATTTTTTTTTTTTTTGGCAGCTAGCCAAAACTAAAATATTGATTGATCTTCGTTGTTTTCATTGTCTTCCCAGTTTTAGGCCAAAT
>NW_027185759.1:1355114-1382386 GCF_028583685.1 Petaurus breviceps papuanus | reverse complement strand
GATTGATCTTCGTTGTTTTCATTGTCTTCCCAGTTTTAGGCCAAATGTCAGCTTCCCTTACTTCCCCTACCCGTGAGTAGCGTTTCTGGAAAGGTTGTGCACCCCCAGCCCCTGACAGCCTCCTTAGGCCGCCTCCCGTGGCTGGGAACACACTCTTGGCTATTCCTTCAAAAGCCTGGCTCCTATTCCCAGTCAGTGAGTCTCGTCACGTGGGCTTGGATGCGCCCAGGGTCACCGCGCCCAGGGTCACCGCGCCCAGGGTCACCGCGCCCAGGGTCACCGCGCCCAGGGTCACTGTGCCAAGTTCTCCTCGGAGTCTGATACTCTCAGCTCAGTCCAAGATGATCAGACCCAGGGGAACAATTGATGCGGGCCTTCATCCGACCCTGCCATCTATAGCCCATCAAATGCACTGTGTCCAAAACAGAATCATCATCGTCATTGCCCGCCCCCCCAGGGAAGACGACAGCAGATCACCCAGACAGAGCAGCTGGCCTCGGCAGGTTTCCCTGTTCCCGGGGGGCCCCCTCGGCTCCGTATCCATTTTCCACTCCTGGTTACCCCCCAGCCCAGAGTGAGGGAATTGGGGAATTGTAGAAGTTGCTGGGTCCTTCAGTGCCTCGTCCTGGTTCTGTCCAGGCTAAAGTGCCCTTGGCAGAGGGTTACGCAGCCTCTGCTGAAAGCCTTGCAGAGCAGCTGATTACCTCCCAAGGCTGCCTCTGCCCGCCCTCCAGGAGCTTGCGTTCTGATGGGGGAGAACCGCCCACCAGAGGGCATTGAGAAGGGGAAGATGGGGGGGTGGGGATAAGGCTCACTGCCAGGAGGCCTTCCTTACACCTGGCGTGTGTGACAGTGAGGAAATGGAGTGGGCGGACCTTAGGCCATCCCAGCTCACCCGGCCCGGCCCTGCAGCTTCCCAGTGGGGTCTCCTTGTTTCTGGTCTCTGACAGAATCGTCTGCTTAAGTCACAGGTCTGACCAGGGCACTCTCTTCCTCCTCAGTATTCCAGCAGTGGCCCCTCGTTACCTTTAGGTTGTGCCTGGAACGTAAGGCCTTCCAAGCCCCCATTGGTGCCAGCTGGCCCCTCTCCATAAGCGCCTTGACATCTCTTGCCTCAGGACCGTGCCCAGGAAACCCTCCCTCGTCTTTCAGATAGCGCCTCCTCTGCGGAGTCCAGCGACCAAGGATCACGATGGCCAGTTTTCCTAAGGAAGAAAATCCCAACCATCAACTGCTGTATGAAAATAAGGGGGGGGAGGGTGTGTGTGTGTGTGCAATTTAGAGGGATATAAAAAGTGAAAGACAGCTTTTTAAAGCATTTTTTAGAAAAGATGGCCCATCATTTCCCTCTGCTCACCCAAGCCCGACAGTCTTTGGAGCTCACATATGACCCCCCACGACCCCCCATGTTCCGTCTCCTTCCCCTGTGTCCAAAGCCGTTTGCTCCCTGGCTCCTCCTGGAGGGTGCAGACGGTGCCCTGAGCCCCACTTTGTGTGCCTGTGGCCTGGCACCCAGGAAGCAGCTGTGGCTGATCCCTCCAGGGCGGCAGCCTGCCAGCCCGGGCTGCTTGGGGGCATGCGTTTGGTTCATGGAGCTCCTGGTGAGTCTGATCTGACCAGAAGGCCTAACCTTTCATGGAGCTCACGTGTTCTCCATGGGTACACAAGGACAAAGAGCAGAAACACTTGGGGACTCTCTTAGGGACTAGAGAGCTGGAGGCAGGAAACTGCTTTGTCCTGAGTTCAAATCCGGCCTCGGGCACTTCCCTGCTGGGTGACCCTGGGCAGGTCACTTGGCCCCGTGTACCTCAGTTTCCTCAACTGCAGAAGGGGCTACATACAGCATCTCTGCCAAGAAACCCCTGGGTGTCACAGAATAAGACAGGCTGCAGAAATGCTGATGCTTTGAGGGCGTTCTGCAGCTCTGCTTGGGTTTCCTGTTTGGGTGAAGTTCTTAGCAAACATCTCATTGTGGCCTGAACAAGTTGCTTTGTGGCTGTCTGCTCCCATGCATTCCCTCCACTCCCTTTTCCTGTCTTGGTGCCCAGCTCACGGGTGCCCAGCTTGTGGCTCTCGTGCCCCAGCACATCATCGGGAGGCCATGGAGATCCTGTCTTTACCCCTAATCTTCCTGGCACCGCTGCCGGGTGGTTCCAGCTGGGTCACGCTGACCCTTGGTTTGTTCTGGAAAGAGCCTTTTGTCCCTCTTGTTTTTGATGTTTCTAACAGTGGTGCTGCTGGATCTTCCTGGAAGCCTGGTCTGCATTGACTTGTAAAGGGCTGTTGTGCTTTCCTAACACTGAACCGCAGCTGTGCTGCTGATGGGAAATCAGCCTCTTCGTGCCTTGGTTACTTGGGTCACTGCTGCCGGCGGCTGACACTTTAATGAAGACTTGTTACCAGCCTTCACTAGTGATATCTTCCCTGGTTTTCTTCTTGTTTTGGCTTTTCCTGGTTTATGTATCAAGGCCATGTTTGTATCTGTGATGGCAAGAAAAATGGGATTTTGTGCTTTTTTTCTGGATTGAAGAAAAGCATTTAGGAGAAGTGCTTTTCCCCTATTTTCAGTAGCTTTCAGACTCTGCTCTTTTCCTCTAGGAAAGTGGTGGTGTCACACACATGGTCTGCACAGAAGCTTTCACATGGTTTTGTCCACACTGAGTGTTGGAGGCCACGTTCTGACCACCTGCGCTGAGCAGACCCTGGGGCTGACCGTGTCACTCCCCGTCACCTCCAGGATGCCAGGCGTCCCCCTTCCCACCCTTCCGTGACCTCGGCCCTTTGCTCCATCCCTGCTGGCCTGCTTCCAGGTCTTCCCCCGTCTTTGCCCCAGACCCAGCTGCTGCTTCGACCTTCATGCTCCCTCGGCTTCTGCTTGCTTAGCACAGAGCCTGGCACAGTGGCTTGGTGAGCTCCGCCTCCATGGCATGGGGCTGCCAGGCCAGGGTCTGGCCTGAAGTCCAGCCCTTAACTTGGCAGTTTGAGTCGGCCTGATGCCCATCTCAACAGCCTTGTTCCACGCTTCTTTTGCTGATAGAATATTTGGCATTCCTCAGAGCGGGAAATGTGCTCTACCCCCTTTCCTTCCACAGAGGAGAAGAAGCTGGGCTCCTGTTCAGCCTTGGAGATTCGGGGACATTTGCTGCTGTGATTGTCGCTGAAGGGAGAAGGCCCTCTGTGCTGGGAGGACGAGCAGAACCTGCAGAAGGCTGGTGCGGGGCATTCTCCTGTGGGGGATGTGCAGCTCTGCTCGTGGACTCCATGGCTGAGCCAGAGTCTGGTGGAGAAATCTGGTGCATCTTCATTCACCCGCGCTTGGTTCCCACAGTGTTATCTTTGCAGCATGGACGTTTTCTCCCGGAAAGCCCCCTGCCCAGCTGGCTGCCCACCTTCTGGCAGGAGGCAGTGAATTTTGTCGAGGTGCCCGGGCCCCTACTCTGTTTTGTGTTTTATCACTTGGGGCTTGGCTTCCGTGGCATTTCACTCTCCCCGTGTGGGGTGCTGCTCATGGTTGCGGTGTGCGAGGAGTCACTTTATACATTTTCAGGAAACTCTGGATCTTCCTTCCTAAAGAGTAGCATGGGTGCTTTGGAGGGGGCTGTTCCACAGCTTTTGGTTCCTTTTGGTGAAACCTTCATTTACTCTTCACATTTTATTTTGATGCATTTTCCTCCCTATAAATAGTTGAGCTTTCTTGTTAAAATTAGCAATGACTTTCAAAGAGAGTGAGACCTTTTTACATCTCACTGTATTTTTAGAGTGATTTTGACGATTTAAATCAAACCTTTGTGTGTTCAAAAACCACATTGAAATATTGGTATAGGAATACTGCCCTCTACTGTTTACCCTGTTTTTCCAGACATAGAAACATTACCCGTCTGAAGTAAGGATTCACTGTTCCTGGGGCAGTGGATGGTGTCGGGACTTTGGCATCAGAAAACTTGAATTCAAGTGCTGCCTCTGAGATTTACCAGCTGTGCAAGCCAGTTAACCTGTCCGAGCTTTGCCACCTCCTCTGGAAGGTGGGATGATGACACCTGCTTCACGGGATGGTTGTGAAAAATCAAATAACATGAAGTGTTTGCAAACTGAAGTGGTGCACAAAGAAAATAACCCTGAAACCCTTTGTGCTGATGTCTGGAGGTATCCGTATGAGGAGGATGGTGGGGCATGGCCAAAGTGCCAGAAAGGAAGGCGGTCCATACCCTCAAGGAGCTTGTATTCTGTTGGGGAATAAAACGTGGACCCAAGGAAACGCAGAGCACATGCATGATAACTTCAGGGTTAACTGGGGTGCAGGTTTAGAAGATGTTTGGGCTGAGCTTTGGAGGAACCTGGGGATTCCAAAATGCAGTGATTTTTTTAGACGCATGGAGGAATGGAGTCAGGAGACAGAAAACTATGTTGTCTGCACTGGCAAGTGGGCAGATTTTGCTGAACCATAGTTATAAAGGGAAGTAATATATAACATGGGGCAGGGAGGTGGCACAGAGCTGAGTTCAAATCTTACCTCAGACACTGCCTACCTGTGTGACCCTGGGCAAGTCACTTTGCTCTGTCTGCCTCGGTTTCCTGATCTGTTAAATGGGCTGGAGAAGGAAATGTCAAACCACAAGTATCTTTGCCTATAAGACCCCACATGGGGTCATTGAACAACAATAATACATAGGCCTGGTTATGGAGAAGCAGGTTAAATGTGGGGCTTTAAGTGCCAAGTAGAGGAGTGTGTCTTTGATCCTTGAGGTAGTAGGGAGCTCCTGGGATTTTAAAGTCAGCTTTTGTTGCTCTTTCCTCTTGTTTACATCACCATAGCATCCCCCGAGAGCTCCCCTGCTCACTCCTCCCACTGAGCCATCCTGTATGACAAATAATGTCTTTTTTATCGTCACAACTGATCTGTACATTAAAAAAAAGTTCAGAAACACGGGCACTGTGATGCCTGGGGACTTCTGCCTTCATTGAGGTGGGGATGAATGAAGAAAAGGCCTATTTGATCTTTATAATTTTGTTGTATTTACTTTTAATTTTTTGATGTATCGTTTTCCTTTTACATTGCTGTAGTTACTGTATGAGTTGCTTTCCTGGTTCTGTTTATTTCAGTCTGCATCAGTTCATATCATCGTTTCTTTTTTTTAAATTTGATATTTTCCCCAATTATATGTGAAAACAATTTTAATATTCTTTTTTCAAATTTTGAGTTCCAAATTCTCTCCTGTCCCCTCGTTGAAAAGGCAAGCAATTTGACATGGGGTATACATGTGTAGCCATTCAAAACACATTTCCATGTGTCATGCTGTGAAAGAAAAATACAGACAAAAAACCCCCAAGAAAAATAAAAAATATATAGAAAAAGTATCTTCACTCTGCATTCAGGCTGCACCGCTCCTGTCTCTGGAGGTGGATACGTCTTTCAGAATCGGCTTGCATCATTGTTTTACTGAGAATAGCCAAGTCATTCACAGTGCATCATGATGTACAGTGTTGCTGTTGCTGGTTACTGTGTGCAGTGCTCTCCGGCTTCTGCTCACCTCACTCAGCATCAGCTCATGTGAGTCTTTCCAGGTTTTCCTGAGAGAATCCTGCTTGTCATTTCTTACAGCACAATAATATTCCATCCCAATCTTATGCAGTAACTTGGTCGGGCTTTCTCCAGTTGCACATCATTTCTTAAAGCCCAGTAGTCTTCTGTTACATTCACGGGCCACAATTTATTTGTCCATTTCCTAATCAATGTACGCCTGCTTTGTTTTTGATTCTCACTGTTCAGTTGTTTTCCATTCGTGGCTGATTCTTTGTGACCCCATTTGGTGTTTTCTTGGCAAAGATACTGAAGTGGTTTGCCACTTCCTTCTCCAGTTAATTTTACAGAGGAGGAAACTGAGGCAAACAGTATTAAGAGACTCGCCCAGAGTCATACAGCTAGTGAATATCTCAGACCAGATTTGATTTTGAGATGAGTTTTCCTGATTCCCGTTCAGGAACTCTATTTGCTGTGTCACCTTCCTGCCCTTTTCCAATTCTTAGGTATCACAGAAAATGCTGCTATAAATATTTTGGTGCATATGGACATTTTTCTTCTTATCACAGGCTTCCTTGGGATATAAACCTTGTAATGGAGTCTCAGATTCACAGGGCATGGATGTTTTAGGCACTTTTATTTGCATAATTTCAAATTGCTTTCCAAAATGATTTTTCCACTTCACAGCTCCACCAAAAATGTATTGGCATCCCTATCGTCCCACAACTCCTTCCACATTGACTGTTATTTGGGGTCATTTTTGCCAAGTTGTGGGGTATGAGGTAAAACCTCAGAGTTGTTTTCATTTTCATTTCTCTGTTTTTTGTTATTTGACGCATTTTTTCATGTGGGTATGAATACTTTGCAGTTTTTATTTTGAGATTATTTGTTCATATCCTTTGACCACTTTATATTTTTTGGGGAACAGCTATTAGTTTTATATGTATTTATTAATTTTTCATCCATCCAGATGACCACACCCACATTAGGGAAATTTGATACAAAGATTTTTTTCCCATTTGTCCACTTTCTTTCTTATCCAAGAGTCATTAATGGTGCCTACATAAGTTTTTCAGTTTCAGGTAATCAGAAGACATTTTGACTTTTATAATTGCCTCTCTTACTCGCTTGGTTAAGTGAACATCTCTTACCCATTGTTTTGAGAGATAGATGATCTATTTCTCTTCTTATTTTTTCATATGATCTTTATTAGTAAGGACACACACCCATTTAGAATATCTGTGGAGTGGAGTGTAAGGTGTGGGTCTAAGCCTAATTTCTACCAAATTGCTTTCCAGTTTCCCAGAAGTTTTTAGTTTACATTAAAAGTATATATTAATTTTTATTATATTGTATATCATATTATTATATTGGCATGGCCTAGCCATGAGCACTGAATATTCCTTCATCTATTTAGGTGTTCTTTATTTCTTTATGGAGTCCTTTATAATTGGCTGAATACAGGTCTTTTGTATGAGGATTTATTTTGTAGTTTGCAGCTTTGGTGAAGGTATTGTTTCAATTCATACTTCTGCTGATTTCCTGAATGATGATCAAATCATTAGTAGACATCCTTTCTCTGGTCTGACTGCTATTGCTAGCATTTCCAAAGCTCTATCAAATAATAGGAGAGTGGGCATCCTTGCTTTGCTCTTTTCCTATTGAAAAAGTTTCTGGTGTATATTCATTGCATGCAGTGTTTGGTTTTGGTTTTAGAGAGATGCTTTTTTGTGATAGTTTAAAAAAGGCCCATCTTTGCCTCTGCTTTGTAGGGTCTTTAGCTTAGCAACATATTGGATGTGGGGCTGAGAGATGATGAGGAGTTGAATGTGAAGTCTAGGTTTCAAGCCTGGGACACTTAGAAGGTGATGGTACCTTGGTGGTAATAAGGAAGTTTGGAAGTGGGTGGGAGAGTGTCATGGAGAGAAGAAGGTGATGTCAGTGTCAGTCTGCAGAGAGGTCCAAAGGATAAGGATTAAGAAGAGGATATTAGATTGGTGATCGAGAGATCGTTAATATGAGCAGTTTCAGTTGAATGACGATTGTACATGCATAATACGTTTTTTCTATCCTCGCAGTTTTGTATATGTGTTTGTTTTTAATATGTGTTTCTTATAAGCAACAGATTGTAGCCCCCCCCCCATTCAGTCTATCACTTTTTCGTTTTATTGGGTTGTTGGATCCATTCACATTAAAAATTATGAAAGTTAGAATTATATTCCTGCATCTGTCTTTATTTCTTTTTCAAATTATGATTATCCTGCCCTTTTGCTGTAAACACAGCACTGTGTTCTGTAAAACTAAAGTTACTTTACCTTAATCTTTCTTTAGGCGACCTGGTTCCCACGCGTTCTCTCGCCCTTCACTCATGATCCTTTCCTCATTTGTTAACCTTTTCCCCTTGAGATTTTGCTTATTAGTTATTCTTTCTTGCTTTTATCTGGTTATATTCTTCTTCTGCCAGCAGGTAGATTCCCTTTTCCTTTCCTCCCCTTCTTCATTAGTTTTTTACGTTTCGTTTTTTTGTGCCCTTTTTGCTTTTGTTATCATCCATCTTCTCTTTCTGCTCTGGACCCTCATTCTCTGGCCTGTGACCCTTATATGGTCTCATCTCTTTTTCTCTATATTCCTCAGGCAGTTAAAACTTAACGAGGTCCCCATTCTAGGTGCTTCCCCCGGGCAGATTCTGCCAGTGCCTGGCAGAGTTTCCTCACAGGGTCCCCTTTTCCATTGTTTCTCACTCCCAGAACAAAGCCAGTTCTTGTAGGTGTCAGAGAGGACACTGCCCCATAGTAGCATTCCTCTCTCCCAGTATCCCTTATTATGTAGCCCACTACTGATCCATTCTCCAATTACAACCCTCCCCCCGTTTTTTTAATCTCAAAATCTCTTCCCTGGTTCCATGCCCTACTCTCCGTTCACTCTCCCTGGTGCCTGTTGTCCCCTGGAGTTCCAGCTTGCCCCTCCCAAGGTAGGATCAGTGGACTCTTCAAAATTCCCTAAACTTCACCTAGGGCCAAGGTCTGTATCTCTTCACTTACAGGAATATTCATTGTTGGGACCTACTCCCAGGACCAAAGCAAGGCCGCCTTTCTTTCTCCCCCTTGACAGTCTTTCCCCCTTCCTCCTCACCCACTTCCTTATAGGTATTTCTCTTACTGAGGCCACAAAAATCACTTCCCTCTCTGCCTTAATTTAACTGGAACGTGTCCCGTGTTCCTAAGAGTTGTTTTGTAGTGCCACCTGTAGGCAGGATGGCACCAGGTTCTGTGGAGAAGGCCCCAGGCCCGTGCCTTCCCGAGATCTCCACTGGGGTTGGGCCTTCACTGTGTCCTTGCAGACATTTAGAAAGAAGATGCTTCCCGGTCTCTGCTGTCCCTTTTGCTGTTGCTGACCTTACCTGCTGCATTTATGCATTCACTCCTACATTCATGTTGTTTAGGATGTTCAGAAAGCAAAGAATCTCTTCGTTCTGTTCTGGTTTCCTTTTGAAAAAATGTTTTAAACACCTTCTGTTATTGGAGGTCCAACTTCTTTCATCTATAGTGAAGCTCAGACTTGCTGGGCAAATTACCCTGGGCTGTGGCCCCACGATTCTCTCCCATCCAGGGTTTTCTGGAGGGCGCAGAATAGCCTTGTGCTACTTGAATTTCTTTTCCTTTGTCTCTGAAGGTCTTTCTCCTGATTCCTTGCAGAGCTTGTTTCTGAGTTGGATTGCTAAATCCATTCACTTTATGTCTTGTAAATTCTTTAGATGAGCCCTGCATTTCCTCTGCAGCTCTCAGTTTTGCTTCTTGCACTAGGGTGCTCGGTCTTTTTGGAGACCTCTGATTCTTAGGCAGTTTGTACAGTCAGCACGTCTTCTTGTTTATTTTCTAGCATGCTGCTTTTTGCTTCTCTTCCTGTTTGCATGTTTGCATGCCTGGTCTGTGGTTCTCTCTCGTGCTTCCCTCAGAGATTGCGGTTTTGCCGCTTCTCTGCTGTGCAGGACATGCAGCCCTGCTCTCCTGACTCCCGTGTCTCAGCTGTGCATTCCCCAGGGCCCTCTGTCTCATCCGATGCTGCCTCATTGATATCACCTTCGAGATCTGGAGGACGCATTTCCTTTTCTCGTCGCTCTTTCCCCTCTCCATTTGTTTGCTTTCTGTCCCGGGTCTTTTGCGTCTTCTTCCTGAATTCTTTGGTAATTTCCCCACACTCCCATTTTTGCCTGTGGTGCACTTTCCGCCCCTCTCCTCCTCTCTGGTTGTGGTTTCTGTAGGGGCTGGAGCCTCTGGCCTCACCGGGCAGTCCACATTTCAGCAGCCCCAGGTCTCTGGCCTAAGTGCCTTTTGGGTAAACAGCTGGAAAGGGAAGCTTTCCTTGAGGCACAGCGGCCTCCGGGGGTGCCCTCTGGGGTCCTCCTGACGCCTACTTACGAAGGCCATGCTGCCTGGCTGCTCCGGGGCCTCCTCTCTGACTTCCCCAGCTTCTTCAGGTCCCTCCTGGTGGACTTGGCCTGCCTCTCTCCACTTCACTGCTTTCCCGGGTCCGTCCTCTCCGAGGCACCCTGTGTGCATCTTGTTTGCACGTGGCTCTTGCATGGTCTCCCGATAGAGCTGTGCCCTGTGAGTGCCTTTCTTTATGTTCCTAGCGCTCAGAACGGTGCTGGGCACATAGTAGGGCCCTTAATAAGTGTTTCTAGCTGATTTGCCCAGGGCCACATAGCTGGTGTTGCTGCCGGGTGCCCTTCTGGCCAGGGGTGGGGGGGAGGATGCCGGGGGAACAGGCGCCTTGGAAGCCCTGCCTGCCAGCTCGCTGTTGCTCACTGCCAGATCCTGGCATTACCCTCAGCACCACTCGGAGAAGAGCCGGTCGTGCAAGGCCGGGGTGCTTGCTACCCCTGTGGAGGACAGAGTGAGACAGATCCAGCATCGGGATGAAGCAGGCTGCGGAGTGCAGAAAGGAGCCTGTGAGGACCCCTGAGCTCCCTTCCAGCGGCCAGGAGAGCTGCTTGGGGAGGGATGCCCGCCGCTTCCTGCCTTCTCCTCCTCCCACTCCGTGTGTCCCCGGTGGGGTTGTCTTGGCAGATCCTGGAGTGGTCTGCCATTCCTTCTCCAGCTGAGGAAATTGAGGCAAACAGGGTGAAGTGACTCATCCAGGGGCACACAGCTAGGACTTGTCTGAGGCCAGCTTTGAACTCAGATCTTTCTGACTCCAGGCCCAGCTGCCCTGTGTTGTGTGCGTGTATGCGCGTGTGTGGACAGTCTTCTATTGGGACTTTCCTTATGGTGCCGTTCCATTACATCACGTTTCTTTGACGTCACCATGTCCTTGGTTGGCCAGACAGAAAGCAAACACCATGGAAGCAGCTTTCAGGCCGTGGTTGTCTTGCCCAGAGCCTGGGCCCTGGTCTGGGGGCCAACGGTAAGAGCCAGTGGTGCCCGTCACCTGGCGGGTGCCGTCCTCAGTCTGCGGCAGCCTGGCCCTGCCTGCCCTTCATGAGTCTGCTAGTCTCGAGCAGCCTCCTGGATGTGTGTGTGTCCTGGCTTCTGAGCCAGCCCCTGGCCCCTGGCCCCTGCTGACTCTGGAGGTGGTGCTGGGGCCCCTCTGACAAGGCCCACAGCCTTATTTTGAGGGGAGTGTGGAATCCTGGTAGAGGGGTGGGGAGAGGGAGCAGCTAGTTCTGCTCCCGTGGACGGAGGTCCCTGGAAGCAGCCCTGGCTGGAGCGGGGCGGGCTCAGCCCAGAAGCAGGTGGGAGCACGAGACCGTTTCACACGCTCCCCTCCCCTCTGCAGTGGGAGCCAGCAAGGGCCTGCAGGCAGTCTCTGAACACCTGCCCTAGGAGGGCCTGTGTGAGTCCAGAGAAGGGTCTGGGTTCGAGATGCTGTGGAGGGGCAGTGAGCAAGGGTAGGGGGTCTGTGACCCAGGGGGAGCCCCGCAGCACTTGGCTCCCTCTTACTCAGCTGCACAGATGGGCAGGGATTGTAGCTGCCTGTTCTGCCCTGCAATGGGAAGGAGAGCCCGGGCAGGAAGAATGCCGAGCCTCCGGACCCTGGAGCCAGCCTCTTGCTGCAGCATCTTGCCCCTCCCCTGAGCCGCCAGCCCCCATTGAGCAGCGGGCTCTGCCAGACCGTTCTGCAGCAGGTGGAGGGGCCCCTGGGCACAGGGATGCTGCGAGGGTCCCTTCAGTCTGGCCCGTTTCTTCCCACCGTGTGCAATGCTGTGGTCTAGAGGAGACCTGGAAGGATTTTTGTGGCCAGCCTGCCATGCTGAGCTGACCTCTCCCGGGAGGGAGGGAGGGAGGGAGATCGCCACCCCCGCAGCTCCAGGAAGAACGTTGCATCTCAGGACAGATGCTTCGGCTCTAGACTGAATGTTCCTGCCTGGCAGCAAGCGCCGTTTGCAAAGGCCTTTCCCTGCAGTCTCCCTCCTGGATCGGTGCGAGTGCCCAGGCTCTGAAAAGATGTCTCCCAGCATCAAAAACTTGGATTGCTTTTCTCCGATGTTATGCCACTGTAAAGTAGCCTGTAGCAGCAGCACCATGTCTTTAATGTTTGGCTGTAAGGTGGGTCGGAAAAGCCACACTCCCTTGTCAGTGGGGTCGGGGTTGGGTGGAGACGCGACCAGCGGGATTCTGGGGGAAGGCAGGCTTTCTGCTCCATGACCTTCTGAATTAGAAAGCGGAATGCAGACTGGCATTTGCCATGAACAAGCCTTGCCGGTCAGCACCTGACCAGTTTGTTCACACTTTTTTCCCCAAGCGTGGATGGGTAGGCGCACCGGGAATCCATTCATGTGCGGGATTGGAGCTGCCAAGGGAGAGGAGCTCAGCCAGCCCAGCCTGCAGCTTTGACTCTTCCCCTCTCAATAACCAAAGGACCGTAAAACGGAACTGCATCGCCTCCCTTCTCGGGACTCGAATGCAAAGGATCAGTCTGTAGATTCTAAAACGATATAAATCTGACTGAAGTACTTGAAGCCGATTTCCCCTTTGAGAGCAAGCCTCTGATTTAGTCTAAAGCTAAGAATAGAGGAGAGGGAGTTTTCTGGTAGGGTCCATTATTTGTAGAATGACTGGGAGTCACCATGAAGTATTCTTTTTAGTGTAAAATGTTTATTAATTTTTGTGGGGCTGAAATTGTCATTAAAGCAGCTGATAAAGTAGAGAACAGCAAAATCCTGTCCATTGGATGTTTTTGAGTTAATGAGTTTTGCTTTTTAAAGTTAAGAATGTTTTCTTGAAAGCTCCTCTATTCCAGGTGAACAGTTTGTGTCAGAGAATTAGAATTGTTCTCCTGCCAGAAATCTCAGAAGTTATCTAAAATAGAAAAGGAAATGTGTAATATGAAGACAGTGTTCAAATCAACACTTTATTAACCAGATTTTAAATATTTTTTTCCATTAAACTAAGATCTAATTTAAAACAAAAAAATTATGCTTAAATTTAGACTTTTTATTTGAACAGCCCGGATTGGATTTCTTTTGACCTTGCTTTGACAGAGAAAGCCTTTGTCTGAGAACTTGCTCACCCTTCTTTGTAAAAGACATTTTTCATTTGTAAAGGCACTCAGGAGGCTTCTTTTTAAAATCACAAAGAAAAAAAGCATTGAGTACCTGACAGGCACTTTCCTAGGTGCCAGTGCTGTCTGTGTTCAGCAATCGGTTATTTCAGATATTTTCACCATGTACATTAGGAAGCTGGAAGTCCCAGGCTTGCTGTCCTGAAGCACATGTGATGCTTTAATTGACATTTGTCATGGGCTTTGGGCTGTCCCCTGCTTCTTGGTGTTTCAGATGAAGTTTATGCAATTGCCTGGGCTCAACCTCCCAGATGTCCCGATACCAGTGCCCCCTGGTGGGACAGATGAGCAGGAATGGGAAGAATTACATGAAAGGCTGGTGATACCTCAAATGGCGTGCAGCACTGAGTTCAGAAAAGGCGTTTAATTTCTAATTGGCCACTTAGGAGAGAGGTTTCAGATTTGTTGCTTTATGACATTGGGGTTGGTAAAATATCTCCTTCTTGTGATTAGTGTGACTAGTCTATATTGTCTTTATAGTTTTGTTCTCGGGGGGGGGGGTCATTGTGGTCTTGAACTCAGGAAGAGCTGCCTCAGATTCCGCTTCGCACAGGCCTTCTTAGGGCCAGGATTCACTGGCCGCAGACTGTCCCCTGGCGCTCAAGGTGCCGGCAATGATCAGTTTAGGAATACACGGAATTAAGAATACTGCTACTGCTTATAAGCTTAAGTGCCCATGTTTGAATTTGGATAGATGCAGGGAAAGCATCATTTCCTTGGGATAGTTAATTTTGCTTTTTTTTTTTTTTAATCTTATGGATTAAGACTTAAAAAATAACAGAATCACCAGACAAAGAAGGGAGCCCCTCGTTATTCCATTGGAGGTGCAGTTTAGATTTGTTCACATAGATGAAGTCTGCTGTTTGCCAGCTGTGTGAGAGGAGAGACAGGCTTATGGCCTGGAGAATCCCGAAGTAAGCCCACGACTCACCTGATGCTGCTGTGTTATCTCTGAGGTGTTTGGCCTTGGAGAGTTTTCCATTATTGGTGTTTCTTTGCTTTACAGCCCTCGCTAAACATTTGACTGAAAATACAAAACAGACTCCAGACTTGGCAGCTTTGGCATTCTGAAGCCCTTAGAGTGCTCTGTATGTCAAGGTGTGCAACTTACTATCATCTTGTGTAGCATCACGGACAGAGACGTGCAGCATCACAGAAGCCCTTCTTGATTGTGTCTTTATTAAAGGCCTCACTATATAATAAGAGGGATTTCTCTAGGGCTTTGTAGGTGTCTCCTGACCCCAAATGACTGTAGACTATCGGGCTATTTTAGTTCTTTTCTTTCTATTTAGCACCGTCCCTTCCCCACCTTCTCTGCTCCCACCACTACACATGCCTAGGCTTTCCTTTTGTTCCCCCTGCCTGGCTTCTGATTTGCTGTGTACCTAGAAAGCAGATATTGTTCAGTGTCTGATTCTTCATGATTCTGCATGTGATTTTCTTGGCAAAGATACTGTGGATGAAGGCAAACAGGTTAAGTGACTTGCCCAGGGTCAGACAGCTAGTGTCTGAGGCTATATTTGAAATCAGGTCTTTTTGAGTCCAGGCCCAGTGCTCTATTCAGTGAGCCACTCAGCTGCCTCCAGAAAACAGATAATCAGATGGTGTTAATTTGGGTAAAATACAAGTGAGTGGGCCCTGGAAAAGGAAAGCCCTTCATGCCCTGTGAGGTGATTGTAGGAGTTGGAACACTTGACTTTGAATGCTAAAAGGTCGGTCATAGCAGCAGGATGTGGGGGAAGGGCATTGGAACCCTAGACTCTGCACCTAGAGTCCATATCCTGGCCCTGTTTCTTCTTATCTGTGCAGCTTGAGGGGATGCCACTTAAAGCTTTCGCCTTTTGTTGTATCCCTACTGTTTAGCAGAGTGTCTCGCACCTAGTAGGGGCATAATTAATGTTTATTGACTGACTGATTAAACTTAGCCTTATTTTACCTTTTTTGCTTAGTTTCCAGTGCTTGACAATGCCCTGTACAGGGGGGAGTTGCACTGTTGGTCAGGTTTGACTTGAAAAATTTCTGTGTAGCATGCTGCCTTTGTAAAAAGTGAGCTCATGAGTTTTGTAATTGAAAATTAAACTCTTGGAACCAGAGATATTTGAGGCAGAAATAATGTATAAATGAATTAGTCAATGTAAGAAACTTTAGCATTGTGATCAACGTTTGTCAGGAAAATTCAGATTTGATTTAGAAGGTCCTCCTATCCATTTTTCTGCCTTTTCTTTCTGGCTATCAGGCTTATTAGTCTATGTGTTTTGGTTTGTTTTAGTTTTTTAAAGAATTTAGTTTTTTATAGTTGTACTAGCACTTGCAGAATTTCTTGTTTGTCCATGGAATTGTTAAATTTAGCTACTGTGTGACTTGGAGTTTACAGAACAGGCACCCCCACCTCCATTCCCCCTTCCCCCTGGTGTTTTGGGGATTCTTTTGCTTAATAATTTGATTTTGCTCTTCAGAAGTTCTGGGTAGTTTTCTTTGTTGGGGGGGATTTTTATTTTTATTTTTTGACTTGTTTCATTCTTATGGCGGCAGGTCTGGGTGGGTGCTAAGTGTCTGAGCCCGGATTCAATCCCCAGGTCATCCCGACACTGGAGCCGGTACTCTTACTCACTGTGCTACCTGGCCGCCCCAGAGTCTCACTATATTTATTATGTTTTTTTTTCTTTTTGGAGGGGGGAAGGCAGGGCAATTAGTGTTAAGTGACTTGCCCAAGGTCACACGGCTAGTAAGTGTTAAGTGTCTGAGGCTGGATTTGAACTCAGGTCCTCCAGATGCCAGGGCCAGTGCTCTAATTCACTGCGCCACCTCGCCGCCCCCTGCAGGTCTGTAATCTTTATGTTGTCACAACGCATCCTCTGTTTGTGATCAGTGTGTTGTGCTTGAATGGAGAGTGTGCTTTCTGTCACTTGTTTATTTGCATTCTCAGCCATCTGTCCTTTTGGGGGGACTTGTTTTTGGTGAGACTTGCCACTGTAGATCCACACTTTTCTCTTTGCCGAGTAGTCTTATTGTGCAGGCCATATAGCAAGCTTTCACACCTTGTGTTTCTTTCTCAGACCCCTCAGGACCGTCCTGCTGTGGTCCCGCTTTCTTGAGAAACCAGTGCCCTCTGCCTTTGCCAAGGTTGATTCGTTTTCCTTTTCCTTGCCGCATTTATCTGTGGATGTCTGGACTCACGCGGCTGATCTGGAGGCCACATGGCACCCCTTGTTATTGACATCTTCCTCTTGGTTTATCTGCTTTTGCTCAAGGCCTTTAACTAAGTTTTTTCCTCCTGAGATCGGCAGTCATTTGTAGCCCCCTATTGCTCGCTTTCTGACTCCTTCCCCTTTGCGGGTGGTTCCCCCAGGAGCTGTCACTCAAAGCCTTCCCAGCCACCCCCTGTGATGGGTCACTCCCAGTTCTATAGCCTCCAGACTGGACTGTCCCCAGCTGGTCTGTGGGCACTTTCCCTTGGGCTCGGCAGTGTGCTGTACTTGGAGCCCTGCCCCTCTGCTGTCTCAGGCTGAGGATGCCTTGATGTTCTGCGTTTCTTGGGCCCTGACGGGGGGGTGGGTGTTTGAGATCTGCTGCCAGCCCTGGTTTGGGAGTGTTGAGGGGAAAGCACCAAGGGTAGAGAGCATTGGCTGTTGGGGTTTGTTGGGGAATTGATATCCTGGACCGGGGGCAGCAGAAATGGCTTCATCTCTGGCCTGGAATCCCTGTTCTAGAGCTGCTTGATGCACTGGGTGCTGAGGCCGCCCCCATCCTGTGCCAGGCTTTGGTGTTGCTGCCTTTATTCTTGAGACCTTAGCCCTGTTTTGGTAGAGTCTTTGGCCACAGCAAGAGGAAGAGGAGGCGCATGAAGGAAGGTGCGGGGACGGGCCTGCCCTGCGCGAGGAGCTTTGTACAGGGTCTCTCATCTATTCTTCTGAGCCCTCAGAGGTAGGAGCTATCATTATCATCTCCAAGTGACTCGACCAAGGTCCCACGGCTATAAATGTCTGAAACTGGATCTGGATGCAGGTGTCCCTGACTCCAAGCGAGGTGCCTTGATTCTAAAAGTATTGAGCAGCATTGAGTTTGGTTTAGTATCCATGTATTAAGTACTTGCTGTGTACTGGGGCTACAGACAAGGAAAAGAAGCAGCCTGTGTCCTCTAGGGCCTGGGGCAGAGGGGAAGACCCTGCCTAGCAGGGACCTGGAAAGCAATCAGAGGCGCCTCCTCCAGAGGCCAGGCTGGGCTGAGGTGCCTGTGGCCGGCTTTGGCCTTGCCTGGCTCAGTGTTGTGACAGTGTCTGCCGCCGTGTCCCAGTGATGCTGGGGGGCTCCCTTCTCTTGTCTTGTGTTTGTCGGTGGTTTCTGTGCTCACCCTTGCCCAGGTTTCCTTAAAGTTTGTTGTTGTGCTTTCCTGTCTTTACCACCAGGAGGAGTGGGGAGGCCCTTATTTAGTCTGGAAACTCCCAGAATGCACTTGAATTGTTTTGTGTGCGGTAGAGCTGCGTGGGGAGAACCCAAAAATTCTGGATTTGGGAGGGGCAATCTGGTGTGGCCGGCTGGCCAACATGCCCCTCACACGAGCCTGGCACGCAGGGTGACTTTTACAGAGGAAATGTCTAAAGCCTGAGTCATTTCTTCGGGCTGAACTTACAAAGCTCTTGAGGGATGCCTCTGGCTCGCCTGCCTGGCCAGTAGCTGGCTCGCCTGCCCTCCAGCTCATTCTCTGTCCTACCTTTCCTTTGTCACGTCTCTCCCCTCTTTTCTGGGTCCATTGTCCCCACCCTCTTCCACTGTCGGAGGGGCACCTGTGAAAGGCTCCCTGGTACCAGTTGAACCGGTCTTCTTCACTCTGTCGGGCTCTTTGCTGCCCCCTCCTCATGCGCTCCCCCACTCCTGACTTAAAGGAAAGGCCCTCGATGGGCCTGTAGAGGAAGGTGTCCCTGGCATAACAGAACCCACCCGTGGCTAGCCAGCCTCTGCTTCAAGGACTTCAGGGGGACAAGCACCAGCTCTGTCCTGTGGCTCCACAGGCTGCCGTCGATGCTCGTCCCGACTCTTGTCCTGCCCCCTGGACCTGAGCGGCGCTGGAGGAGAGAGTGCCGATTTGGTGCACGTCTGCTTCACTTGAGAGCGTGTCAAGACGTCGCCTTGTGTGGCCATTGGTCCTCTTGGAGAAGGCAGGACAAGCAGCAGAAGCCTTGGGGAAGGGGACAGAAGCCTGCCCCCGGGCACAGTCCTGGAGACCTCTAGAGGGCTGGAAAAGGGATCTCCTGGGTCTGGGCGACGGTTCCCAAGAAGGCTCCCCTTTCCCATCTCTGCCACATGCCTGCTGGGCACTGTCTTTGCGGGGGGCAGTGCTGCAGGCTGGGGACTGGAAGGCAAGCGAGGGCTTGGCAGGAGGTGCCTGCTCTCACATCTTTAAGCACACACTCGTGTGTCTTCAGCTTAATGGTGCTTTGAGCCTCGCAGTTGTTGGGAGAAGGGGACCAGAGACACATTTCCTTTTGGGAGAGCTAGGAAGCCTGGGGGGACGTTCTGTGAGACGTTGCTCTAGGCAGGAAGTTGCAGTCTCACAGTGGCCTGAATTTCTGATTTAATTCTTGGGTCTTTAGTGCCTGATTCGAGTCTACACCCCCTGCCTCCCACCACAGGCGCCAAGAAGAGAGGAGCCCTTCGTTGCTTCCATGCATGGGATGGGCGCAGGGGTCTGGCCTGTGGCTTAGAAGAGGCTGGTACTGGCACTGCGTGGTCAGGTGTCCCAGGACATCTTGTGGCCTTGACGGGTCCTCTTTAGCTCAGCTTCCTTCTCCCACAAGAATGTCAATGGTGACAAGGCCCGTGGGCCGCTGGGAGGAGAAATGGGTTGGTTAGTGGGCTATTCCCGTTCCGGTGGCCCAGTTAGGTTTGCAGGCAACCCGTCACCGACCTTTGGTTCCCACCACCCCGTCTTTGCTGCTCTCTTCCTGCCAGGGTCCTTGCAGAAGTAGAAGGAGGAAGCCGACTTTGGATTTCCCTTTTGGTTCCTGGGCTGCCCGCCTCTGGACTCATGGCCTCCGTCAGTGTAGAGCATGCTGGACGTTGGAGCCAGGGCTGGAGCTGCGGGCGCCCAGGACAGCCTTTAGAGGGTGAGTCCTAGAGGGGCAGAGGGACATTGTGAACATTGTGATGCAGGCATGCCTTGTGGCTCCCTGCAGCATGGCACAGGGGGTGGAGGCCTGGCCTTGGCAGAGGAGATGGACAAGGCCTGGTTTCCTGGGTGGGAGGAGAACCAGGAGAGAGGGGAGTGCCTGGGGGAAAGGGTGATGGATGGTATGTCAGAGAGGTGGTCTCTGAGCTCAGGGGAGGGGGATATGAATACTAGCCCTGCAGGGGAGGGCACTTCACAGAGCTGGTGGGGCATGAAGGAGGGATGGCCAGCCTGGGCCCCTCCCCACACCAGGGGTGCAGGCAGGAGCTCAGTGCTGAGAGAAGCCATCAGGAGTCCTTGGGCAGGTTGGTGGAGAGCAACTCCTCTGAGGGAGGCGGACCAAAGGCCAATTCACGGCACTCCGATTTGGGGCGTTGGGGCCATCTGCTCCCAGCCCCTCCAAAAGAGGGGGGATCCTCAGGGCTCACTCTCCTCCCAGTCCAACTGTCCTCCTTTTTACCTCCTGGCTGTGGGGCTGGGGGAGAAGGGTTTATGAGAGGGGGGCACGTGAAGGCTTTGTAGGCAGCAAGTGCGGTGGGGGCATAGGTGGTCCAAGGGGCCAGCACGGGGTTGGGATACAGTCTGATCAAGGGTCCAGATGGAGGAGAGGGCCCCTCTGGGCCCCCTCTGTGGACAGGGCGGCCTGGGCAGCTTCCTTTCCTCGCCCACAGTCACTTTTCCACGTGTCTGGGGGGAGCCAGAGCGCCCAGGCAGGGCCACGTCCCCCTGCCTTGTGCAGCACCTGAATTGGTGTAGATGTCTCAGTCTTCACAGTTGTGTTTGTATGAATGGGCTAAGTCAGGCCCTTTAAGGATATTGAGGTTACTGGATAGTTGATGTAATTTTGAATTCTTTGGTTACGTATGTGACCATGGCCCTCATTTTGGTCTCAATCCATGTTGTTAGAGTGAGTTTTTTTAAACAGAGGGCAAGAAGCCAGTTTGTTTTTTTTTCCTCATTTAATAAAATGAAGTCGATTGGAACTCAGTGACCCAGCCCTGTTCAGCACTCACAAGTTTTAGTCATCAGTCACTCAGTTACCATAATCAGAGAACTGATTGTTTCCAAAGGAAGATCTCTAGGAAGCAGAGGGGGCCCAGGGAGGCCAAGAAGGAGGCATCAAAGCTGCGGTTCTCACATTGTGACGCCCCCGCCCCCACCTCATTGGCGGCAGCTGCTGGATTTGAGATGGGGCTTCTTGTGGGTTTGGAGACGGCCCTTCTGAAGGAAACATGCTCATTATAATTAACACAAGATGCTCATGCACTTGACTGGGGGCCGTAGATGTGGGTTGACTCGGGCAGAACGCACTAATGTCCTTCTTTCTGGGGCCCCTTCCACTTTTAAAGCAGCCTCTGTGGTGAATCCCTGGCGTGTCCTCGCCGCTGCCCCCCTTTTTTTCCTGCCTCGTCATCATTGTTTCCCTCTGTCATTTCACCCTTCCGTGCTTCCTTGGCCAGCTCTCACCTCCCAGGGCTGCTTGGAGGGGCCGGTGAGAGGCGTCCATGAAGGGCTCTGTGCACCTGGACGCTCTCTTTTTGGTGATGGCCCCAGAGGGGCTCTCTGCCTGTCACTTATTTCTCCGCCTGTCACTTAGCTCTTCTGTGGGGCTCCAGGCAGCCGGGGAACATGCCGCTCCAGACATGGGAAGACCTTCCCCCCAGAGTGGGCGGGTGAGCCCGGAGTGCAGCTGGAGCAGGTGCTGGGAAGAAGCTTTGTGCAGCCCTGCCCTGCTGCAGGCTGGGGTTGCCACGCCTTCTCCAGCCATCCTCTCCGTATCTGGCATCTTCCAAATATTTCACCTGCAAATGGGAATCCCTCAACCTGGACACAGTTCTGACTGGTGTGTTTTCCCCTCATCTCACCCAGCTGCAGGCTCACTGTGCCTCTTCCTGGCCATCTTCAGGCCATCTCGGAGCTTCTTGGTCGAAGTCCAGAAATCAGGAGGGAGCGGAAGCCGGCTTGGCTCCCCTACAGAGTGGAGGTCCCTGGAGGCCTTCACCAGCGGAAGGAGCTGGGCCTTGTAGAGATTGAGAAGGCCGCAAGCACAGCTGGATGTCGAAGGTCAGGGAGTCTTGGATAAGACAGCAGCAGGACCGATGTCCAGTTACTTCTCCCTTTGCGTAAATTCACATTACACAAATTCAACTTTATGGAAAGAATTCTGAAAGAATCCACATTCCAAAACCATCTGTGGTAAATTTACTGCACTGAACTGTGCGTTCCTGCCCCTCCGCGTAGCTTGCCAGAGGCCTCCCGCCGCTCCGTGTAAAAGCAGAACATCCAGGTGGAGAGACCGCCACAGTCCGACGATCAGGGGCTTGACTTGAGACCTCCAGCCCCCAGAGAAGCAGCCTCGGCCCCAGTCTGCCGTGTGTCTGTCTGTGACTGCCTGTGGCTGGCCCCAGGCCCTGCGTGATCTTCCTCCCCATTTTGCTTCTCTGTCCCTGGCTCTCATGCTGGCCCCTGCCTCCCTCCCTTCTACATGGCCGTGGCAGATACACGTAAAGCCTGCTTTCTGCGGAGCACCTCAGCCAGCCAGGGTCATTTCTTCTTTCCTCCCTCGTCTCCATTGCTGACTCTCAGGACTTATTTTTCTTTTTTTTGTCTTTATTAAGCTTTTACTGTGTGCCGGGTGTCGTGCTGAGCCCTAGGCCTACAAAGAAAGGTGATGTCCCTGCTTTCAGGGAGCTCTCAGTGTTATGGGAAGACAGCATGAAAACAGCACTGTGCAGACAAGACTCCCACCTTCACCCCCCCCACATACCCCAACAACCCAGAGGCTAAGTTGGGTCTAATCAAGAGAGGGAGGCTCAACGTTAGGGGAGGACCAGGACATGCTCCTTGTGGAAGGTGAGATTTTAGCTGGGACTTGAAAGAGGAGATGAGGAGGGAGAGCAGAGCGTTTCAGGCCTGGGGGACAGCCAGGAGGTCAGGGTCATTGGGCGGGAGAGGGCATGTGGGGGAGATATGATAGGGAGCCCCTGTAGTTTGAGTGGGGGTGGCATGGTGGGCCCTGGCCTTCAGGAGGGTCCCTTTAATGGCTGAATGTAGGGTTGATGGAGTGGGGGGAGGCTTGGGGCAGGCATACCTCCTCCCCCCCCGCAGCAGCTATGGCTGGAGGATAGTCTGCACCAGGCTGGGGGCAGGGCCAGAGTAGGCAAGACTTTGGCAGCATTGCCGATGGCAGCTGAGAAGACAGGAAAGCGGGCTGTGCATTGGGCTAGAATGAAGCAGAAGATGGAGGGAGCATTGGATTCCCTGCAAGAAGAGGCAGGACCTCTGCTCTCAGTCACTTGGGTCCTTGCTTGAAGCAGTTCCACATGTGATGTTTTCCAATGTTGCGATGGCTGAGGTGTGAGTGCAGGGATAGCAGACGTGGGCACAGAGCATGGGCCAGGAGGCAGGAAGACCTAGTCCAGACAGCCGACCTCACACGCTTCCTGGCTGGGCGACCCTGGGCAAGTGGAAGTAAGAAGAGGACCCAGTTGCCAGAGGGTGGAATGAGATGAGAGTCGTAAAGCACTTAGGATGGTACCTGGCATACAGAATGTGGGAGGGGCTCGGTTGTGCAACCCTTGGCCTTGGTCATTCCGCCATAACAGTCATGTTGGATTTGGTTCTGGTCATCTCATTGTAGAAGGATGTAATACTGACCCCAGCTAGTTTGGAATTTTGTTCTAGTCTCTGGTTTCCAGAGGCCTAGGAGTTTGTTTTAAATTTGGGCGATAACTAATCCACAGCAGATCCCAAGATTTCAGATGGAATCCCACCTCCTCCTCCCCCCATTTCATATAAGGAGTTTGAAATTTCTGTGCAGAGCATTATGGTTAATTGTTCTGCCCTCAGTCATTTTAATGTTTAAAACACTTTCAATGGGCCTGATAATCATGATTCAAAACAAAATTTTGACCAGTTCTTTGAAAAAATAAAGCAACTCCAAGGCTAACAATTTTTGGGATGTTCAGCATGGCCTGAAATGGAATTCTGTCACATTGTACACTCTTTGGTGCAGTGCTGGTGGTGGTGGTGCTGAGTCTGGGCTCTGTGAAGTTCACACTCTGGCCACACACATTGGAGTGTGCTGGGAGGCATCGAAGCCCATCCGGGCTGCCACTGGGATGGAGCCCAGCCAGCTACCTTAAACAGCTGTGGTAGAATGACTAGGGGAGAGAGGTCACCAAGAATTTCCTTGTTTCTAGTATATGTGTCGAACTGGACTTGCCCTTTGGCACACCAGATGTGAGATCTCCATTGACAGATGGGTGGGATCGGGCCTCCTGGAGGCATTGAATTGTGTCCATCTGGATACTTGAACTGTCAGTGGAACCACCCCCACCAAGAAAGTTGCCACTGAGGGTGGTTCCCAGATGCGCCTTGTTGAAGTCTTGACCACCCAGAGTCACAAAGAGGCATCGTTTCATGAGGTGGCTGCTTGCCTTGGAATGCTCGTGGGAGTCATTTTCAAGAAGACCATGAGGAAAATCCTGGCAGCTTCTGAGACAGTAGCTATTGCAGAAGTTAAGGAGGCAGAGAAATGTCCAGTCCTGGCACACTCCCAGACTCAGTGACATCAGTGCATGAATGGCGAGTGAGGGCAACCGGAACTGGGGAAAATGGCAGGAAAATGGTTCTCAAGCTCTCTCTTACCCTCAGATCACACTGCATTCAGTTGGTGTACTTTAAAATTTGTTTTATTATTCTTAAATCAGCAAAAATCCGTATTTTCTTCCTCTTACCCCAGTCACCCCTTTGAGAATACAAGAAAACCAAAACCTGTTACACACATTTAGTCAGAGCACTTTCCCCTGCCTCTGCACTTCAGCACTGTTTGTCTCTGTGTTCCGCGTCTTTCCCCCTCTATCAGGAGTTGAGTGCTGTCTTTCCTACTTACTCCTGGGATCCCGGTTGGTCATTATGTTGAAAAGAGATCTGCACCCGTTTCATCTGCCCTCACCTGTCCATCTGTCCCTCATTTATGGGTATGGTCCCTCTTCAGATCCCCATGCTTTGTCACCTCACAAAGAACTATCAATATGTACGTCCTTAGAATCTGTTTTGATTAGGGCCAACCCATTCTTTCATCTGTCCCCCCTCTCTGATTCTCTAATTTTTCCTGCTCTCTCCTCATTCCCCTTCATATTGTGTGTGTGTGTGTGTACATTCTTAAATCTTTTGACTAATTCAGAGGAGAGGATCAAGTTCCAGCTGCCCCCCTCCCCCATTCTCCTTGTTTGTATACATGTCTACTTTTGCACACTTATTATGTGAAATCATGTCCCCATGAGCACCGCCACCTCCCCCAGTATTCTTCCCTTCTCTTTACATGTTTTTCTCAAGTTCATCATAACGGAAGCTCTCGGGTCTAATTGGACTCCTCTATGACATCTGACAATGACGGGATCGGAGGAGACATGTCTTGTCTCCCCACATTGGCATGAAAGCAATTTGTCTGTGTTGGCTCTTTATCATTATTTATTCATGGTGACCTTTTATGGTCCTCTTCATTCTCGTGTTTATATTTCAGAGTTTCTCCACAGCTCTGGTCTTTTCATCCAGAGTGCTTGGAAGTCTTTCCTGTCATTAAAGGGCCATTTCTCTCCCACACCCTTTTCCGTGGCATTAAGCTCACCTTTTTCTGGGTTACCTTATTCTTGGCTTTAAGCCTGGATCCTTTGCTCTCTGAAACATCCTGTTCCAAGCTCTCTATTCCTTCAATAGTGGTGGCAGCTAAATCATACGTGATACTAATGGGGGCTCCTTGGTCCTGGAATTCTTTTTTCTTTGACCTGGAAACTCGGGAGTTTGGGTCTGATGAGCCTGGTTTTCATCTGGGGATTTCCTCGAGGTGACCGGTGGATTATTCTGTTTACATTCTGCCCACTAAGAAATCTGGAACATTTCCTTTTAGGATCTTTTGACAGATGATGTCTGGTTTCCTGTAATTTTTTTCTCCTTTATTTGCCTTCCATGTCAGTTATTATTTTTTTTTTTTTAAGCAATCGGGGTTAAGTAACTTGCTCAAGGTTACACAGCCAGTTATTTCTGGGTGTGGTGCTGAATGTCTGAGCCCGGGATTCGATCTCCAGGTCGTTCCAACACTGGAGCCGGTGCTCTTACTCGCTGAGCCACCTGGCCGCCCCTAAGCAATTGGGGTTAGGTAACTTGCTCAAGGTTACACGGCCAGGTGTTTTTGGGTGGTTGCTAAGTGTCTGAGCCCGGGATTCGATCTCCAGGTCGTCCCGACACTGGAGCTGGTGCTCTTACTCGCTGAGCCACCTGGCCGCCCCTGATGTCAGTTATTCTTGCTAGGAGATATCTTACACAGTTTTCTATTTATTTTTCAGCTTTGGGGCTTGTCTTAATATTTCATGTCAGCAGTGGCTGCTGACGAAGTCGCGGACTTCTGCTTGGTCCGTCCTCATTTTCAGGGAGTCCTTGGGCAAGGTTCTTCACCTCCTGTGCCAAGGTGGTCATGGTTTTCCGCTTGTCCCGTTTTTTTTTCTTCAAGCGTTCTTCATTTCATTTATAAAAACATTTTTTAGAATTTCTTTAAAAAGCCTTGTTCCATCTTCCCAGGAGTCAGAGCTGCTTTTCTGGCAGATGTTTTGGATTGCTTCTCTGTTGCGTTTGTGTCTTGGACATCTCTGTTACCCCATGACCTTTGATGGGGGGGGGTCTTCCTTTGGTCGCTTACCCTTCCAGCCTTTTCCTGACTTGAGACTTGATGTTCAGGCTGGACAGGGGAGGTCTGGCTTGATCCTGTTGCTACTTTCTTGGGGTCACGTTCCAGGATTGCAGGTACCTCTCAGACTTTTGGCTCTCTAGCAGCGCTTCTTAAACTGTGGGTCGTGACCCCACGTGGAACAAGCTTAGGCAGCTTCGCGTCCAGGGCCCAGCTCTGCAGGCTCCCGCCCTCGGTTTCGGCAGAGCTTTCCAGAGCAGTCGACTGCTGCTTGGTTCGGCCTCTCAGCCTGTTGGAAAGCCCTGCTGCTCTGGAGCTTCTGTGCTTCTGAAGGCTTCAGACTGTGAGAAGCTGGGCCTGATCCTCCAGGCTGCCCCCCGCTTCTGAGCTGTACCACCACTACCGGCTTTGGAACTTGCTTTTTGCGCGGTACACAGGCTCCTTACCCAGAATGACCACCCTCGAGGCAGCTACCTCTTCGGGCCTGTGTCTCTGACCCAGAACTGGGTGGGTTCCCCAGACTGGGCATGTCCTGTGGGGCTCAAGACCCTGGTTCAGAGCCCCTCTTTCTGCTAGAGTTCTCTAAAAGTGTCTATCCTCATGCTAGACAATTCTGGGCTGGAAAAATGGCTCCCCATTAGGATTCATTCTGGCGCATTCTCTAGATCTGTTGAGAGGACTGCTTTGCTGCCCTTTGCTGTCTTGGTTTTATTTGATGGACCTTTAATTTACTTGTATATACTTCACTTGGTCCCCCCTTACACACATACACACACACACACACACACACACACACTCCTGTAGCGCCAGTATTGCACCCATGATCACAATAAAAGCCGTGACTATAAGTATCACATGATGTTCGATTACAAAATAAGCCAGACTCTCCAGATAGAGGACAGGACTGAAACATTTATTCAGACACCAGAAAACCAAATCCCAAAACCAGTAAGCCGATTCCATCATAGTACCAAAGATATTCAGAAGCCATGATAACCCTGAGAGCCGCAGCGTCCTTCCGCCTTCCCACAGACCAATACAAGGTCAGTATCTGCTCACGAGCACATCTTACTCCTTGCCTGAGCGTCTTCTCTCCTCCACCCTAGCTCTGACTGCCAGCTTCCTGTGGGCTCTGTGTGACCACATTCAGCCTATTAGGGGGGCAGAGTTTACTTCACAGCAGGGGAGCTCTTCAAGCTCCCCCCTGGGTCTGTGAAGGGGCAGGGAAGATCTTCAAATTCCCATTCCCATTACAGCACCACTCACACACTCATGTGCCACATACTCACACGGAGACACACACTCACACACACACCTCACATAGACACACACTCACACAC
>NW_027185759.1:1320569-1355104 GCF_028583685.1 Petaurus breviceps papuanus | reverse complement strand
ACACACACCTCACATAGACACACACTCACACACACACCTCACATAGATACACACTCATACACACACCTCACATAGACACACACTCATACACACTCACAACACACCGCACACACACATTCACACACATGTATGGATGCGCATACATGCTCTCCCTGGTAGAACAGAGACCACTCCAGGGTCTGACTGGCTCTTGGCCCAGCACAGAAACGGAGGTGCAGGATGAGTTCCAGCCCTACCCCCGATGCTTCTCAGACACACCACTTTGACTGCCATGGGCCTCAGTTTCCGTATCTGTAAAATACAGGGTTTGGACCAGGTGGGCTGCCCACCCTTCAGGTTGCATCACTCCAGTAGAATATGGCCTTGGAGGCGGGATTGGTTTTGGTCTGACTGGCATGTGGTCGGTGAATTCAGAATTCTTCAGGAAACAGTGAAATAGGCCTTTGGGCCGAGATGTCAGGAATATGGCAAAATGGTGTCGATTGTGTTTCCGCTCCCTGGAAGTGATGGGTGGCCTTGGTTGGAGCGCTTCCCGGCGGGCCCTCCCCTTATTAAAGCAGAGCTCATGGTCAGGGCCGAAGAAGAGAGAAGTCAGTTGAGAAGTTAGGCAACTGACCTACACAGGCTGTTTTCCCTGAATCACAGATGACGGTGTGGTCATTGTCAAGATGGATACCGTGTCCTAAGAGAGAGAAGAGATAAGGGGGGATTTACAGAATGTTTTGTATCAGACCAGCTGAGCTGATTATCCTGGGGTCACTTCTGGGTAAAGCTGGACAGAGAACACCCCGAATGGACCAAGGCCATGCGTGAAGGACAGAGCTTGGAGAGCAGAGATCCTGGTCAGCCTGTCCCATCATCCTCTTTGGCGGTCCTTGGACTTGTCAGGGATAGATTATCTTCTTGACCTGTTCTGTCTAACATACCGATATCAGCATGGTAGAGTACCGTGACCCAGTCCTCCCCACACGAGGCACAGTGAGTCGCACAGGTAAGTGCTGGTGGAATGCCATGGAAAGGCAGGCCTGGGCAGGCACACAGATGTTTGCAGGATGGACACTGGATGCCCTGTCAGCTGCTTCTGAGTTGTTGGCTGGAAGCTCACGCTAGGTTGGTTAACGTTGCCCACAGTCCTCTTCTGCAAGACAGGTTGCCTTGCCCAATGTGGTGCCCAAGCTTCCTTTCCAGGCAGAGCAGCTGAGAGCACATTATCTGACTTCAGTCATCTTATGGAATGGCAGTTAAAAGAAGAAGACATGTGCTCCCAGGAGGCGGGGTTCATACTTGCTGCAGATCTCCCAATATTGGAACGCTGCCTTAAAATAGACTTTGTGCTCGTGTGTGGTGGGCCTCTGGGCTGGCTGCCTGACATCAGGAGTGTGCATGTGCAGTGGAATCCAGAGGGCCTGCCTTCAGGCCCATGGACCTCACCTGCCCCGCATGCTGGGACTAGATAGGGACTTCTGAGCTCCACATTGCTTTATTCTGAATGGAAATTTAAAACCTTGTTTGAACTCAGTGACACTTTCCCAAATTGTCAGTGCTTCAAAGGTGTCTTTCTCTTTTTTTCACTTTGCAGAAATATAGATATCAAGATGAAGATACTCCCCCACAAGAACACAGCTCTCCGAATGTTACCAGTGAGGTGACGGGCCCTGAACTGGTTCATGTCTCAGAGAAAAGTCTTTCAGAGATAGAAAACGTCCACGGCTTTGTTTCCCACTCTCATATCTCACCAGTGAAGGTAGAGTGTTTTAATGCATGTTCATCTTTTTTCCATGCTTTAGTACTTTTGCACTAACATTGTGTTTTCCACATATTCCCCAGAGCTGATAGAGAAAGAATAGATTTAGGCCCTTTTCAGATTTTTGCTGAAACTTCATGAGAATTTCATATCTCTCATGTTCAAAGAAACTGAATTAGCTACTAAATCTCCTAAAATGTCACCCATTAGTCACTCGTGAGTGTTGTGCTTGACCTATGACCACTGATGTTGGTATTTTAAAATCATGGATCTCACTCTCTTGGGCCACCTTCTGATATCAGTTCATCTTGAAAAGATGTTTCTGGGTTTGTTTGTTGTTTGTTTGTTTGAGGCAGTTGGTAGCTAGTGTTTGGGGCTGCATCTGAACTCAGGTCCTCCCGTCTTTAGGGCTTGGGCTCTATTAATTGTGCTCCTAGCTGCCAGAAAAAATGGTATTTTCAAAAATAATTTCTTTTTTGTGACTTCTGTTTCTGACATTGCCATAGTTTCCCATATATCTCTCCCTAAGGGCCATCCCATATGACAAATGCTTTTTTTTTTTTAGAAAGAAAAAAATACCTGTACCTTTGAGAAAGTTCACAGATATCAGATATGTGCCATGTATAAAATCTGTGGACCTCCTTCCTTCAGCAAGTGGTGGATGAGAGGCATGTTCCGCTGTCTCTTCCTCTGAGCCCTGCTTGGTCTTCCTGTAATTTTGTTTCATTCACTTTTGGCTTTTGGCAGTGTGCCCTGTTGTAGTTACGATGTCTGCTGTTTTCTCAGTTCTGCTGCCTTCGTTCTGCATGAGTTCATAGGGGTCTTGGCCTGTTTCTCTGTCCTTTCTCCCAGCACAATGCTCTTCCATTCCATCAGTGGGCCAGAGTTTGTCTGGCCGTTCCCTCATTGGTGGGCACTCAGGAAAAGGCCTCCTGAGGATGTCTGCTGTGACATGGGGCCTTTGTTCTTATCGGTGGCCTTTTTGAGCTATAAACCCAGTAAAGGAGTCTCTGGTTCAAAGGGCAGCCATTGTAGTCGCTTTTTCTGCATAATTCCAGATTGCTTTCCACACTGGCTGTTCCACTTCATAGCTCCACCAAGGAGAGTTTGTCGGCACTGACTTCTGTTTTTACTTTGTCACACACTGGGTTCTTAAGTTCTGTTGTTTCTATACCTTCTTTGTCTCTTTTTCTGTTCCTTAGCCCAGCACTGGGTGGTTTTGATGACTGCTACTTTATAATATAGTTTGAGATCTATTAGTCTTTACTTGTTTTCATCATTTACTTTGATTTTTCTGGATCTTCTGTTTTTCCAAATAAATTTTGTGAAGCTCTATAAAACTCCCTCTTGGTCATTTGATTAGCATAGCATTAAAGTGTGCATTAACGTTGGTGGTAATGTTTTTGTTATATTGGCCTGGCCTAGCCATGAGCGCTGGATGTTCCTTCAGCTGTTTTGGCGGTTCTTTATTTCTTTGTGGAGTGCTTTGTCGTGGAATCTGTACAACTCTTTTATGTCCTATGGGAAGTTGATCCCCAATATTTAAGCATTTAGTAGGTATTTGGAATGGGATTTCTCTTTCTCTTGTTTTTTCTTACTTTTTGGGTTTTTTTTTCCATTGTCATATAGAAATACTGTTGATTTTTAAGGATTTATTTTGTAGCTGATAACTGTTGAAGCTAATAATTTTCTCAGTATCTGTGCTGGTTTCCTGGGGTTTTCCAAGTAAGCCGTCATATTATAAGCAAACAGGGATAATTTTATTTCCTCTTTACTTTTCTTTAGATGCCTTTCTCATGTCTCACTGCTATTGCTCCCATTTCTAGTACTGTATCAAGTAATAGTGGGTATCCTTGCTTCACTCCTGTATTTAGTAAATATCCCTGTTACATATAATGTTTGCTTTTGGTTTTAGATAAATGCTTTTTTATGATAATTTTGAAAAAGGTCTATCTATGCCTATACCTTGTAGGGTTTTAGCATAAAAGAGAGATTCACTTTGTCAAAGACTTTTGCTTCATCTGTTGACATGATCTTGTACTTTGGGATTTTAATATGATTAATTATATTGATTGTTTTCTTAATGTTGAATCATCCTTGCGTCTCTGGTATAAATGCTACTTGGTTATAATGAATGATTTCTTGGATAAATTCCTATAATCTGTTTGATAGGATTCCTTTTTTCAATTTTTCAGTCAATATTCATGAATGATCTTGGCCTATAATTTTCTCTCCTCATTTTATCTTTCCTTGGTTTAGGTAGTAGGACTGTTCTTATCTCAAAAGAATTCTGGTAGTGCATAGGGTTCTTTTTTTCCCTCAGTTTTTGAGAATACTTTCTGAAGTCTTGCTGCTAAATTGTTCTTTAGCAACTTGATAGAATTTGCCTACAAATCCATCAGGGTCAGGGCGTTTCTCCCATGCGTGCACACAGGCCCCCTCCCTCACAGCTTGATCCATCTCCTTTTTTGTTATAGGGTTATTTAGGATCTCTATCTGGCCTTCTGATTGAGTATTTTATATTTTTGTGGCATTCCTCTGTTTGTTTTGTGTTCTCACTTTCATTAGCATATAATTGTACATGATATCTCCTGATTATTCTTTTTATTTCTTTTGGTTTTCTTTAGCTTTGCCTTTCTTCTTTGCTGTTTTATTGATCTGATTTTCTACTCTGTTTTTAATCAGATTAGCTAAGGGTTTATCATTAGTATTTCTGAAAAATCAGCTTTTGGTTTTATCATTTTTACATTTTTTTTACAATTTATCTTCTAATTTTAAATATCTTTTTTGTATTTTAAGTTTGTGATTCTCTAATTTAAAAAAAAAGCGTGTTCCATCGTTCCATTTATTAATCTTCTCTTTCTCAGTTTTGTTAATGGGTGATTGTAAGTATTTGATTTCCCCCATGAATTCTGCTTTAGATGCATCCCAGAAATTTTGGCATGTTGTATCATCATCATCATCGCATTCTTTTTGCATATTTATTTGTCGTTGCTTTGATTTGTTCTTTATTCCACTCATTTAAGAGTTCATTGTTAAGTCTCCATTTGGGTCTTTTTGCTTGTCCTTCCTGAAGCAGTTTCTGATTTTATTCCATCTCTGAAGATCAGAGAATGTATTGATCATTTCCATTTTTACATTTGTTTGCAGTATTTCTCTGCTCCTAGTGCATGGTCAGTTTTTTTAGAGGTTTCATATGGAACAGAGAAGTATTCTTTTGCTGTCCCATTTAGAAGATGCCATAAGCCCTTTAACTCTTGTTTCTCTGGCGATTCCTCAGTTCCATATTTTCTCTTTTGCATCTCTTTCTCTTAGATTTATCCAAAACGGCCTTTGTAACATTGTTGTGTTACTGTCTGTGTCTTCCTATAGGAGTCTGGATGCTAAGGCATTTGGATCATGTAAGCTTATTGCTAACACTGATTTTTTTCTGTAGTTTCTTTCATCAAAATAGTTTCCTTGTTTATCCCCCTCTGCTCCTTTGAGTTTCTGTTTGTTCTGTATGCGGCTTGATCGTCCAAGTCTGTTTGTTCCCCGTCTCCTCCACTAGACTGTGAGGTCCTTCCTCGGGGGCAGGGACTGTCTCATGCCTCTTTGGTATCTCTCCAGGGCTCAGCACCGCTCTGGCCCCTCGGCCGGCTCAGTAAATGTTTCCTGAAGGATGGCGTCGTTTCTGTAGCTTGCCGGTTGGTCTTCTTGCCCTCTAGTCTGTCTTCTGCTCAGGCACCAAAGTGGTTTTCCTCAAACATGGGGCTCCCTGTGGCCTCCAGGATCAGCTGTGGAGTCCTTTGTCGTGATGGGAGGCTTGGGCGAGTCTGGACATTCCGCGTGGGAGCTCTGTGTGCTTTCCTTGCCCAGTGAGCGTTTCTTCCTGTGCTGCTCTCCTTCTGGACAGGGTTTGCGTGCCCAGCTTACAGAAGCCTGCACTCCTCCCACCCACCCGTCATTCCCGTTTTACAGGGCATAAATTCTGTCCTCTTTTGACCCCTCCTACCGTCCTGCTGTTCCTCTGCCCGCCTCCCTTCCCTGTGCTCTGTGCGGATTTCCAGGGGTTCTGCTCTCCTTCCTCCTCCTCCTGGCGCATCGCCGGCCTCCACAGCTTCTCACTGGCTGCTCCCCGGCCTAGATGCCCTCCTTCTGGATCCACCTGCATCCCACCTTCTGCCGGAAACACGTCCTGGTTCCCTGAGATGAGCTTGTTTGTGTTACCCCTCCATTAGACTGGGGGCTCTTTTTGCCTTTGTACCCCCAGCTGGTGCAGAGTAGGAGCTACAGACAAAATGAATACAGTTTCTCTGCGCTCTGTGGCTTCATGGCCACGGGGCACTGTGGTTTTCCATTTGCCTTTGGTGACTTCAGCTGTAAATATGACTGTTTAGTGACTGGATCCAAGACTTTTGTGACTCCAACACCAGTCTTCCTTCCACCGCACCCTTGAAGGGGTTTTTGGGATAATGAGACAGTAGACTTCCCAGGGCCCTGACACCTTGCTTTGATGTGTGTTGATGGCATACACGACCCTCTTGTGGGAAGCTTGCCTTCTTTGCCTCTCCTGTCCGTGCACGAGTAGCAGAGCTCCGAGACCCATGAAGTGGACCCTGACAAGGTAGACGGGACCACAGGTCGCCTTGTTCTCTCCCCTCCTTTGGTAGACGAGGATAATGCAGCCAAGCCACCTTCTGCAGAGCCGGGGCCGGGAGCCAGCCTTGCTGGCTTTTCTGTCCTGCTTGAAGACTGGCCAGGTGCCCAGCCCACATCCTCTCCTTGGAGGGCCACAGCAGCCCCATGAACTCAGTCCTCCAGGTGCAATCAGCTGAGCCTTCTAGAAACTAAAGGGCCTGCCTACGGACCCGCCTGCCCTTGCAGGTCCTGTCTCTGGTTTGATGTGTTTGTCCATCACATGGGGACACAGGGTGGTGCAGTGGCTAGAGAGCCTGGCCTGCTTTCACATCGAGCCTCAGGCTTAGTTGTGTGGCCCTGGACAAGTCGCAGCACTTGTGTTTGCCTCAGTAAAACAGGGCTAATAGAAACACCTCTCTGCCAGGGTTCTTGTCAAGGATCAAGTGAGCTAATGATGGGTTAGCACTTGGCACGGTGCCTGGCACATAGCCTTGTCCTCGTCCTCCTCCTCCTCCTCCCTGTCATGCAGCTTCTCTGTGTGCGCAGACGCCTGGAGTGGAAGCCTTGTTTCTCCTGTCCGTCCAGGGACCCTCTTTTCTAGAATCCCAAGGTTGGCATGAGGGTCTGAGAAAACCCTTGCCAGGAGCTGAGGGCACTGCCTGGCATGTGGCTGAGTGCTGTGGAAGTGGCTGACCTGCCGGGCCATTGGGCGGCGGGCAGAACCTGAAGGACAGCCCTAAAATTGAGACGTGTCGATGCCATGGAGCATGTGGCATGGCTGGGGGCAATGAGCTCTTGTCTGCTCCAAGTCTGGGGCTGTGGTGCGCTGGGCTCAGACGGCAGCTTCCCTTGGCCGGCCCAGCAGGCGGGTGTGAGTGAAGGGAGGAGCTGATGCTGAGGAGTGCTGTTGGGCTCTTTGGGCCACGTTTTGGTCAGAACACGCCTAAGACTGTATGGAGAAGTGCCCCAGTGGTGGGGAGGGCCGTGTCCCATGAGGATGGGCTGAGGGCCCTGGGGGAGATGGGACCAGTTTGCCCTGCTGAGCCTCAGGGGACACGGCTGTGCCCAGGGGCTAGGACTTTGAGAGAGGTGAATAAGGCTTTATGTGAGGGTCAGAATCTTAATGGCCAGAGCCTTCCAAGCTGGCGTGGGGTGTCTTGGGAAGGCTTCTTCTCCAGAGAGGCTGGTCAGCCACGCGTGGCATGCTTTTTCCCATCTCAGTTGGGCTCAGACTCTGATTTTGGGGGGGCTCTAAATTTGCCCCCAAAGGAGGGTGTGACTGACTTTAGGATGGGCTTTTTAAAGCAGCATTTTCTATGTTCTCTAAGTGAGCTCCGTCCGTGGTGCTGCAGGGCATTGTGGCCACTAGATGGCGGCACCACAAAAGGGGACCCTGGCCCTGCCTGGCTGATTTTTTTCGTTAGGGGTTAGACATTTACCTGAAGGCCCCCAGCAGGCATCCTTGAGTGCCAGGCTCGGGCCCCCGGGCCCCCAGGCCCCTGGCAGATGTTTGCCCCAGCCGGCCTGGCCTCTGCACCCTCTGTCGGGGGTCCCCCAACTCTCCTTTCTGCCCGGTGCACCCCAGCAGCCTGGCCCCCAGCCTTGTTAGACCATCGGCTCCCTGAGGGCAGAGGCCGGCTTGTGCACTGGTGTCCCCAACCCTTGACAGGGAGCTCCTGGCACACAGTGAACACCTAGCAGTGAAGCAGCAAGAAAGAAATACCTGGTAAACGCTCCTGCTTTCCTCATTGCTGTGGAAAGAACGTTGCTTGGAGCAGCCTTTGCCGCCTTCCTGGGATCTCTGCTCGGTGGGGCTGCACTGCACGGTCTGTGGGCCTTTGTCAGGCAGCTCAAGGTAACCTGGGAGGGAGAGAAGGGCAGCCCAAGTGCTGGACAGAAGTGAAGCCTGAGGGGGCCTCCGAGGCCCAGGGAGCAGCCTTGGTCTGAATGCTCGGAGACGGGGATGGTGTTTGGGAGCCCCTGCTACTGGATGGAGGTTATCGTGGGCCTCCCTGAAGGCCAAGCTGAGGCAATTCTTTTTGCTCATATTTTACTTAAAGTTTTTATATTTATATTCATGAGGGAAATTGGTCCACAATTTTCTTTCTCCGTTTTTTCTCTTCCCTATTTAGGCACCATATTTGTAGCATATTTGTGTCACAAAAAGAATTTGGTAGGACTCCTTCGCCAGTTTTTCCAAATAGTTTGTAAAGTATTGGAATCAATTGTTCTTTAAATGTTTGATAGAATTCACTAGTAAATCCATCTGGCTCTGGAGATTTTTTCCTAGGGAGCTCACTGATGGCTTGTTCAATTTCTTTTTCTGAGGTGGGTTTATTTAAGTAGTTTACTTCCTCTTCAGTCAGTCTGGGCATCTTATATTTTTGTAAATATTCATCCATTTCACTAAGATTCTCAAATTTATGTGCATACAATTGGGCAAAATAATTCCTAATTAGTGTTTTAATTTCTTCTTCATTGGAGGTAGATTCACCCTTTTCATTTTTGATACTTATAATTTGGTTTTCTTCTTTTTTTATCATATTGACTAAAAGTCTATCAATTTTGTTGTTTTTTTCATAATACCAGCTCTTAGTTTTATTTATTAATTCAATAGTTTTCTTAAATTCAATATCTAGCCTCTAAAATTCTATTCGCCTCCTTAACTTCTTTCGCATTTATTTTGAGGTTAGATTTGTCAGGTTCAGACAGGGGAGATTGAGGTCCCCCACTAGTATAGTTTTCTATCTGTTTCTTTCTCTGATTCCCTTAACTTCACCTCTAGGAATTTGGATGCTACACTGCTTGGTGCATAGATGTTAAATAACGATATTGCTTCATTCTCAATGGTGCTTTTTAGCAGGATATAGTTCCTTCATTATCTCTTTTAATTAGATCTGTTTTTGCTTTTGCTTTATCTGAGATAAGGATTGCTACCCCTGCTTTTTGTACTTTAGCTGAAGCATGATATATTCTACTCCAGCCTTTTACCTTTACCCTGTGTGTATCCCCCTTTTTCAAATGTGTCTTGAAGACAGCATATTGTGGTATTTATTGTTTTTAATCCATTCTGCTCTCCACCTCTGTTTTATGGGAGAGTTCATCCCATTCACATTCACAGTTATGATTACTATCTGTGTCTTTTCCTCCCTCCTATTCCCTCCCCTGTTTGTTTTTATTTCTTCCTTCTCCCTTCCCTTCCTTAAGAGTTTACTTCTGACCACCTGCTCCCTCAATATTCCCTCTCTCTGACTCCCCTCTCTTTACCTACCCTTTCTCCTTACTACTATTATTTCCCTCCCTTCTAACGCCCCCCTTTTCCCCCTCGCCCCTCCTAGTGCCTGTAGGGCACAATAGATTTTTATACTTAACGGAGTATGTTATTCCCTCCTTGAACCCAAACCAACGAGAGTAAATTTCATACAGTGCTCCTGTCCCTCCCTCCTTTCACTCTATTATAATGAGTTTTTGTGTCTTTTCACATTAGATTCCTAAACTTAGCTATGTTGATCCCTCCTTGAACCAGAACTAAAGAGAATGAAGTTCATATGATGTGCATCTCCCTCCCTTCTTTCCCTCTACTAGAGTCTGTTTTTATGCCTTTTCATGTGGAATAGTTTACGCTTTTCTGCCTTATTCTTTCCTTTTCTCCCTTTAGAGTTCCTTTGTATCCCTTCATAAGGTTTTTTTTTTATCATCACACTAGTTAGTTTTCACCTACACCCTCTATCTATGTATATACCTTCTAAGTGTCACGATAATGCTATAAAGTTCGATATTAACAGGCAGCAGCTTCTCAGAGGGACATAAACCGTCTGTTCTTGATTTGCAGATTATGTTCATGTGTGTGTTTTCCTTGTTTACCTTTTCATGTCTCTCTTGAGTCTTGTATTTGAAGATCACATCTTCCATTGAGCTCTGGCTTTTTCATCCGGAAAGTCTGGAAGTTCCTTATTTCATTAAATGACTGCCTCCTTGCCTGAAGGATTAAGCTCAGTTTTTCCAGGTAGTTGATCTTTGGTTGCAGTCCAGGCTCTTTTGCCTTATGAAATATCAAATTTCAAATCTCTGATCTTTTAATGTAGAAGCTGCTAGGTCCTGTGTAATCCTGACTGTAGTTCCATGATATTTGAATTGTTTCTTTCTGCCTGCTTACAGTATTTTCTCCTTGACCTTGTAGTTCTGGAATTTGGCTACTATATTTCTTAGAGTTTTCATTTTGGGATTTCAGGAGGAGTCCAGTGAATTCTTTCGATAACTATTTCACCCTCTGATTCTAGGACCTCAGGACAGTTTTCTTTGACAATCTCTTGGAGGATGTTGTCCAGGCTGCTTTTTTCATCATGGCTTTCCGGTAGACCAATAATTCTTAGGTTATCTTTCCTGGATCTGTTCTCCAGGTCAGTTGTTTTTCCAGTGAGATATTTTACACTTTCTTCTAATTTTTCAATCTTTTTTCCCCCCCTTTTTGGAGGGGGAAGGCAGGGAAATTTGGGTTAAGTGACTTGCCCAAGGTCACACGACTAGTTTTGTGGTAAGTGTCTCAGGTCAGATTTGACCTCAGGTCCTCCGGACTCCAAGGCTGGTGCTCTATTCACTGTGCCACCTAGCTGCCTCATAATTTTTCAATCTTTATGTTTTGTTTGACTGACTCTTGGTGCATCATAGAGTCCTTAGCTTCGATTTCACTGATTCTAATTTTTAGTGAATTGTTTTCCTCGGTTGGTTTTTGAAGCTCCTTTTTTTGGGACGTATTTTCTCCAGTTAGATTTTGAACCTCCGATCCCAGTTCACAATTTTACTTTTTAAGGATGTGTTTTCTTCAGTGAGATTTTTCCCAATTTTGTCAATGTAGATTTAAATTTATCTTCTATCTCTCTAATTTGGCTTTTAAATCTTTCTTGAGCTCCTCCCAGAATGCCTTTTGGGCTTGAGACCAACTCCAATTTCCTTCTGTGGTCCCAGGTGTGAGTACAGAGTCCATGCTGTCCTCTGAATTTGGATGTTCTTGCTTGCTATGATAGGATTGGATCATCCTGGATTTCCCAGCTTCCTTCTCGCCCATTGTGATTGCCTATGTCCTGATTTTTAGAGTGGATTTCTGCTTCTGGAGTACAGAGGGCTCTGACCCATGATTCTCAGGCTGGGAGCCAGGGGCTTGGTTTTTGAGTTTGGGTGCTGTAACCTCTGGGTTAGAGGGTAGACTGAGGCCAAGGCCAGGACTCTCTGTGTTTCCCCTGAGTTACCCTGAGGCTCACAGGGTGGGGGAGGGGTGGTCTGGCCACTTTAGGTTTCTGCCTCTGTGCCCCAGGGCCACGGCTCAGGCAGGCTCAGAGGCTGGTGGCCAGCAGGGCTGGTGTCTTCAGATTCCCCTGGCGGTGCTGAGGCACACGTGGGCTTCTGGTGTTAGGGCTTGCTGGCTCCACCCCCCTGGGCTTTGGGCTCTCCTGCTGGTCAGTGGAAGTAGGGCTTATTGAGAGGCCTCCCTTCCTTCTCTTCAGGCTGGGCACAGCTTCAGTCACACCCTTCCTCTAGGACTCCCAAGCCTGAGGCTGTTCCCACTGTTTCAGGATTTTACACTGGTGCATTAATCTCTGGGTTTTCTGAGTCAGGGAGGGGGATTAGAGCAGCTAGGGTTTACTCTGTCATCTTCGCTCTGGGAGGTTCAGGAAGGTGATTTTTAGACATCCAGGCTGCGGGCTGACAGCCCCAAGGGAAGCTGCTGCTGTGGGCCCTGCGCCTTCTCTTACCCAGTCCCAACTGATCCTCCCTCAGTGAGACTGAGACATGTGCAAATTGTCCGTGGGGTAGGTGAGTCTGCTGGCTGGGGCTCACTTTCTCTGTGCTGCGCTCTGCTGCCAGGTCCATGCTGGTGAAGGCCCCACATGCTCCACGCTTCCCCTGCCCAGACCTACCTGGGTGCTTTCCTGGGCTGGGAATCTGCCATGCTCCATCTCCCACTGGGTTCTGTCACTCTAAAATCTGTTCCGATTCACTTTTTAGAGGTTAGTGAATTTATGGAGGAGCTCAGATGAGTTCCTGCTTCTGTTCCGCCATCTTGTCTCTGCCCTGAGGTAATTCTTTTTTGTCCTAAAAGCTGCAGGTATTTTTGAACAAAAGGTCTTTGATATGGTTAGATCTGTGTCCTTTTGGCAGTAATGTGAAGGAGGAACTAGAGAGGAGAAAAGCTGGGCATAAAGGTGCCCTCCTCTTCCTCCAGCCTTCCTTGACTGAGAAAAGTCACGGCCATTTCCGGCAGTCTTTCGTTATCCTGTTCCGCATCCAAGCGGGGCAAATCATTGCCTTTCTTTCATCCTTCCTCTAACCTGATGAAGAGATGGTTGTGGCTACAGCTATCTGGTATGGTAGATAGAACCTTGAATTCAGCCGTAAATGTCTAACAAAGTCAGAGCTCCTATATCCAAAGCCTCCGAGAAAGATTTGAATTGTCCCCTGGCCTTGGAAGAGCTCAAGAAGGATTTTAAAAATCAAGGAAAAATTGGGAAGAGAAAAAAGACTGATGTAATATAGTCATGGGGGAAAAGGTCAATAGCTTGGTGAAGGAGACTCAAAAAATCCTGAAGAAAACCATACCCTAAAAAAACAGATTAGACCAAATGGCAAAAGAGACACGAATCCAAGGGAGAGAAGAGTGCGTTAAAAGGCAGAATTGGCCACATGGAAAAAGAGGTGCAAAAATAAACTGAAGGGGGGGGAAAACTTAAAAATTAGAATTGACCAAATGGAAAAGGAATTACAAAAGCCCACTGAAGAAAATAATTCCTTAAAAATTAGAATTGGGGGGAGGGGCATATAGGTGACACAGTGAATGGAGCCCTGGCCCTGGAGTCAGGAGAACCTGAGTTCAAATCTGACCTCAGATACTTGATACTTACTAGCTGTGTGACCTTGGACAAATCACTTAACCTCAATTTCCCTGCCTTCCCCCCCCCCCCCAAATAGAATTGGGCAAGTAGAAGCCAATGACTTCATGAGACATCAAGAAATGATTGAACAAAATCAAAACAATGAAAAAAAGAGAAGAAAATATGAAATATCTTATTGGAAAAACAACTGATGTGGAAAATAGATCCAGGAGGGATAATTTAAGAATCATTCAAGTACTTGAGAGCTATCATCAAAAAGTGGCTAGACATCTTTCAGGAAAACTTCCCTGATATTCTGGAACCAGAGGGTAAAATAGAAAGTGAAAGAATCCGCTGATCGCCTCCTGAAAGAGAGTCCAACATGAAAACTCCCAGGAACAGTACAGCCAGATTCCAGAGCTCCTGGGTCAAGCAGAAAACGCTGCAGGCCACCAAAAAGAAGCAGTTCAGATGTCGTGAAGCCACAGTCAGGGCAGCCCAGGATTGAACAGCTTCCACATTAAAGGCTCAAAGGGCTTGGAGTGTGATATTCCAGAGGGCAAAAGGGCTGGGATTAAAACCAAGAACCACCCACCCAACAAAGCTGGGCATGATCCTTCCCGGGGGAGGAGTGCGTGTTCAGTGCAACAGAGGACTTTGAGGCCTTCCTGATGAAAAGGCCAGAGCTGGAATAGAAGGTCTGACCTTCATATGCAAGACTCAGGAGGGGCACCGAAAGAGAAACCATAAGGGACTTAATCAGGTTAGCGCCTAAAAAACTTTCTCGTTATCGGGGCAGTCAGAAGGAGTTTACATGGACAGGGCACAAATGGGAGTGCATACGAGGAGATGATTATCTTGATAATATTCCTTTTTTTTTGGGGGGGGGGGGAGGGCGCTTGGGGTTAAGTGACTTGCCCAAGTTCACACAGCTAGTTTTTGTGTTAAGTGTCTGAGGTCACATTTGAACTCAGGCCCTTCTGCCTCCGGGCCAGTGTTATATTCACTGTGCCACCTAGCTGCCCCAAGGGGAGGTAAAAGTCAGAAGCAAAACACTTGAGAATGGACAGGGTGAAAGGAGGGAGAAAGTAGGAGAAATAGACTGGAGGAAAATACATAGTAATCATTGTTGTGAAAATAATTTTTACAGCATTTCTCTGATAGAGATCTAATTTCTCAAAATGTATAGAAAATGAAGTCAAATTTATAGAAAAAATAGCCATTTGTCAATGGATAAATGGTCAAAGGACATATATTTTCAGACAAAGTAATCAAAGTTCTATAATCATATGAAAAAAATGCCTCTCAGTATTGATCAGAGAAATGCAAATTAAAACAACTCTGAGATACTATCATATACCTATTAGATTGATGTGACAGAAAAGGAAAGTAATAAATGTTGGAGGGAATGTGGAAAAATTAAAACACTGATGCACTGTTGAAGAGTTGTGAACTGATTCAACTATTCTGGAGCACAATTTGGAACTATACCCCCAAGGGCCATAAAACCATGTACCCTTTGACCTAGCGATATTGCTACTAATTAATTATAGCAGCTCTTTTAGTGGTGTCAAAGAATTGGAAATCAGGGCGATGTCCATCAGTTGGGGAATGGCTGAACAAGCTGTGGTGTATGAATGGAATGGAATCCTGCTGTGCTCCAAGAAATGAGGAGCAGACGGACTGCAGAAAATCCTGGAAAGACTAATCTGAGCAGATGCAGAGTGAGGGGCGCAGAACCAGGATGACACTGTGCACAGAAGGACTGACTTGGATAGCTTCAGCAGTACAGTGAGTCGAGACAGTTGTGAAGGGCTTCCAGTGGAAGACGCCAGCCTGGAAGTAGATTGGAGAAGCTTTTTCATTACTTTCTTTCTTGGGGCGGGAGGTGGAGGTCTGTGTGCTCTTCACAGCATGACTTACATGGTGACTATACATGGATAAGCTGGGCCAAAGTGCTTGCCTTCTCGATGGGGGCAGGGAGAGGGAAGGGAAGGAGAGAATTTGGAGCTCGGCGTTTGAAAATAAGAGGAACGCTGAGATTGTTTTCACATGTAATTGGGGGAAAATCAAATATTAGATAAAAACCCCCAGTAATAGCACCCTCCTGGGCTGTTGTGTGGTTCTTATGAAGGAATACTTTGACCCCACTGCCCTGAGTAAGTGCTTTTCCTTCCCCTCCCCTCCTGGCTTAGACCCTTTCCCCTCACTACAAACACAGTCTGGTTCTCGGCCATCCTTTAAAACAGACAGAAAACCCTTTATTTGATCCTGCTATCCTTCTAGGCTTTTGGCCTAAATCTCTTCTCCCTTTGCTGGACAGACTCCTGTAAAATTCTATTTCCATTTCATTCCATGCTTTCATTTTCATTCCCTTTTCTGAACCCCTTGCATAAGCTGCTTGCGAATCTTGGATAACAGTTGTGCTCGATGAGTTGTGTACCTCGGGCTACATTATGGAGTAGGCAGGGGTGCTGTGGTCACTCTTAGGTCTAAGGAGGACCGACGTGACGTCTGAGTGGGGAGAGATTTGGGGCAGGCCCCCACTCCTCCCAGCAACTGTTGGAGAGGTGGAATTGACAGGCCTTGGCACCATATTGGATCTAGGGACTGAGAAAAAGTAGGGAGTCCAGGGTAACTGTGAGGGCCTGGGTGAAATGGCGTTGCCCTCCATAGTAATAGGGAGGTAGGAGGTAGGGCGTTTGAGGGTATGGAGAATGAGCTGGGCAAATAGGAGTTTTCCTTTTATCTGGAAGTGACCTCTGGGTTGAGGGGCTATAGTGGTGAGATGACCACCAGGCAAGCTTCTTAGGCCTCCTCCCCTTTTGCCTGACTCTGGGATGTCCCTCTCGTGTCCTGCCCATCCTCTGCCCACTCACCAAAGTGGTCTTCCTGAAGCACAGGCCCAGCTGGGTCGTTCCTGCCAGACGTTGAGCGCTGTTTATAGTCAGACTCCGGCTTCCTCTCTCAGGCCGGGTCATGTATCGCTCATGGCCCCCCGCTCTCTGTTGTCTGCACAGATGCTGCTGCACGTCTTTGTCCAGGACTGACCCCGTGCCTGCAGTGCTCTGCCTCTCAGAGTTCTTTGCTGGCTCCCGAGCTTTGCTCAAGGTTCCTTTCCTCTAGGAGGTTTTCCCTGATCCAGCCTTGTCCCCAGGAATTACTGCCATCTCCCACCCTTTAGATGACCTTGGATTTACTCTGTATGTATTTTGCATTCGCTCATGTGTAAGTTTTGTTTCCCATTATAGAATGAAAGACTACTTTGGTTTCTGTCTTTTATTTACCCGGGACCTAGCACAGGGGTGGGGGTGGGCACCTGTGGCCTTCTAGGTCCTCAAGTAAGGCCCATTATCTGAATTCCATATGTGTTCTGTCAAGCTTGGCTTCAGTCAAAAGGTCATATGGGGACCTGGAAGGCCGCAGGTGCCCCACCCCTGGCCAGGCACCTAGTCTGCTGTTCAGTCTTTTTTTATGACTCTTACTGGGTCCCATTTTGTTTTGTTTTGCTGGAGTGGTTTGCCGTTTCCTTCTCCAAGGAGGCACTTAGGAATTGCTTCTTGATTGATTGGCTTAGATCTGGCACCAGTTGCTGGGCCTCATCTCAGTGTGGTTTGGGATGGAGCTGAGCAGAAGGAGTCTGTATCTGGAACACAAGATTGGCTCTGTCAGGCCGGAGATCGAACCCTCTTGTAGAGATGAGACATGTGCTGGGGTCTGAAGCCCAGCGCGTTAGGTGAGCAGTTACTGCCACTGTCCATGTCGGGCTTCAAGGTTCCCACAACCGAGATTCTTTTTAAAATGAGCTTTTGCTGATGTATTGTTTTTTAATCTCCAGAATTTCTGCCAGTATCCCTCTCCTTCCCCTCCCATCCCAGGTAGCCGATAATGCTTTTAATGGGGGAAAAAAAAAAACAAAAAAACCCGCTAGCCCAAGTAACGAATCCGTTAAAGGAGTGTGGAAAGGCTTCCCGCCATGGCTGGCTGGGGGAGGGGCCGGGGCTCCTTTGGATCCTTGTGGTTCTTGTGGTGGCGCTGTTCTGCAGCATGTGCGCCACGTGTTTCCTTGGTTCTCCCCCCTTCACTTTGCCCTAGAGCAGACCGCGTAAGTGTTAGCATCTTTCTCTATATTTATTACATTCCGTTCACGGAACATAGTTGCTTTAACTGCTCTGGAGTTAAGTGTGTCTTCAGTTCTTTGCCATCACAAAAAATTGCTGCTGCAAATACTTTCTTGTGTGTGGGATCTTTTTTCTAATGAGTCCTTGGGGTCTGGTCCTGGTAGTGGAATCTTTTGGTCACAGGGTATGGACACAGTAGTTTCTTTATTTGCATTTTTCCCATTTTCTTTCTACAATGGTACAGTCTATACTTAGAGAATTTTTTATTTTAAAAATACATGTATTTTTGCAAATATTTATTTCCCCCTTCCATTCTCTCTATTGAACAGTAGCCAAAAAAAGAAAGAAAAAAAATAAAGAAAACTCTCCTAACACAGAAATACTACAACAAGGCAAATTTCTACAATGCCTAAGTCCAAAAATGTCTCTCTAATTGTGGATTTTAAGTCTGTCTTTTCTCCAGCAGGAGGGCGGCGGTCCTCTGGGGTCTTAATTGGTTATTGCATTAATGAAAGCTCTCATCAAAATACAACCTATGCTCTTTAAAATGTTATTGATGCTTTAAAAAAAAAAGTCCCTGTTTCCAGCGTGACTCTTCTTTTGTCAAAGTAGAAATCTCTTTTTATATAAATAAATGAAACAAGCCACCCTACTGGTCAGCTCTGACATGATGTGCCTCTTTCTTTCCCCGGCCGCTGTCTCTTGTTCCCAGCAGGCTGCAGGGGCTGTGCCCCCCTTTGGGATTCACTGCAGTGGGCACAAGTCTGAGGCTTAGAATGTCATCTTCCTTTCTGTTTTGTTTCTGCCTTCGTTCATCGACATCAGTTCACATTGGTCTTCTTGTTTCTCTGCTCTGTATTTTGCATTCATTGTGGTGCAGTAATAACAGATTCATGTGCTGCTGTTTTTCCTCAGGTGATGGGTGCCTATCTTCCTGTTAGTTTTTGTGCAAATCAGTGGATCTCTAAGTGTACATTGTGGATTCCTGGGGATCCCCAAGACCCTTTCAAAGGGTTGGCAAAGTGAAAATTATTTTTATGATAATATTAAGACGTTATTTGTCTATTAATGTCCTCCTTGTTTTTCTAACTTCATTTTTCTGTGGGGCTGGGTTTTCTTCAAATAATTTAATTAAAACAACCAGTCACAGCACATTGAATGCAAAAGGAACTCTGAAAATCCAGATGTTAAAGAGATTTTCATTTTCTCTCTGCCCCCCCCCCAATAAAAGTAAAACAGTACCAATTTTCTTTTTTTTCCCCTTTGGAAATAGCTATTTTTCCTAAAATGTGTTTTTTATGCTAACATTGTAATGGTTTTATTGTTGCTATTTTAAACAGCTTTAATTTCTAACATGGTAAGTAATTGGCAGATAGAACCCACTTAAACAGAAGCTCACTGGGGGTCCTCCATCTCAGAAGTAGGAGGGATGCCAAGGCCACTGTCAGAGGTCCAGCCTTCCCCGCGGCTCAGGGCCTTACTGAGGCACAGAATTGGTAGTGGTGTAGCCGTGTCACAGTTGAATGACTTTTCAGTAAGTTTTAAATGGGATCAGAGCATCCTACGTAGAGAACTGGGAGTGCCTCCATTTTCTAGAGGCACGGTCCCCACAGGCCCGATGGGATTTTAATCCAGATCTTCCTGTCTTTCAGGGGGAAGGGAAGAAAAGAAGCACTTAGAAGATGACGCCTGCAGATGAGCGCTTTACAAATGCCATTTTATTTGATCAGGGCCTAACCATGCCGCTTATTGGCACATCTGCTCTCCTGAAGCTCCCTTCAGCATAAGGGAAAACCTCTGGGTTGTTTGAAACAATATATTATCTCTTAGGGCTCTTATGTTCTAAACTGTCTGTAATGCATTCTTTGGGGACGTGATGTGTGCACACGCAGAGACAGGTGTCGTCTTGTTCAGGCCTCCTCTGCAGTCAGGGGCCCCGCTTCTGCTCAGAGGCCCAGAGCCTTTCCGAATGCTTGTCTTGGCAGTTCTGTTGTCACTGTATTGATTGTTCTCCTGCTCTGTTCACTTCACTCTGCATCAGTTTATCCCGCCCGCCCGCACAACTTTTTAAAGAACGGTGCTTTCCTGTCATACTTATGCACCATAACTTGTTCAGCCATTCCTCAGATGATGGGCGCTCCCCTCAAATTCCTATTCTTTGATATCTTAAAAAGAATTATAAAATATATATATATATATAATAAAGAGAGAGTTTGGTTTGCTTAGAACTTAATCTACCTTTGCCCTAATCCCTCCATCTTCCCCTTTCCTCCTAGTACCATTTAAGTAATTTTTCCAGCCTGGTCAGCATAGGGAGACAGACAGAGAGGACTGTGGATGTTGGGAACTGGGACCCTAGACAGAAATTCAGAAAAGAGAATGAAACAAAACAGGAATAAAGCCTCAAAGAAAAACCCTTCTTGGGCACAAGTTAAAGGAAGATTTTAGGAGAAGCACCCTTTAAAAATATTAAAATGCAGAGGCATTTCTAGCAAGTACTTGAATCAGACTTTTATGTTTTCTTAAGTCAGTCATGCATAGAAAGTAGTTGATGTGGCGTTTTTTGCCTTGAGGTTCCATAGGCTTGATCCTCGGGTTAAAGCAAAAGCAGTGAAGCAGGCCAAGGAATGAAGGAAGGTGCTTGTTCTTCCAGAGTGAAAATCCAGAAGAGTTCCTCTGAGTCCTCTGTAACCTAGAAGACACATCGTAATGCAGTGCAGGGAATCAGGATGTACTGCGTCTCCGACGGGGCAGATCCCTGCCCTTTCTTCCTCTTCCCTTTTTCTATGGAGTTGTACCAGATGAGCTTCTGAAGGCCCTCCTCAGCTCCAAAGTCTCTGATCCCGGCCCCCTTTGCTTTGGTAGAAATCTGTCCTGCCGACTTCTGTCCTTTTCCCCCTGTTGCCCCTCCCTCCCACTGAAACCATGTGAACAAAATTTCATATTGACCTTTTGACTTAATTACAGTGTCAGTTTTTAGCCTCAAAATGGTGGTTCCATTTCCACCAATTTGCATACTATCCATAACTCTTTGGTTTCCTGGGGTTTTAACTTTTTTCTTTATTCATGTGCGTATTTATTTTTTAGCATTACCTTCTCTAAAGTAAATTATTTTGGGGGGGAGGCGTTCTCTTTAAAAAAAATTAATTTCAGATTCTCTCTCCCACCCCTCCCCCACCCATTGAGAAGACCAGCAGTGTAAGATATCAGTTATACATTTGAAATCATGAGAAACATTTCCATGGTAGCCATGTTGCAAAAAAAAAAGAAAGAAAAGAAAGCAAGAAACAATTAAGTGAAAAAAATGCTTCAGTCTGTACCCAGAGTCCATGAGTTTCAGGCTGGAGTTCAGTCTCTGGAGATGGACAGCGTGTTTTGTCCCAGGTCCTTCGGAGTTGTTTGGGGCCATTGTCTTGGTCAGAACATCTGGGGCTTTCACGGCTGATCATCCTTACGGTATTGTTCCCCTTCTGCTTTCTCTCACTTCCCTTTGTATCAGTTCACAGAAGTCTTCCCGGGTTTTTCTGAAGCCATTCTGCTTGTCATTTCTTACAGCACAGCGGTATTCCACTACCATTATAGACCACAACTTGTTTAGTGATTCCCCACTTGGTGGGCATCCCCTCAATTCCCCATTTTTTGCCACCACACAAAGAGCTTCTGTCTGGATGGATTCTCCCCCTTTTCCTTTGATGTCTTTGGGATATAGACCCAGTAGTGATATTGCTGAGTTGTCTTAATTTTCATTTCTCTGATCATAATCAGTAGTGATTTAGAGCATTTTTATGTGACCGCTGATAGCTCTGATTTCTGCTCTGAAAACTGCTCATATCTTTTGACCTCTCGCAGTTGGGGGATGGCTCTTATTTTCATCAATCTAACTCAGTTCCCTGTGTATTTGAGAAAATGAGGTCCTTATCAGAGAAAGTTGCTATACATTTCCCCCCAGTTCCCTGATTTCCTTCTAATTTTGGGTGCATTGGTTTTGTTTCTGTAGAACCTTTTTAATTTCATGTAATCAGAATTATCCATTTAATTTCCTGTGATCCTCTTCATTTCTTGGGCATAAACTGTTCCCTTATCTATAGATCCAACAGGTAAAATTTTCCATCCTTCCCTGATTTGCTTATGATGTCATCCTTTCTGTTAGAATCATGTGCCCATTTTGACCTTATCTCAGTATACTGTGGAAGATGTTGGTCAGTGCCTACTTTCTGCCAAACTGCTTTCTAGTTTTCTCAGCAGTTTTTGTCAGATGTTGATTTCTTGCCCCCAAAGCTTGGATCTTTGGGTTTATCAAACCCTAGCCGGGGTGGGGGAGGGAGGGGAACCTGTTGTCCCAAGGCCGCACCTGGCCCTCTAGGGGCCCTTTGGCTGAAACCAAGCTTCACAGAACAAATCCCCTTCATAAAGGGATTAGTTCTGTAAAGCTTGGATTCAGTCAAAGGACCACACCCAAGGATGTGGAGGGACCAAGGACACCACATGTAGCCTTGAGGCTGGCATGGGTTCTGACCCCTACTGGGTTACTGTGGTCATTGACTGCTGTGTCTTGTGTGGCTGAACTCTCACACTGATCCACCATTCTGTTTCTCAGCCAGCACCAGGTTGCTCTGATAACGATGGCTTTGTAATAACAGCTTGAAATCTGGTACTGCAGGCCACCTTCCTTCACAATTTAAAACAATGATTCCCTTGATGGCCTTGGCCTTTTGTTCTTCCAGATGAATTTTGTTAGTATTTTTCTTAGCTCTATAAAATAATCCTTTGGTAGTTTGCTGGGTATGGCCCTGAAAAAGTAAACTAATTTAAGTAGAGTTGTCATTTTTATTGTATTGTCTGGACCTACCCATAAGTAGTTAACATTTCTCCAGTTGTTTAGATCTTTCTCTGTCTGTGTGAAAAGTGTCTTATTATTGTGCTTATAGAGTTCCTGGGCTTATCTTGGTGGGTAGACTCTCATGTATCTTATAATGCCTCCAGTTATTTTAAATGGAATTTTATTTCTCTTCCTGCTTAGTTTTCTTGGTAATGTATAGAAATGCTGGTGACTTCTGTGGGTTAATTTTATATTCTCCAACTTTGCAAACGTTGTTAATTGTTTCAACTAGTTTTTTTAGTTAATTCTCTAGGATTTTCTAAGTATACTATCATTTGCAAAGAGAAATGGGTTTGTTTCTTCATTGCCTGTTTTTATTCCTTCAGGTTTTTTTTCTTACCTTATTGCTATACCTCACATTTCTAATACAATATTGTGTAATAGTAGTTGATAACAGACATCCCTGCTTCACTCCTGATCTTACTGGGAAGACTTCTAGCTTATTCTCCTTATAGATAATGCTTGCTCATGGTTTTAAATAGATACTCTTTATCAGTTTATGAAAAGCTCCTGGGGCAGCGAGGTGGCACCGGCCCTGGAGTCAGGAGGACCTGGGTTCGGATCCAGCCTCAGATACTTACCACAAAAACTAGCCGTGTGAACTTGGATAAGTCACTTAACCTCAATTGCCCTCCAAAAAGCAAAACAAAACAAAGCAAGAAAGGCTCCATCGATTCCACAGTTCTTCATAAAACAAGGTGTTGTCTTTTGTTGCAAGGTTTTTCTGCATCTGTTAAGATAATCATGATTTTTGTTTTTGTTAATGATGTGGTCAATTATGGCGACAGTTTTCCTGATACTGAACCAGCCCTGCATTCCTGGTATAAATCCCACCTGTTATAATGTATCATCTTTGTGACACATTGTTGCATCCTTTTGCTAGTATTTAAAAAATTTGCTTCAATATTCTGACCTTCTAAGTTGTCTTAGGCTGGAAAAATGGCTCACCCTCACTTCATGTTGGCTCTGCCATTCCAAAATTCGATTTGATGGGCTTTTTTAAAGTTGTTTGGCGAGGAATGTCAGGAGACCTCACGTGTTTGCTGCCTCTAATCTGTCATGTTGGCCCTATTCCCTCAAGTCTTCTAGATTTTAATATAAGATTTCAAATCCCCTTAGCAGTAATTTTCATTGTGATATTTCCCCCTAACAACCACTTAGTGTCATCTGACTTTCAAGGAGCAGAAACATTTCCTGTCCACTGTTGATGGCAGATCCTTCGGCCACCACTGTTAACCATCTGAGTGCCCAGAGATAGGCCCCGTCACAGGAGCCTAGTTTTCTTCTCTTATGTGTCTGTCTTCGTGGTCTAATAAAGTAAGGACCTCGTGGGTAACCCCAGACTAGCAAAAGCGAGCCTTCATTCCTTTGTCTTGCTGGCTCCCGGCAGCCAGGGTTCCGTCAGCCAGCCCACGGCCTCCTCACCAGGAACACTGAAGTATGCCGGCCTCTAAACCTTGGGGTTCCTGTCTGCATTGGTGGTGGGAGGGGCTGCCAATGTCCAGCCACAAGTGATCACAGCTTCTTGGGGTGTCAGTGAGCTGCCTTTCCCTTGGTAGCCTCTTTCCTCTTCTTCCTGTCCTCGTTCTTCCTCCATCTGCCTTCTCTTCCTTCTCCTCTTCCTCATTAGTCTCCTCCTTTCCTTCCACTTTTCAAGATTCATCTCGAGATGACACCAAATTCTGAGCGCTTGTCCTCAGTTCTGAATGCTTCCTAACGTTGACCCAAACTCTTAAAATGGATGTTCTCATTTGTTGGTTGAATGATGGGTGTGATTTCATGACAGATGAGGTGTCTTTAGAGTCACAAAAGTTCCAAAAGTGAAATATTAATTCTGCCAATTAATGATTTTTACCTGCCTTTAAACTGGATTATTGGAGCCTTGTGAGTAGATGGAGGAGCATTGTTAGAACAGAAAAAAATGGCTGGGCTCCATTCAGCAGGGTGTCCTTCCCCCCTTTGTGACAGCCTTGGTTCCCACGGCCAGATAGCCAAGCATTCTAGAAGCACCTTCCGTGCAGTCTCATTTCTGGAGCAGCCGTTTGTTCGCTGACGGCAGATCCCCTTTTTTAGGTCACAGCATCTTAAGCAGCCAGAATCGTTGCAGAGAAGACATTTCCTTGTTGAATTCGGTTTATGTTTATAATTTATGTAAGCAGCGAAGATGCCATTGGATTTTACTACAGCCTGTGATTGAAACTTGGTCGTTGTGCTGGCTGGTTTCTCCACCCAGGCGTTCAGGCGGATGGCCCCACAGGGTCGCGGCAGTCCGGTGCCTACCTGCCAGTCGACCTCACTTCCTGGATCTCCGTCTGTCTAGTTGGCAGCTAACAAAAGAACAGCTTTCCATCCCTGCAGACCTCGGTGAAAGGAGATCTGCCTCATTCTGCATTGTTTGTCTTAGACACGAGCCCAGCCTTCTGACCAGTAGCAGGTACGGGAGGCAGACCCCGGCTCTCTGGCGAGTGAACTTAGAGCAGGAATGAGTCGTGGTGTGGGAGACGCTCGTCCGCCTGCTCTGCCAGCGATGCCGCTGTCATCCTGTCCGCAGTTTTCCTCAGATCCTTCTTCACTGAGCAGCTGCTAGAGAGACAGGACTGCCTGGCAGCCGCCTGCAGGGCTGCAGACATGAATTACATTTTCGGGAACAACACGCTTCTTTACTCTCGTGCCAGCCGGGGAGGCAACCCCAGCTCTAGCCATGGCTCGGCAGGCCCCAAGCAGAAGCCCTGGGCCCAGAAGGGCTCTAGCGACGAGCTGCAGGCGGAGCCCCCCCCTTCCCGCTGGCAGCAGATCGTGGCATTCTTCACTCGCAGGCACAGTTTCATTGACTGCATCTCGGTGGCTGCTGGCTCCCCCCAGGTAATCGTCGACACTTGTTGAGATTATTGTGGACTCTGAGAGTCTGCTAACATCTTAGCCCAGGTCTCTTCTGATTCGGAAAAGGGGATTTTACGTTAGATTCTTTGTTTGTGCCATATCATTTGAATTCATAGATACTGAGTTGTTCCAGGCCATGTAATATAATGCCGAGTGGGGAACAGCAATCTCTTACCTTATGTAATTAAAAAAAAAAACCCACAGTCAATCTAGACATGTTTTTGAGTGACAGCTTAGAAATCCCATGACATCCATGCATGCGTCAGTATATAAATCAGTAAAGCTGGAAATTGTTGACGAGCTCCGGCTCTTTATTTTCAGGAAATGGTACGGTTATACAACAGAATGAATAGCACGGCAGCCTCTGTGCTAATTTGCCATTCCTCCCTCTGAGGGGATTGATAACCGCAGAGAGATCGTCTTCTAAAGGAGGGGAGGGGTCGAGGAATCCACACTGGCCCCTTGGCTGACGTCTGGCTGGCTGCTTTCCAGCTCTGCACATCAGGGCTGATTTGGGCTAGAAACACAGCCGCGGGGGCCGGGCCGGCTTCAGGTGCTCTGCATGTGGCATCGTTTTGTCAGGGTGTTTTTTTCCTGTCTTCTGAATTTATTTGCGTTGTTTGAAATGAGCGAGCCTGTTCCGCTGTAATTTTGTCACTCCAGATTTTCCTTTCAATGCGTACATCACAGTTTAAAGTAGGGGGAGTGAGCGCCCACCTAAAGCTCTATTGAAGAGACTGGGAGAAAACATGACCGGTCAGGGATCCAGGAGAATGACGTACAGGGTGATTTCCATCCTCCTCTTCATCTGAATGGAAGTGACAGAAGGATAAAAGAGAACCAGCTTAGAGTTCTTTTAAAAAAATTGCCTATAAATGCTGCGAGTCAGGTGGTTGTCTTGTAAATGGAGAAGGACCTGTCTCTTTAAATATAACCTTCAGTAGAACCGGATCCTGCTGTTTAAGGCCAAGGACCCTTGAGTCTCATGAGCTGTGTAAGCAGGAAGAGATGGAATAAATTGAGTTTGTAACTCAGCGGTTCCTTTCTGGTTTTAAGCATCAGAGTGGCTGCTCATCGTCTACTTTAAAAGTTCTTAAACTTTCTCAAGTGATATTTCTTTCATTGTTTTTTTTTGTTTTGGAGGCAGTAGGGGTTAAGTGACTTCCCCAGGGTCACATAGTTATTCAGTGTCTGAGGTAGGATTTGAACTTGGGTCCTCCTGATTCCAGGGCCGGAGCTCTATCCATTGAGCCACCTGACTGCCCCATGATATTTCTTTCCATTCTTTTTTTTAAAAATCCCACTATTTTCCTTTTCTTTGAAATCAGAAAGTATATTTATCTATGAAAGTTATTTATGTAAATTAAACATCCCTTAAAATCCTCCTTTTACAATAAACCTCTCTTCAGCATCATCTGTCATGTGACTTTCATTAACTTGGAATAGAACTTGTTTCTGTGGATCTCTTAGGTTCTAGAGGAAGAGTGCCGTGTGAAGGCGGCTCCCCAGTAGGCCTGCCATTTGTTTGCTCTCTGTTCGCATCAAGTCAGCCCCTGATGTCTGGAATGTTTCATCAGGACGTGTGCTTGCCTGCCATCTCACTTCGATTCTTGCTGCCTTATTAACGGGCTGTTGTACTTACCTAAATTGGAAGGCAGTGTTCTCTAGAATGAGTTAATTGACTTCAGTGGTTTAAAGCTCAAGTTGAGGTAACTTAGGAATTGAGCCCGAGCAATCTTTGATTTTTTTCTTGTTCTGCTAAGATGCTAATGGAGGTTTTATCCTAGATTGTCCCCAGCTATGACAGAGCAGTTTGAATTTTGAGTGTTTTCTCACTTTAGATGGGTTTCCTTTCTTCAGAGGTTGGGGATGTAAAATTCTTTAGACTTTTCTCCTTATAATTTTGTTTCTTTTAAAAAATAAAAAAAAATCATAATGTAGGTCTGGAAATATCAAAGGCTTCTTTCTGCCTTGTCAAGAACTGGTAAAGCTCTGAGGGCCTGCCGGCTGTCCTTGTCCTCAGGGAAGTGGCGAGGAGTTGGCCTCCAGGGAGCGATTGCCTTGCGGGGCTAGTCCAAAGGAACAGGCTCTCGGGTGGGTTCTTTTCCTTTTGGAGCTGTTCAGCTGTTTGGCTTTTTTCATTTCTAGACTCATGACCTACGTGCCCAACCTTTGGAAATGATGTTCATTATTGGAGTAGGAATTAAAGTAATTCGGTAAATTACCCACAGATCTTTGTAGGTAACATGAGTTTTGAGTGAAGGAGATCCTTGGAGGGCGGAGCTCCATGAAGCCCTGGCTCGTGCTGCTCCCTGGTCGTCACCAGCGGTACCCTTCCTTCCACCCTGTGAGCACCCCACAGGAAGGGCTTGATGGTAAAGGTGGTGGGCTCTCTTTTCATGATCTCAGAACAACAGAGAAGACTTTAAAGAGGAAGCATTAGCATTGCCTTTGCCCCTGCACCCTCAGGACCAGGGGCTCTCCTGTCTCATTTGAAAACTGAAAAGCTCTTGGAGGTTATTTTCATGGTGTTTCCAGTTTCTCACCTGTTGCATTCATATGCATTCCCTTAAACCAAGACATTAGCACACTGCAAGTCAATCCTCAGCTTCCAGATAGTCTCCCTGCCTGCCTTTTAGATGTCTGCCCCGTACCCATAGCACATGGTGTACCCTCCACTGCTTTGCTAACTCTCGTCCCTGGGATTGGTGTGCAGGGTAAACAGGTGGGTCAGTGGTTTCCTGTCCAGTAGTAGACATAAACCTAGGCTATGGTCCTTTCCCTGGAGATCCCCTTTCCTTACCTGCACTTAGACATAATCATCAGTGGATAGTCTTTTTAATGTCTTGTCTTTGAAGCAAATCAGACTTCTGTAGTAACAATTGCACGGTAAGAAACAAGGGTGAACCCACCCTGGCATCAGCAGAGACACCTCTGGGCCAGAGAGCTGCCTGCACTGCGTCTCCTTGGTTAGGGGGTTCTGCCATCAGTGAAGTCGCGGTTATTTATTAGAGTGATAAATATACCAAAGCGAGAGAGAAGTAATGGGCATGGCCAGAGTCACAGTATAGCAGAAGGGTGGATGACGGAGATCTAAGAGGAAGAAAAGGGCTGGATGGAGTGGGCCTCAAGGGTCCTTTTTCCTGACTGGGTCTTCTTTGGCTCAGTATCATTTAACACCATCTCTCCCAGACAAGAGTCTGTGACTGGACATCCCATGTAGCTTTCTGGATCTCCTGCTCTGGCCTCCCTTTCCTAATAGAAACCCTTTGTGATGGAAGAATCAATTCCATTTCTTCCTGTAGGGACCACCCTGTTTCACAGTTGAGAAACTCGGTTCACCATATTCAGGTGGTGGCAGATTCTTGGTGATTGCTCATAGCTAGTTTTGGGGCCTTGGGGAGTTTTCTTATCTCTGCAGCTTTTGTGCATTTGGTATTTTTATATCTTAAGACCATCAGGTAATAGCAGGTTCTTTTTTTTTTTTTTTTTCCAATTTATAGAATACCTTGTGATGTAGTAATATTCTACTTTCCATGCCGTGATGTGTTCAGCCACTGCTGAACAGTTTGCCACATGTTTTTATTCCTAATGACAATCCTTGAGTCCAGTGGTCTGCGAATAAAACACACTGACCACCTTCTGCCACGGGTGATAGAATGGAAATGGAGAATAAGACTTTCCTTTCTGGAAAGACCAGTGTGGGAGTTTCTTTTGCTGGCTTGTGCAGGGTTTTTTTTTTTTCCTTTTCTCAAAAAATTTTCAATTAGAAAATGGAGAGTGGAAAGGAAAGACAGTGAATTTAAGGGGAAAACGAAATCCTTAACAGTCTGCACAAACCAATTGTTTGGAGTCAAGGATTGTAGAGTCTTCTAATGGGGCGGGGGGGGGGTGGCAATATGCCAAAGGGGGAGTGAAGAAGGTTCCAGGGAGGGCACGGGTTTGAAGTTGAGAAAGTTGGGAGGGGAGTTGAGGTTGGCTGGCTTGGGCCATCCTTGAAATGGAGGCCCCAGAAGAACTCACCAGTGGCAGAAAGAGGCTGTCTGATGGGTAGCTATTCCAAGGTGAGGAGACCATAGGGATAGTTGAGTGATCCCGGGGGAGGAGATCCAAGGCAGTAGCTTGGGCCTACTTTTGAAGTTCGACAAGTCAGGCCCAGATCTGGGAGGGAAATATATGTTGCCTGGTCTGGGCCCCTCTGCAACATGGATACCCCAGGAGGGAACACCTGCAGGAGAAGGGGGCAGGCCTGGCAGATGGATGTTCATAGTGAGAAGTCAATGAATGTAAGACCAGTTGGTAACAGAGACTGCAAGTTTGCAAAAAACTTGGGGAGATGCTCAAGAAAGCAAAATGAGGGGCCTGGGAGGCAGGGCAAGAATGGGAAAAGATCTTCCCTCCATCCTTGGCTGACAGGCCGTCACGAATGGACTGACATCATCTTCACAGATGGAAAAGGGAGGGGGTGTCTGGAGCACAGACACATGTGCAGACAAGGCTTTTCAAGGAGGCGGAGGCATCTCCAAGCGGGGAGGAGGCCAATTGTGTGAGAATGAGACTCCCTGAGCTTATTGTTATCCAAGAGAATGTTCATGTGCATAGGACACCTTCCTGTCTCGCTATAACATTTTCATGAGACATAATTTGTACACTCATTGAAGGCATCTTTGAAACAACATAATGAATGTGTGTGGGAAGGAAATAGATTTTAACACAATTTGACAGCAAGGTGAATATTTCCAGTTACATTGTTGCCTGAGAGGTCAGGAGCAGTGGTTCTCCATGGGGGCCTTGAGGACCCCTGGGGCTTCTGGAGACATTTCAGAGGGTCTGCGGGACCAGAGCTGTTTTTATAATAGGACATTATCGATAAATAGACCCCACGTAAACAAAAGCCCTTTCTAGAAGTGTCCTCAGTTATATATGTAAAGGGGGCCTAGGACCAGAAATTTTGAGAGCAAAGATCACATTGTGCTGATTTTTTGCTGACTGGAACAAAGCATTTCTTCTCACCAGGAATTCTTACCCAGGGGTCCCAGGACCCCTGTGGATGGCCATCAGGGAGGCGGTCTATGAACTTGGAAAAACTATGATGAAACTTTGAACTGAAATTGAGTGTTTCCCTCCATAATGCAAGTGGGTGCTGGCGGTGGTGTCCTGAGAGGTGGCAGGCTTCCTGCGCTGTGTCTGTGGTCCAGGAGAGGTCGTGGCCTCCAGGTTAAGTAGAGCTCCCAGAAGAGGGCCCTGGTGCCGGTCTTGGGAAGGTCGATTCATTCAGCCTTGTGCTTCCTAATCAGGATGTTTCCCCGAGAAGCTGGCCCACGGCAGGGTCTCAGCACATTCTCATAGCTGGGTTCTCAATCACGTTCGTGGCTGATGTCCAGTGAAGTGTCCAGATCAAGCACCCACTGCACACCAGCCGCTGCTAAGGGCTGGGGACACGGAAAGACGCAGGCCTCGCTCACTGCCCCCAAGACCTTTGTGATCTCAAGGGGGAGAAAGCTCAGAAGCACTGTCCTTCCAGAGTCAGCCCTGGGGGCGTGGGGGTGGTTAAGGAGGAGAGAAGGCCTTGTGGGCGGGGGCTTAGTGGAGACCCAGGGGAAGCCAGGGAGAGATGGCGGAGCAGCCGGGAGCCCAGCATCAGCAGTCTCGGCGCAGTGCCTCTGCTCAGTGTTGGTGCTGGAATCCAGTCCAGGAGGACCGCCAGCTGGGGTGCCTGAGGGGCTGGAGGGAGAGTGGGCCGGCCTCTGCAGTACTGGGGAGGGTTTGCGGCCACCCTCTTTTGGGCATATGGAGCCCAAGATGCCTGAGAGGCTGCTCTCCAACTCTCCCTTGTGCACATGGTGCTTACAGCCCCAGAAGCACAGCGGGAATAAAGCTCACGCTTTAGCTGGTGGAAGGACGGAGTGAGGAGGCCCCAGGCTCAGCTCTCTTCTCCGGCACTTCCCAGGCGGGTCCCTGGGCCCCCATATCCTACTAGACTGGGAATAGACCAGTCCCTATCCCGGGAGACTGGGAGCACTTACACATGTCCCGATGGAGCTTGGGGGAAGAGAGAATGAAAGGCGTCTGGTAGCTGGGGCCCTGGGCCAGGCTCTGAAGGGGAGTGGCCCTGCTGAGGAGGGGGCTGCACTCCAGGCACGGCTCCTAGGCTGTCAGAAAGAAAGGGCTTTTCCTGCCAGACACAGGAGTTTGTAACAGGTCATAATGGTCACAGGGCACCAGGGGAGTGGATGGTACCCACAGAGTGCCCCGGAAGAAGACAGTGTGCTGACTGGCCTTCAGTGGTGCACCCCATCGTCCCCTGGTGCCCCGAGGTTTTAGAGGTGCGTGGCTGGAAAAGAAAGGGAGCCTGCTTTGGGGGCAGTCACAGGCCAATGGCACAGGAGGACGGAGGTGGGGCCTGGGAAGAGCCATGGCCTTCATCTCTGCAGGGAGCAAATGTTGGCCATGGCTGATTGGGGGAGGTGGGATGTGGGACCCAGGGGCCCTCTTGAATCCCTGCTCTCTTGTTTGTGAAAGCTAGCTGCGCGGTCATGGGGGGATGGATGAGACAGGAGTGCGGGAGGGCAGCTGGGGCTGGAGCCAGCAGCAGCTTGTCCAGGGCTGTGCTTGCGATTCTGGGGTGATCAGGTTCCATCTTTGCAGGGTCCCCCCACACCGCTTCTGGCTTCTCACACACCTCTGCGCTTGGGGCCCGGCTCCATCCTGCACCTTTCTCTCATCTGTTCTTCAGCGAGAGCCTTCTTTCTCTGTCCAGTACCCCACCTCCAGGCTTGGCGCCTCGTGTGAACCAGGTGGCCCTGTTGCCTGGCATGGAGCTGGACAGACTCGGTCAGCAGCCCTTCAGCGGCTTTCTGGGACTGCGGTCTGCCAAGTGACCCAAGAGCCCGAAGCTGGAGCCAGCTTGGAAGTGGAGGGAGGGGCTCACGATCCTGGGGGAGTTGGTGGGATGGGAGCTCGCACCCCCATTTTGTGTGTAGGTATGGCACGGAGGCCCACAGAGTGGACCCTTGGCCTGCTGCTCCCCATGCAGCTGCTGTGTGAAACGGTTTTCATCCTAACATCCTCTTTCTCCGCTGGGCCTCCCCTCCATGCCCACCTGAGCCCTGCTGGCCTTTTCTGAGGGTTCAGGCACCCTCGGCAAGAGAAAGGCCAGCTTCTCTTCCTGAGTTCCTGACCTCCTGGGAGGCCCCGGGCCGGACCACTGTGAGCTCTGAGTGTGAGAGCTGAAGCCCCGCTTACCCTGGAGGACGGAACAGGCCTGAGCTCAGGCCACTTTCAAGATAGATGGCCCAGCAGGGCATGGGCAGAGTGAGCCCTCGTCAGCCTCGAGAGCTGGCAGAAGGGAAGGGGATGTAGCCAAATATCATTCCACTGAATTGTCATTCATCCTTTATTTCTTTTAGAGCCTTACCTTCTCCGGTGTTTGGGATCTGAAACTTTGTCCTTCTCATTCCTCTGAACTAACTGTCTTTGCTTTAGCTCTCCTGGTGACTTCCTCTGTCTAGAGGGTTCCCTGCACGGAGCCTCAGCCCTGCCTTCCCTGGGGGCCTGACACGGCGGCCCCAGACCGAGCACAGCCCTCCTTAGACTCTGGGGCTCTTTTGAGCTAATTTAAACTGATTATAGAGTCGGTAGAAAGCTCAGAGAAGACCATTTGCTGACTTGTAGCTAGAAATTAGTTTGTTTTGTCAATAGCATAAACCTGACTTGTGTTTTGAAAGCGAAACACAGTTTGTTTTTGATCAAATATTCCAAATAGCTTTTGACAAATTTTGAAATATTAATGAACAGATTTAGATGTTTTTAACATCTTTTCAAAGTATAAAAAAATTTTAAACTTAGGGAAAGCATGTCTGGTACAATCATCAGATATGCAGAAAGCAAAACACAGCTGGTGTTTTCATTTTGGTTAATTTTGTAGCAAGTCATTTAAGCAAAAATAATGATATTTTTAAATTGGTCCCTTTTAGATTGACCTATTGATACATACACAGAGCTGCAAAGCGTGAGAGTTCCATTAAGCCTATTAGTAACAGCTGTTGGAAAACCACCACGACACAGCCCAGTGGGGACGGAGAGGCTAACGGTCGTGTCTCTCCGTAGGCCTGACCGGACATCCCGACTTCAGTTTATTGTCCCTTCCTCGGGATGGCAGACTTTGCCTCTGTATTTTTACATCTGACCTAAGCAACGTAAGGCCTTGAGCATGGCTGAAAATGACTGCACACGTTTTCTTTTCAGTTGTTCATACTTCTCAGACGGGAAGATTAACATCCCCCAGCCTCCTCTCTCCTTGTGTCTCTGTCTCTGTGTCTGTCACACACTCACAAACACACACTGTTGCAGCAAGCACCCTAGGGTGGCTGCCAACACAGGTTCTTAGATCTCCTTTACTAAAGGAAAGCAACTCAAAATGGGTTAACAAGCTTACTTTAATCAATCAAACATGTATCGTTTACCTAGTTCAGGGGGAAAAGGTCAGCACCCCGAACTTCAGAGTATATAGAGGTTACAAGCATAAGTTACGAGAACATTTCAGCAGACAGGCCTCGAAACTGTCCAACCATTACATCCATACCTAATCGCAGTTACCAGAGAGGGAAGCATCAACATCTGGGGTTTTTAAAGCCAGGGGGCTCTCAGCGGCTGCCCAGAGTCTCATCTGTTCAAATCACACAGCACTTCTCAAAGCGAGCCCCAAAACAAAGCCTCACATCAGGGCTTATATAGCCTCCTGGCTTAGAGAATGTCACAGCCCTCTTGACCCACTGCCCAAACACAAAGTATCTCTTGAAAAACAAGCCTCCCACCGCAGGCTTCAGGTGCACTTAACCTAGGGGCAGGGAAGATCTTAAAAAGGTACATTCCTATAACACACTCGCACACACACATTCACACACATCGTCCCCCTGCCACCTCTAGGATCAAATCTAGCATCCTTTCAGGGTCCTTCCCTCTGGTCCCCGCCCTGCCTCCCTCCGCCTGGTGCCATCAACCCCCTCGCTGTCCCACCTGCTCATGTCTGGCGGTCTGCGCGCATGGCGCCTGGCTTTGCCTTTCTCTGTATTCCCCGTGTCAGTGCACAGTAGGCATGTAAATGCTTGTTTGTGCTGGTGAAGTCTGTGCAGATCCTGTGGGACCCCAGAGGTGGAAGATGCAACATTGAGGCTGTCAGTGTGTGCTGAAGGCGCTGTTTCAGGACATGCTCACAGCTATACCGAAAGAGTGTGTGTGTGTGTGTGTGTGAGTGTGAGAGAGCACATGAGTGTGTGTGAGCACGTGACGTGAGTATGGTGTGTGTATGTGTGTTATGTATGTGGTATGTGTGTGTGAGTGTGTCTGAGAGTGCATGAGTGTGTGTGAGCACGCGTTTGTGAGTGTGAGCATGAGTGTAACTATGTTGTGTGTGTGTGGTGTGT
>NW_027185759.1:1165036-1320559 GCF_028583685.1 Petaurus breviceps papuanus | reverse complement strand
GTGTGAGTGCGTGTTTGAGCACGAGTGTGTGGTGTGGTATGTTGTGTATGTGGTGTGTGTGAGTGTGTGTGTGTACATCTAGGGTTATTACAAGCCGTGTACTGGTTACCCTTGGAATGTGAAAACCCCCCCAGGATGGGGTTCCGCGGTCCCCGAGGCAGTTTCTGCATCCTCCCTCACTTCCTGACACGTGCCTCTCCCGTGGTGGAAGAAGTGGGCCCTGGGTCCCAGTAGTTATCTGCTCTTGGACCTTGGACTTGAGCCAGGCCTTGGGCAGGCCCATTGTCCTGCAGGATGGGTCCTCGGGTCCCCTCTGCCCCCTGCCTGGAGGGAGGGGCTGCGGACTCCCGGTCCCACCTGCCCGGCTGCTCTGGGGATCTCTGGACCTCCAGTGCATCGTCTCCCCCTGGTAGATTGCAAGCTCCGGGGGGCATTTGTATCCCTAGCCCTTCCTCAGGGTTTAGGGAATGTTGGCCAGCTGAGTGACAGTAGAGTCGTGGCAGATGATCGCTATGTGGTGGTCCCCTATGTCCGTGGACGGTCGCAGGGGCCTGAAAAATCCCCTAGTTACTTGATAGTTGCAGAAACAGAGACAGACCATGGTCGTGGCTGTGGTGGTGGAGCTGGTGTTGGCGGTCCAGGCCCTCTGACTCCACACTGGGAATCGTGTCCTCCTCACCCACTGTGTCATCTCCCAGGAATCTGCCCTAGAAGAAGGCAGAGGCCACACCCCCTCGATGGCTGACATCTCTGGCTGTCGTGGGCCCTTGTGTGTCCTTACTTTTCCAAGGGGCCGGGGCATCGGGCCGATGATGGCCTCCCTTTCTCCTCCACAGCCAGACAGATATCAGGACGGCCCAGGTTAAGGGGCTGCCCCTTGACTGCCTTCTGAAAGAAGCCTGTTCACTGAATGGGCGTTTCCTCACTCTAAGAGAGGACCTGAAGGCCTGTGCTGGTACAAGGGTGGGGTAGGCTTGCAGTGCTCTGCAGCACTCTCACTCATTCCCTCTTTATGAACTCCTGATCCCACCAGAAGGTCCGTCCTAAGCATAGATGAAGTGCCTGCTGGGTCCTGTCCATAGCCCATGGAAGGGTGGGTATGCGGTCTTGGCATCAGGGAGCCAGTATAGAGAGAAGCTCGTCCAGCCCAGAAAGGGAAGGGACTGACAGCACGTGGAAGGGAAATGGGGCCGATCCGCTGAGGAGGAGGGCTCCCACAAGAGCAGAATGTTGGTGGTAGGGACCGAGGGGGGCCATCGTTGTTGGGGGGGCAGCTGTGTGCCTGCTGGGTCTTTGTGTCACCAGAAGTCTTGCTGCATTTGGGTGATTTTACATGATACATAAAATCATAAAGAAAATTGTGATAGACATTAGAATGACCTAAAAAACGTTTATGACATTTGCGTTCCCTCTGTGTTGTAAAGCTCCCTGCCCTCCCCCTCCCACACAGCCTCGGGGAAGCCATGCTGGGCATTTGGACGGTGCGCTGATGTGCTTGTGCTGGTGCTAGCATCGTGAGCGCTGTTGTCATGGCGGCAAGGCTCTGAAGGCGGCTTGAAGGGTTTCCATGGTGTCGCCAGGGCTGGTCCCAGGGCCGGATTTTTTCTCTCTGGAGATGGCTTTATTAAAAGATGCAGCTGGAGCGGGACATGTGTGATGTGATATTCAGTGTTGGCTTATTCATAACAGAGTCAGCACAGGATTCGTTGGCACGAAAATCCTGTGGCCAAATCCCACCGTAGAGCATGTGCAGCCCGAGCGTGGCGTTGGCATCTGGCACAACCAAAATCTGCAGCACGGTTTTCGATGTGGTTTTACCCCTGTGTGTATTCCTTTCCCTTTCTCCTTGGATTTCATAGCACCCTCCATCGTGTTCCAGAACCTGCTTCCTAGAACGTATCTACCCCGGCCTCTTTCTGTGCCCAGCGCTCCTCATGGCTGTGCCCCTGGGGACAGCGGCGTGGGCTTCAGGGGGTGGCTCAGGGGCCCTTTGTTGGTGACATTTCTGCTGATGAGCCTGGTGTGGCTGCTGGCACATTCACAGATGCCACTAGAAGACACATGGCGCTAAGCTCTGCTTCTGTCTGGGCCTTCGGAGCGATTGTTGGCCTGCATGTGTGTTCAGCTGTGGCCGCGGGGACTCTTGGGGAGCAAGCATCCTCTCTTGTCAGACCAGCGGGTGCAGCTGGAGGGGCTCACAGGCTTCTGAGAGAAGCCTTCCCATCCCTGTGGCATCTGGGAATGTTTTAGGGCCTTTTAGGATGGAAAAGGAGAAGGGCACAAAATGGACGTGACACCCATCACATGCTAAGCCCTTTACAAGTAGCGTCTCCTTCCATTTTCACAACGTCCTGACAGGGTAGGGGCTGTTATTGTCTCCAGTTTACCGTTGAGGAAACTGAGGCAAGCAGCTCAAATGACTTGCCCAAGGTCCCACAGCTACTAAGGATCTGAGGCCAGATTTGAACTCAGGTCTTTGTGACTCCAGGCCCAATGCCAGCGTCAGAGTCGGCGTCAGTAAACACTTATTGTATGTGTGTTGTGTGCCAGGAACTGTGCCAAGTGCTGGGGTACAAAGAAAGGCAGAGTCAGGTGGGCGGGGGAGGTTGCCTAGCCATTTATCTTGCAGCCAAGAGTGTGAGAGGCTGTGAGGAAGGGGCTGCTGGCTTCCTATTCCAGGCCAGGGCAGTTGCCTGTGGGAAAGGAGGAAGGGAGGCCTCCAGCAGAATGTGAACAGCCCTGAGCCGGTCCAGTCCCTTCTTCTGAAATTGAGGAAATTGAGGCAGAGACCAAGTTGCCTAAGGCCACGAGGTGGCCCAGTGGAGGGCCCGCTGGACCTGCAGTCAGGAGGAGCTGAGTTCAGATCCTGTCTCAGCCTCTCCCCAGCCTGGAGACTCTGGGCAAGACACCGAGCCTCCGCCTGCCGTGCATCCCATGTCCAGTGGCACCTGTGAGCGCTTGTCAGGCCTGGGCGTGCCCTGTCTGAGTGCTGCCAATGACAAAGCCCCTGCCAGCCGCCAGGAGGCCACGAAGGCCGGCTCTGTGGCAGCCGGGCCGCTGTCTGCCACGGCTCTGTCGCTGAAGTTTCTGCCTGCCTCTCAGTATCACAGAGCATCTGAAATAACCAGGGGCCCACGGCCGCTTCACTGGCCTGGAGCTGTGAGGACGCCCACCAGGTCCCTCCCTGTGCGTGTCTGTCACTGGGAACCTGAAGACCAGCAGCGTGTCTGGCGCCTTTTCCCTTCCCTTTCCTTCCTGAGCAGGAAACAGAGCGGGGCCATCATTGGTGCGGGTGCATTGCCTAGGCCTCCTGGACCCAGGCTCCCTCTCTGGCCTCCGCGGTGCCCAGCACACGGAATCTTGTGCTCACCCACCAGAGTCGGCACCTTGCGTCAAAGGGCAGAGGGAGGCTGCACGCACAAAGGCCTTTGGAAAGGCCTTGAGCTCAGCTTCGTGGGGAAGCTTCAGAGGCACGGGGCCGGGGGCTTTTTAAAAATGGAGAGCAGGGTCGATTTGATGTGATAAAAATGCAAAGGCCACAGGACTGCTGCTGAGCCCCCACCTCATCACAGTCTCCCTTCCCTTTCTGCTGGGCCTGTTTGCTGGGACTCTTCCTGTTCAGGTCCCGCTTTTGTTCTGTGGCCTGGCCTGGCCCGCCTCCAGCCTAGCCCCCTCTGTCATGTATTTAGTCACAGCTAAAAACCTGGAGAAAACTATACATGGAGATTGTCCTTAGGGTCATCTACTGTGGAGTGAGTGTTATACTGGACTGGGTGTTATAGCCATGTGTCCCGGCTGTGGCCAGCAGCGCTGCAGGCAGGCCCGGCTCCGTCCCACTGATTTCTGCCTTCTTTGAGTGCCCGTTGCAGGGGCAGGTGGGGCGGCCAGTCTGGCCTGCTTGTTAGGTGTGTGGAGCTGTGGGTGGCAGATGGCCTGGCCTGGAGAGGTGGGGGGGTGACTGAGCCCCAGCTGGGCCCCCCAGCCTCCAGGCGGGTGGAGCCTTTCAGGCATTGCTGGGAGAGCTGGGGGAGCTTGTGCCCTGCAATGTCTTTCTCCTTGATGATTTTTAGCCCACGGCTGCATCTCCCTCTCCTCCCCTTGTCTCTGTGATCCCCGTCCCGCCAGTCTGCCCAGAAGCCTGTCATCCCACCCACGGCACCACAGGTTTGGATTCTTTTTTTTCCCCTGTATTTTCTCTCTCTCCCTGCCTCCTTCAATGTTTGCAATTGTTTCCTGGTTCCTTAGAGCATCAGTAGTTTTACTTAAAAGAAACTTGGCACTTAAACTGGGTGAAATGCAAACTGTTTAGTGTTTGAGTGACCTTGTGTCATTTCCACAATGACCTCCCCATCGGGGGGCATTCTGATGCTTTGGTCACCTAGTTCTGGGTGGCGCTTGTGGCGCTGGCCCCGCGGGCCGGCCTGGCCAGATAAAGGGCTTTCACAGCCCTTGAATCCTCGCTGTGTGTCTGTGAAAACCTTGGCTTGATTGCTTTTGCCTTAATTGGTTCTGGCTTTAGCTGGGATAAGAGGACTGAAGGTCTGTCTTTGTGGTTGCGGGGTCATTGTCCATCCTTTTGGCATTGGTCTGTTTTGCAGAGGGCAGATGATCCTTGTCAGAAATGATCCTGCTGTTATTCAGTGGTATTCCCTAGAACGCAGCAAAGAGGATTTCTTCTGACCTGAGCTGATTCCACGTGTGGCCGTGGCCGTCCGGCCTCCTGGCCTCTCTTTCCAGCCTTCACTGGTGGCTTCCCCAGGTCAACTTCATGGAGATGGGCTTTGCAGGGGCCAGAGCAAAGGCCTGCTATTAGCGATCTGCTTCACTCAGAAAGAAATCGTTAAAAACTGAGTCGTAGAACCCCAGAGAGCAGAGCTGGTGAGCCGGGCCTGGGCGGGGTCGGAGTAGGCATTGTTCAGAGTAGGCAGATGGTTTTGAGTAAGTGGGGGGGGCCTCTGGAGGCCTTGTCGCCCTTCTAAAGTGAGTGGCCTGGTGCCCTCCCTCTTCCCACTTCCCCACTGCAGCCCTTGCCTGGGCTCCCTGCCTCCAGTGTCTTCTCTAGGTGCGGGCCTGACTGGGACTTTCCTGCCCTGCTCCCGCTCAGCCTTCCTGGCCTCGGTCTTTCTTTGCTGCTGTGGCAGTGATGCCCTGGCTCCCGCCTCCAGGTTTCGTGCTGGGCGTGCTCCGTGTCTGGGATGAAGTCCGCTGACTCTCAGGGTGGATTTGTGTTTATTGGTGGTGCGTTCTTGCTGTCAGCCAGAGGAGCCACACTGTGCACTGCTCCGCACGGGGCCTGGCAGGGAACGTCTTTGTTGCACCCATTGCCGGTCCTGCTTCTGGACGCCCTTTGGCCTTGGGCTAAACCAGCGTCCACATCTCTCTCTCCCCCAGTGCTTCTCGCTCTGCCGGCTCCCCGGCCCCTGTGCCCCAGGCGGCCCTTCCGGCTCTCGGGCCCTCTTCTCTGCTGCCTGCCTCAGCCTCCCTACCATCACTGCCCTTGGGGCTCCCTCTCTCAAGACTGACCATTGCCCAGTCCAGGCTCCTCCAGGCTCTCTCACCTTCATGGTCTCCCGTCCTTCGTGAAGTGTGACCCCAGAATTGAGCCTGAGTCCACGGACGTGGTTCGACCGGGTCTGAGGACAGTGGCCGTGTCCCCTCTTGAGTCCAGAGCACTTCCACAGGCCTCGCAGTGCAGGCGGTCCCCTGAGACCACCACTCGTCTGCTGTTTCTCCACTTGGCTTTTTCATCCTCCAATGTAAGATTTGGCATTTCTGTCTCTTTTAAAATTTGGTCATATTAGGATCATCCCATCTGTCTTAACCTGTAAAAAGATTTGTATGTGCTTTCATAAACCTGTATTATCTGCACTTTAGGCCTCTTATTCTCTTACCAAATTCCTTAACTTGTAGCAGCAGGCCTGGGAGAAATTCATCGATGTTAAGGGCACTTGGCATAGGTGAACTCTAGGTCCATTGAACACGCCACCTCTGACTTTTCTCTCCTTCTTTTCACCCTAGTTCGCATCAGTTGGAATATCCTTTCCACACTAGGTCCTAGCCTACGTTTACCCAGGCGAGCCCGCTTGGAACCATTCCGTCCTGTCTTCCCCCTTCTGTCCCCCATTCCTCACTGGGTCTGGGAGCTGCAGCCTGGCACCATTGCTATGCCTCTGCTGTGGGAGGCAGCAGTGTCACCTCCCGGAGCCAACAGGGCCCAGAGGCTGGCTGTCCCTGGCTTTGATTTTTTTTTCAATTTATTTATATTTAGTTTTCCACATTCATTTCCACACGATTTTGAGTTGCAAATTTTTCTCTCCGTCTCTCCCCTGCCCCACACCCCAAAATAGCAAGCCTACTGAATACCCCTTTCCCCAATCTGTTCTCTCTTATATCCCTCCCCCTCCCCCCCAGCTTTATATATCTTATTTCCCAGTTGCATGTAAAAAACAAATTTTTAAACATTTATTTTCCTCCTTTTAAACATTTTTTTCCCTTCACCCCCCCACTGGGAAGATAAGCATTTCAATATAGGTTGTACATATGCAGTTACCCAAATAATTTTCATGGTAGTTATATTGTGAAAGACTAACTATACTTCCCTCCATCCTGTCCCACCCCCGATTTATTCTATTTTCTTCTTTGACCCCGTCCCTTTTCAAAAATGTTTGCTTCTAACTACCCTCCCTCCATCTGCCCTTCTATCCCCCCTCTTATCCCTTTCCCCTCTATTTTTTCTGTAGGGTAAAATACCAATTGTGTGTGTGTGTATTATTCCCTCCTTAAGCTGAATTCAATGAGAGTAAGGTTGTCTCATTCCCTGCCACCTTCCTGCTCTTCCCCTCCATTGTAACAGTTTTCTCTTGCCTCTTTTATATGAAATAATTTACCCTAATCTGCCTCTCCCTTTCTCCTTCTCCCAATAAATTCCTCTCTCACCTCTTAATTTTATTTGTTAGATATCATCACTTCATATTCAACTGATCCTGTGCCCTCTGTCTATATATACATGTACACATATATACACCTACACCCTCCTATACATACACATATACGTATGTATACATATATATACACATATATATTCCCTTCAACTATTTCCATACTAAGAACAGTCTTATGAGTTACAATCATTGTTATTCCATGTAGGAATGTAAGTAGTTCAGCTTTGATCAGTTCCTGATGGTTTCTTTTCCCTGTTTACCTTCTCAAGCTTCTCTTGTTTTTGGTAGTTGAAAGCCAGATTTTCTGTTCAGCTTTGGTCTTTTCACCAAGAATGCTTGAAAGTCCTCTATTTCATTGAATGACCACATTTTCCCCTGAAACATAATACTCAGTTTTGCTGGGCAGGTGATTCTTGGTTTTAATCCCAGCTCCTTTGACCTCCGGAATATCATATGCCAAGCCTTTCGATCCCTGAATGTGGAAGCTGCCAGGTCTTGTGTTATCCTGATTGTGTTTCCACAATATTCAGATTGTTTCTTCAATTTATCTCTCCTGGATCTATTTTCCAGGTCAGTGGTTTTTCCAATGAGATATTTCACACTGCCTTCTATTCTTTCATTTGTTTGGATCTGTTGTAGAGTATCTTGATTTCTCATAAAGTTATTAGCTTCCGTTTGCTCCAATCTAATTTTGAAGGAATGATTCTCTTCAGTGAGTTTTTGAAATTCCTTTTCCATCTGGCAAATTCGGCTTTTTGAGGCATTCTTCTCCTTATTGGCTTTTTGGGCCTCCTTCCCACTTGAGTTAGTCTACTTTTTAAGGTGTAATTTTCCTCAGTCAGGCTGTTGACTCACTTTTCATGATTTTTTTGCATCATTCTCATTTCTCTTCCCAATTTTCCCTCCACTTCTCTTACTTGGTTTTCAGAATCCTTCTTGAGCTCCTCCATGGCCTGTGACCAGTTTATATTTTTTCTTGGGAGCTTTTGATGCAGGAGTTCTGACTTCACTCTCTTCCTCCTGCTCCAGGCCTCGGTCCTTTTTCTCCCCAAAAAAGGATCCCGTGGTCTGTTTGTGCTTCCTCTGTTTGCTCATCTTGCCAGCCAGTTACTTGACTTTTGAGCTCTTTGCCATGGTAGAACTCTGCTTCCAGGATGGAGAGAGCTGTGTCCCAAATTGCTGGGGTTTTCACAGCTGCCGGAGCTATTAATTGGGCGTCCTCTCTACAGCCCCCACAAGCTCTGGCACACTGGGCACACATCTCAGGACTACCACCCAAGACCATGATCCAGATCCAAGCAGGTTAAAGCAAGAGTGATTACCCTCTGAATGGGTACTTGATCCCCCTGTGGTCTGCAGACCAGGAGCTCTGCCACGTGGCAGCCGCTGCAGCCGCCATGCCTCTGTCACCTCTCGCTCCAGGGGCAGGGGCCAGACCGCACTCTTCCATCACCCAGTTCCAACAGAGCTTAGCACTGGCATTTGTGGATTGAGAAGTCTAGAAACCGCCACAGCTGCTGGTGATCCACTCTCCTGAAGTCTGCTCTGGCCACCGCTGGTCAGGGCTGCCCTGGGGCCAGACTGCATGGCTCATACGGGACTGGGCTCAGCTCCCAGTCTGGCGTGACAGACCCTTCCTGTCCACCTGCCAGGTTGCCTTCAGCGGGAGATTTGTTTCTCTCTGTCTCTTTGTGGGTCCTGTAGCTCTAAAGTTTGTTTAGAGTCATTTTTTACCTGTATGGGTGGAGAGCATGGCTCATGTGTTACTTTGGTTATTTAGGGATTGGATACCATGAGATTTTGGAGTAGGAGAGGGGTGACCTTTAGGTTCTCCATGAAAGCTCCAGAATTTCCCCTGTTAAAATGAATTGGAATAGCATTTTCATTATGTGGATATTTGCCTTAAGGAAAGTTTTTGCAGAATGGATTTTGTCTGCCTGTTCATCTGAGGATGGGTGTATTTGACAGCATTCTCTGGATCTCCTTGTGTGATAACTCTAGAGAAAAAGGTAATTAGGTCACCAAGTGAAACAGTCTAAACTGAAGAGGGCCCAGGACAGAGCTCTGTGAAACCCCTGTGCTTTGGGGGAGTGAACGGGGTGCAGAGCCAGCCAAGGAGACTGAGGAGGGGCAGTTATCTAGGTTTGAGCAGGCTCACAGAAGCCGTATGAGAAGAGAGCGTATCAGGGAGAGGAAAGGGTGATCCCAGCATCCAGGGCTGCATGTGGTCAGAGGGAAAGAGGACAGGCCTTCGGGTTTGGGGAGGAAGAGAGGGTGCAGTTTGGGTGGGACAATGATGTCGAAAGGGAAGACAGGCCAGCCTGCAGGGCAGATTCTGAGGCCTTTCTGAGGAGGGGAAGACAGGACCATGCAGGAAGCAGCCACTGGAGAAGAGATGTGGCATGTTCTCTGGGCTTTGAGGGAATCTGAGGGCACTGCGGGCTGCAGCTCAGGAGGGGTGACCCCCAGCCAGGCCAGGGGAATTAGGATATTGCTTGGCTTTGTCTCACTGTCTCCTATCCCCGGATCCTATGTGTGTGTGTGTGGGGGGGGGGGGGTGGGATGTGTGCATGCTTGTGTGTGTGCATGTATGTGGGGTGTATATGTGCATGCGTGTGTGTGTGGAGGGTGTGTATGCTGTAAAGCCAAGCTCTCGCAGATTTCCAGAGAACTGCTTTGAACAGCTTTTCAAGGTTCTGATTACACAGTATAGTGAACACTCTGTTCCATAACAGATCAGAGCAAAACATTCACAGAAAATCAAGGTACAGCATTCACAACAACTTATCACAGAACTGACCACATAGTTGTCACCACAGTGAGGAGGGGACACAAAGTACAATAGTCAAAGTTTTCCACTCATGGAGCACACTAAGTTACAAAGCAGTCACTATTCAGTCATCAGAAAATACACGGGCCCTCCAGCCCTCAGTCACTAGTAAATCACAGTCTTCTCAGGCAGCACACAGTATCCCAGCAGAGTCTTCTTTCAGTGTGACTCGGGGTGGTCTCTCAGATTCCCTGGATCCCCTTCCATGGTCCCGGATCCTGCCTGGGTTCCAAGGCAGGTAGCTCCCAGCTCCTCGTCCAGCTCTCTGCACATTTCCCATTCCACGCTGAAGCTCACAGCGTCCAGGCCAGCTTAGATCCTTCCCGGTCTCCATTCCCGGCTCAACAGAGCCACAAACAGGCTCGTGCAGAGTGCCGGCATCACAGTCATGCTTCCTCCATCCTCGGCAGCTCTGGCTGGCCCTTGGAAATCCTCGGCAGGAGTCTCAGCTGGTTCCCATAATCACAGTCACTTCACCCAGGCTCTCCAGGCTCCAGGGGCCTTTGCTCTCCAGCTTCCCCGGCGGCAGTGGCTTCTGCCTCCACGAAGCCCTGGCTCTTCCTCTCTGGGGCTGTTCCTTGTGTACAGTATTGCAGCAGCAGGAGTTCACACCCCGTTTCTTCAACAGAGGCTTAATTTGAACTAGGTGCTAAGTGCCTCTCAGCTTAGCAATACAAAAGGACCTTCATATTATATTACTATTACATGTGTGCGTGTGGGGGTGCGAGTGTGTGTATGTGTACGTGTGTGGTGTGTGCACATGTGTGTGTGGGGTGTGTCTGTGTGTATGAGACATGAGTCTCCCCCCACAGTCACAGAATCTGCCATTTTAGAGGTGGGAGGGGCTCCCGCAGCCGTCTGATACAGCCCCTACCTAGAATTGATTCCCTCTTAGCGTCCTGCACAAGGGGCTCGTTGGGTTATTGGGGTTTTCTTTACATTAACCGGCTCCGGTTTCTCTAGAATGAATGTGAGCCTTCCCCATGTCAGCCCTTCAGGGGCTCCATCAGCCCAAGGGCATGGATTCAGTGCCTACCTTCCTGTGTGCCTTCTTGGCTTGCCAGCCTGAGCATGTTGTTCTTCAGTTTTATTGCTTAGGACAGAACACTACAGGGTGGTCTGACTGTGTTAGTGCCGAAAGCCCATCACCGCTTGTGAAAGCTTTGCCTCTCCAGACGAGCCTTGTCTCCTCCTGGAGCTGACAGTCCCCTGAGAGCCCCACAGAAGTGGGCAGGGAGTCCAGCCCTGGCTAAGGGGAGCCTGCAAAACAGCGATCACTCTTGGTACTTGCCACAATACCACGGAGAAGTCAAGGTGTGTGTGTGCAGTGAGGAGGGGAATGCCGTGCAGGCCTGCTGTGCAGAGAAGGGAAAGAGGAAACACCAGAATATGGGAGGTAGACTTTTTGGGAACTCTGAAGTTTGATGTTTTTAAAGTCATTCTTCTGTTTGATTTTTACTGAAATTCTTTTTATGGAATGAAGGCAAATTATTTGTTTTTAGTAAGTAATCTACTTAACAGCAAACACCACTAAATGAATGTTAGCCTGGTCATCTTACTTTAGACTTATAAAATGATTTCCAGATTGATATTTTAAGATACAAGAGTAGAATTTTTTGGTTACTCAGTGTTAAAATAATGACAGTTGGAGGGGGAGAGTTCAATAAATGTGAAGTGGAGAAAGAAAAGGACCGCTGTAGTATTCCTGTCATTTCTTAAAATTCAGCTGAATCTGAGAAACTGTTTTGTCCTGTAGTCAGTCACAGATAATAACTTGACTTCTTTACAGGGAAAAAAAAACCTAATTATTTCAATCTTAAGGTTAATTGAGTGGTATTTAATTAATAGTGATAGCAGGTAGAGAGTAATGCGCAAATCTCTCCAAAGGAATTGGAGGTTTTAATGTGATAGTGAAACTTTAATTGTAAGAAAAAATGTCCCATGGAAGCGATCATTCTAGCTCCCTGCCATGGGGAGTGAAGGAGGCTGGTGTCACTTTCTGACCAGTAAAACAGAAGAGTTGGAGAATCAGCATGATGGGGAAGGGCGCGAGCTTGTCGGTGTGTGACGGGGAAAAGCACGCCCTGCATGCCCCGTGGATCCTTGTGGCTGTGTGGGACTTTGGAAAGGAATCGTGGATCAGATTATCAGTGGGCAGATGATTCCCAGATCTCTGTCTGGCCTAACCCTGCCAGACGGAGATGACAGGTGACATTTCACACTCGTCCTGCCTGTGACAGGCCTCAGTGGCATTGTCCGCTCCGCACACACGCCCCTCTTCTGTTGAAGGCAGAGCTGTCCTTCGAGAGGCAGGTTCCCAAACCTTGGTCTTGCCCCCGACTCCCCCTCCTCCTGTGCCTCCCCCCACATCCCATCATTTGCTGCCCTCTGTCTCCTTGTCCTCCTCCACTACCTTTCCTCTTGCAGGGACCTTTGCGAGTGTCTCTGAACTGGTCTCCCTGCCTTTGGCTGCTCCCCATTCTGGCCGTCGGGACCTGTTTTCCCCACACCTGCTCAGGCCTGTGTTTGTCCACTGTTGCCCCCCCCCCCCCGGCACAGCTTTGCCCTCCTTAGTCACCCACTCAGGCGTGAGGAGCCTGCTCTCCTGCTTTTAGAGCCCTCCACAGGATGGCCCACACAAAGCTTCCCACTGGCGGTCATCTGGCCCAGCCAGGAGGGCTCCCTTCTGTGCTCTCACACAGCCCTCCCTCTGTGGTGGTCGGGCCTTGCCCTCCACGTGGCACAGGCAGTTTTGCGGCCTGCGCCCTACCTTGGAGAGTTCCCCACGTGCTTCTGCCCTGAGTGAATGGAAGCCATCCTCACCGTCCTGGTGCTTAGGCCACAACTGAGCTCCTAGTTGTGGTGAACGCTTGGTGACTGACTGTTGACGTGGCCACCCCATAAAAGTTTCCTTCTTACTAGTGATGTCCAAACAGGGCCTACCCTGTGTTATCTTATTGTTTCTTCCTTGTAGATGAGGAAATCTGGTCATCGTAGCATGAGAAAAAGTCATGTCATAGTGTGCTGTTCAGAAACATGAATGCTCAGTGTGTTGCTAATTGTGATGGGAGCTCTTGGTGAGATGTCTTGACTCTGACAGCTGAACTTTGCATTTTGGGTGCAGGCAACTAATGCATTTTACAATTTTTCTTCAAAGGCAAATCCTCCTCCAGTGCTGGTCAACACAGATAACTTGGAGACTTCACCATATGTAAGTTTACATTTCTTTTATACTCTTTTTCCCCCCACCTATCCCTGGGGCCAGGCATTTTTCCTTGAGGCAGATATTATCAAGAAGACCGTGAAATTATTTTTAATCATAAAATCATCACTACTTTTTACAATATAGTGTATTTCTGATACAGAATAAAATTTATTAAACTTAATTACTCATAGCTTGTGGTGGTAGCTGAAGCAAGCATAATTCAAATGAGTTATTCTGAACAGTTGATTTTCTGCTTTGTCAGTAAGTGGGAGAATTTGATTAGGAATCTGTGCTGGGATGTTTGAACTAAAATCTGATTAACCTCGAAAGATTGTCTTGGACCAGTTAGCAGGCTGGGGTCACCATATGGCTGATTGTAATGCGTGTGTTATTGGGTGAGCCAGGCATCTGCTCATCTATACGTGTGGAGCCCCATTTTGGGAGCCTGACAAGAAGGCTGGGCCAGGTCTCCGTGGCAGCAATTAGATCTTTGGTGTTGCTGTTGCGTGTCTCACTGGGTTGGGGTGGATCGTTGCAGGTCCCTGGGTTTGTACTGTGTCCAGATGCCTCTCTGACCTGCTGTCTGCCTTGTGCAGGTCAGAAGCTGCTGCTGTGGATGTGGGGAGGGGAGGAAGAACAGCTTTGTTCTTTGTCTTTGTTGCTGCTGCCATGGCATATGAGTGGTCTGGGTCAAGTGACCACATAGAGATCAGGACACCTGGAGATGACCCAGGATTCACTGGGGGACCTTGGCCATTTCAAGCTAAGGTCTTCCACAAGGTCTTAGTTTGACTGAGGCAAAGCCCATTCAGCGATTGAGGCCTAATAAGAAATGAGGCAGAATGGTCTCTTTACCTTGTCAGAATTTTTTTAGAAAATTAATCTGGGCGGGGAAGATGACCCTCGGGGCTTCTGTCCAAAAGAGGACAATTGCAGTTTCTGTTCATTCTGAGCCCATCTGGACCCTGTTGTATCTGGGCCCTGGCACCTCACAGGCTTTACCAAATGGACTAATGAGGCCTTCTGGGGAGGCCCTAGTGATCGGGATGGCCGAATGGAAATCCTCAGGGATCTGTGGTCTTGCAGGGCAGGGATCGCTGCGTCCCTTGGTTTGGGTCACACAGTCTCCATCTGTCTGTCCTTGGCTCTCGGTGTCCCTGTCCTCCCAAAGAGGTCCAGGCAATGACTTAGCAGCCTTCCTCATTATATTCAGACACTGTGAAGGTACCAGGGGACACTCGGGCCAGACCATTCCCAGCCAAGTGGCACAGTGTTTGGAGCCAGGGAGACCAGAGTTCAAATCTGGCTTCAAACACTCAGGAGCTGGGTGACCCTGGGCACATCACTTCACCTCTGTTGGCCTCCATTTCTTGAACTGTAAAGTGGACTTGTTGTCTCTGGGGCTGTTGTGAGGCTGCAAGGGGATCCTCCTTTGTACAAGGATTCATTGCTCTGCCTGGCACGTTGTCATTGCTTGCTGCCTCCTGTGCTCCTTTGCTCTAATCACACGGCCAGCCCATCTTCCCTGTCTTTGATGCCATCCTGTCCTCTCTTCCTTCTTTGCCGTTCTTCTCTGGTCATGTGCTGCAGCCTGTGCCTGCTCCTGTGCCTTCTGGGGAGGCCAGTCTGGACTTCTGTGGCAGTGGGGTCCCATGCCTTATGACTGGAAGGTAGCCCTGGCCAAGCCAGACATTTATTAGGCATCTACATCTTATTGAAGTCCTTAACCTTCGTTTTTTCTTCTTAAAATTTTTTTCATTTTGCTAAACATTTTCCAATTACATGTAGAACTTTTTTAATATTCATTTTTTTTAAGTTTTGAGTTCCAGATTCTCTCCCTCTTCCTGTCCCCCTCACTGAGAATGCAGACTGGTATCCGTTATACACACGAAGTCATGCCAAATACATTTCCAGATTAGCCATTAAAACCAGCCCCGCCCCCGCCCTTCCTTTTCCATGTTGGACTTGCCCAGCTCCTCGTCCCCCTGCCCTAGGGAGATGCTTTGGCTAGCTCTGTAGGACATCTGTTCAAATGCAGGTGAAATTTGGGCAGTAGACCTGCTTTATAGTTAGCCTTTCCCATGTGGATGAACAGGCCAGGTTCCTTTGGGTAATCCCACTTGTCTTATGGGAAGTTCTGCAATGTGGGGGCTGAATATAACTGGCAAAATGTCATGTGCAAACAGGAGCATTTGGAAGACTTCCCTCTCCATAGGGCTTGGACTCTGCGCCGGACTTCCTCCATTTATTGTCCTGGTGCAGCGAGGATTATCCTGTTCATGGGGCTTTCTTGGCAAAGATACCAGAGCAGTTTTGTAAACAGAGGTCAAGTGACTTGGCCAGGGTTACTCAGCTAGTAAGTGTCTGAGGCTGGATTTGAACTCAGGAAGATGAGTCTTGCTGACTCCAGGCCTGGTGCCACCCGGCTGCCCCATTAATGTGCTGTAACAAAGTGCTTTAAAACGTATTCCTTATCTTCAAATCAAGAATACAGATGCCCTTTCCAGCCCTTCCCCCTCTGTGCTGGGGCCATGACCCTCTCCCAGAATGGCACGATCATAGGAATTCTTAGTCTAGCAGACTTCTGGGAGATTCTTTTCTTTCTTAATTTTCCTTTTTCTTTTCTCCACCTCTCCTTGATTTAGGCCTCTGTCCTCACATTTGTTTTTTGATAGCTGTCTTTCTGGCATATCTTACTTGGTACAGGGAGGGTATGTAAATGTTTGGGATATTTTACTTTTTTAGAAAACATTGTCTTTTGCTGACTATAGAAGAGGTAAAAACAAAAAAATTCTAAGTATTAGGATAAATTGGGTAAATCAACAAAATTGGCAGTCTTCCAAAGTCAAGCAAGATTTGCCAGTAAAAAAGAAAATCTTAAAATCTTAAAAATTCTAGAATTTTATGCGAATCAGAAATAGAACAGAAAAAGTAACCCTGATCAAGGTATAGGGTGGATCAGGACCTGATATGAAAGCGTAAGCTGAAATCCACTCCCCTTTGTTCAATATGACAGGGGGAGGATCCCCTAAATGCTTAGCCATGGGAAGCTCTGTGAGGGCTGGCTGAGTTGCAGTTGCCCCTTTCCTGTCTCCTGACTCCAGCTGGCCCAGTGTGGAATGAATCTCACCACCTGCCTCCATTTCCTCAATGCCAGCGTCGCAGCCTTGTGTCTGCAGGGATCATATCCTTTCTGACACCTTAGCAGCCATTTAGTCCAGTGCCCCTGGGGATTCAATGGCTTTCCTTCTGTCTCACAAGTTGTCAGGGCATCACCTTCCTGATCTCATGGTCCTCTTCCAGAACAAAGGATAAACAGTCTGTGAGAAGGCTGAGCTGGCCCAGTGGGAAACACAGCTCCTGCCTCCCTCTCCCTCTGTCCACACAGGGAATCTATACCCTTACCTGCATGTGTTCTGCACGAAGGAGTGTAAATTCTGATCCCTGAAACCTCTGCAAGATACCTTGATGTGTACAGGCTACGTTTCCTTCTTAAGGGCTGTGCCTTAAACTCAGATCGCTCTAGCCCTCATTGATTGACCATTTCTTACCGAGCCTTAATCACTTAATGGGTGTTGCTTCAGTCATACTGAGACCTGGGGAAAACCTTAGCTTAAAAAAGCCCAGGTCCTGACCATCTCCAGTCGTCCTGATCTGTATCTGGCTACGGAGGAGAGAGTGAGGTGGGGGGGCTCTGTGCAGCCCTCCCCCACTTGCCTTCTTGATGTCATGGTCTTCTTTGAGAAGGAAGGACAAGCAAAAACACGCAGTTGTAAGTAGTGAGGAATGGCGCTGGCACCCAGTTCGGGACCCTTGCCCCCCATGCCTCCCTCCTTGCCTGCTGTGTGTCCAGATGTGCCCACAGTGTCATCCATTATTTACCAGGACTTGGAAGTTGGTAGCACTGGCACACAGCTCTCCTGAGCACTGGCATGAGCCTGTCTTCATTTTTAACCTAATGCATCATTGTTTTTAGACTCTGAGACTAGACAGACTTTGAGGTCTGTAGTTGTTTAAAAGCATACATCAGTGTGAACCTGAGTCATATGAGTATGAATGTTCATTGATTAGCATCTTGGATTTTAGAAAAGGAAGAGACCCAGCCCAGAGACCTCATTTTGCAAATGAACAAACACACTGCATTGCAGAGATAGTGTTTTGTCCTGTGTCACTGGTCTCATTGCACCTGCAGGCTAAGCCTTCTGCACCACTCCTCCCTCCCTGAACTGGGGTAACATTGGCTTTCACAGTCAGCTTGGTGTAGGGAGTAGAGATGCGGGCCTGTTCATAGGCAGTAGGGAAGGAGCCAGGAGAGAGAGAGAAACTGAAGGTAAGTGACAGAGGGGAGGGGAGGGATGGAAGGGGATCACTTAAGCAGGTAGAAGGGTTAGCCTTGGTCAGGAGTCAGGCCACTTCATCACGTGGGATGGGGAGAAGGAGGAGAGAAGGGGAGCTCACGGTGAAGAGCCTCATATTTTTCTGTAAAATCTAGACAGGGGTCTCAGCTGAGAGGGAGGGGGGAGGGGAACTGTGGGAGGTTTGGGAGAGCCTTGATGGATAGTGAGATGATGAACTAATCAGAGACGGGTGCAAGGCTCGCCCAGCAGCAGTGAGAACCCAGGTGAGGTTGTAAAACAAAGTTTTAGTGGACCCAGTCAGAATGGGCGTGTGATTTTCTTCAGCTTTGTTCATCCGCACATGTCCGTGTCTGTGTCTGTGTCCATGTCTGTGTCCGTGTCCGTGTATGTGTTGGAAGTGACTTAAGGCTGAGGCTTGGTTGAGTGTGGCTGGGGGCAAGAGGGATTCAAGAGAACAGTGTAGAGTGGGACCGGTGTTCACCAGGGGGTGAAGGTGGGAAGAAGGGGAGGGGAGCGAATGCAGGGGAGATGGCCTGGGAGAGAACGGTCTGGAGGTCACCGTGAGGAGGAAGAGTGGGGCTGTGTAATGGAGGGCTGAGGAAGAGGAGGAAAGCCAACAGATTAGGGTTGGGTATGGAGATTTCAGAGTCATTGGTACATCTGTGGGTGATGTCAAAGCAGAGGGTGTGACCATCTTTGTGTGGGGTGGAGGAGGAGCTCCTGGGAGGTGAGCAGAGTGAGGAGCTGAGTGGTTAGGTTTGAGGGACAGTCACTGATGTTGAAGTTCCTTAGCATAATGGCAGGAGTTGGGAAGGAGAGAAAAATTGTGGGTCAGGTATAGAACTCCTAGAAGAGGGAGCTGTCGGGTCTGTGGACAGCAGCTGCCAGGACTTAGACCGGGTGGTAAAGATGAATGGCATGAAAGGAAAGGAGGTCACTGAGTGATGGAGGAAGGAGGAGAGCCTGGAAGTGGCAGTGGGGCGCCAGGAGGATTCCTCGTACCCCGCCGCTACCCCTGAGATGAGAAGGGTGGGTGAAGGGGGAGGCCAGGGAAGCTGGGTCATTGGAGGAGCCCGGTTATAGTAAGAATTGGTAGATGGAAGGCGTCAGAGAGGAATACATTTAAGATACAGGGAAGTTTGTTGCCTATGGAATAGACAGAGGGCACAGTGGAAGGGTTGGATAGAATTAGGATGGAAGGATTAAGGGAATGAGGAATCAGTTGCAGAGGGTGTATAATAAGGTTTGGATGATGATCTAAAGGACGTTGGAGTCCCTGGGATATGAAGAGTATGACCACCAGGTATCATTTCTTACAGTATGCTATGGTGATAATATGCCATTGTATTCATGCCAAATCAGCAAACATTTGGTGGCGGAGTAGAAACAGGACCTCCATGGGGCTCTGGCTCTCACCTCCTCCAGTTCACGTAAAAGGCGACTCTCAATAAACTGTGGAGCTGCAGAAGCCACAAAATGATGCAGAGAAGCCAACCTCCTGCCGAGGACAGCCCTGTGGGCTGGCAGCCAGTGGCCAGCGCAGCGCTCTGGGAGGCGATGGCGGCCTGACCAGCTGCCAGCTGGAGGGACTCCAGACCACCAGCATCTGTGGGGGTCCAGAATTATCAACACATACATGCTAAGGACACAGGGAGAGGTCAGTGCAGTGTGGACTTGGGATCCAGTAGTTGGGAGTGTGGTTGGCTTCTCACCTGGTGAGGAGCTGCAGCTGTGCAGCCAGTGCCACGTGGCAGCTTCAGCTCCTGGCCTGCAGAGTGTAGGGGGACCAAGCACCAGTCTGAGGGGTAATCGCTCTTGCTTTAACCTGCTTGGATCTGGATTTCAGTCTAGGGTAGAGGTCCTGGGGTGTGTGTCCAGCTTGTCAGAGCGTGTGGAGGCCTCAGAGAGGGCACCCATCTAATACCTCCGGCAGCTGAGAAAACCCCAGCGTTTGGGATGAAAGCTCCCCATCTGGTGGCAGAGTCCTACTGTGGCAAAGAGCCCAGGGGTCAAATAATTGAGTGGCAACGTGAGCAAACGAGGGAAGCAAAGTAAACAATCAACCCAACTCTACACTCCTATTATGGGGACAAAAAGGAACAAAGCATGGAACAGGAGGAAGACAGTGAAGTCAGAACTCCTGCACCAAAAGCTTCAAAGGAAAATACGAGCTGGTTACAGGCCATAGAGGACCTTAAGAAGCAGATAAGAGAAGTGGAGGAAAAATTGGGAAGAGAAATGAGAATGATGCAAGAAAATTATGAAATGAGAGTCAACAACCTAACTGAAGAAAATAACACCTTAAAAAATAGAGTAACTCAAATGGCAAAAGAGGCTCAAAAAGACAATGAGGAGAAGAATGCCTTAAAAAGCCAAATTTGCCAGATGGAAAAAGAATCTCAAAAGCTCAATGAGGAGAATCATTGCTTCAGAATTAGATTGGAGCAAATGGAAGCTAATGACTTTATGAGAAATCAAGATGCTGTTAAATAGATCCAAACAAATGAAAGAATAGAAGGCAATGTGAAATGTCTCATGGGAAAAACCACTGACCTGGAAAATAGATCCAGGAGAGATAGTTTAAAAATCATTGGACTACCTGACAGCCATGATCAAAGTAAGAGCCTAGAAATCATCCTTCAATAAATTCTCAAGGAAAAATTGCCCTTATATTTTAGAATCAGAAGGCAAAATAGAGGTTGGAAGAATCTACCAATCACCTCCTGAAAAAATCCCAAAAAGAAAACCCCTAGGAATATTACAGCCAGGTTCCAGAATTCCCAGATTAAGGAGAGAATATTACAAGCAGCCAGGAAGAAACAATTTGAATATTGTGGAAACACAATCAGGATAACCCAGGATCTGGCAGCTTCTACACTGAGGGATCGAAGGGCCTGGAATGTGATATTCCGGAGGTCAAGGGAGCTGGGATTAAAACCAAGAGTCACCTACCCAGCAAAACTGAGTATCATGTTTCAGGGGAAAATATGGTCATTCAGTGGAATAGAGGACTTTCAAGCATTCTTGCTGAAAAAACCAGAGTTGAATAGAAAATCTGACATTCAGATACAAGAAGCAAGAGAAGCATGAGAAGGTAAACAGGGAAAAGAAATCATAAGGAACTTATCAAAGTTGAACTATTAACATTCCTACATGGAAAAACAATAATTGTAACTAATAAAAATTTTCTCAGTATGAAAATAGTTGAAGGGAATAGAATATATGTCTGTATATGAGGGAATATGGGCATATGAATACATATGTGAATGTGTGTATATATGTTTACAGGTATACATAGATAGAGGGCACTGGACCAATTTAACAGGAAGAGATGATACTTAAAAGGTGAAATTAAGAAGTGAGAGAGGAATATAAAGAGAGGAGATGGGGAGAGACAGAATGGGGTCAACTATCTCATATAGAAGAGGCAAGGGAAATGGTTACAATGGAGGGAAAGAATAGGAAGTCAAAAAGGAATGGGTCAATCTTATTCTCATTGAATTTGGCTTGAGGAGGGAATGAAACACGTGCTAAATAGGGTATCTCATGCTACAAGAGAGTAGGGGAGAAGGGGATGAGGGGGGGGATGATAGAAGGGAGGGAAGGCTGGGGGGAGGTAAGTTGGAAGCACCCACTTTTGACAAGGGATGGAATCAAAGTAGAGAATAGAACAAGTGGGAGGTGGGACAGGAGGGAGGGAAACATAGTCTTTCACAATATATCCAATATGGAAATGTTTCACATAGCTGCACACGTACAACCTATACTCAACTGCTTATCTTCCCAGTAAGGGTGGGTGACAAGGGAGGAAGGGAAAGAAACTGGAATTCAAAGTTTTAAAATCAAATGTTTAAAAATATATATATATATATATATATATATATATACACACTAATATTAATACTATTTTACATGTAATTGGGAAGGAAAATATACAGGCACTGGGCCATAGAGATCCACCACACCCTACTGGAAAAGTCGAAGGGGTATGGGAGAAGATATGGGAGAGAACAGATTGGAGGAGGGGATATTTTGGGGTTGTGGGTAGGGGAAAAACGGGGAGAAAATCTGTAACTCAAAATCTTGCAGAAATGAATGATGTAAACTAGAAATTAATAAAGCATTTGATTAAAAACATAAACAAAATGATGAGGTAAAAAAATTGTGCCTGCCACATGCTAAATGCTGAGAGTGCTAAGAAAGGCAAAAAGTCGTCCTTGCCCTGAAGGAGTTTCTGGTCTAATAAGGAAACAGTATTCAAACAGCTGCATGCACACTGGATGAGCTGTTGCCTGGTTACTGGACGTCCACTGTGCTTCCCTTCTCTGTTATCACCAATAGACGCTGTATTGAGGGATTTTTGTTTCGATCATTGACCTCTTTGGTCCATGAGCCTGGTAGTGGAGTCTCCTGAGTCAGAGCAGGAACATTTTTTTTTGTCCCTCTGTTTACATAATTGCTTTCCAGAATGGTTGTGCTGCTTCACAGCTCTGCCCGCAGTGTGCTACTGCTGTGCCTGCCTCTCCATTACCCTGCAACATTGACTCTTCCCTTTTTAAAATCTTTGGCTAATTTGTAGGTGTCAAAAAAGCTCCACGTTTTGATTTTTCTTTTCTCTTATTGTTAGTGATTTGAATCATGGTCATTAAGAATTTGTAATTCCTCTTCTGAGAATTCTTTGGTGTTACATCTTTGACCACTTTAGAGAATGGCTTTGAAGGGTGTGTTTTTGGGGGTGAGGGTGGTAATAGCATTATAATATAGAATAGAATAGAAAATTAAATGGGAATAGAAAAGAATATACCTTTTTTCTCTGCAGCACATGGCACCTACACACAAAAATTGATCCTGTATTAGGGCATAGAAATATTCGGTAATTTCATTAAAAGAATAATAATGAGACAACATACCAAGATTTATGGGATGCAGCCAAAGCAATACTTAGAGAAAGTTTTATTTCTCCAAATTTTTACATTAACGAAATAGAGAAAGAGTAGATCAGTGAATTGGGCATCCACCTAAAAAACTAAGGAAAAAAAATTTTAAATCCCCAGTGAGCACCAATTTGCAAATCCTGAAAACCAAAGATGGAATTAATAAAATCGAAAGTAAAATAAAACTGTTAAGCTAATAAAGCTAGGGGCTGGTTTTATGAATAAGACAAGATAAATAAGCCATTGGTTAATTTGATTAAAAAGAAAACCAAATATCCAGTCTTAAAAATGAAAAGAGAGAAATGACCACCAATGAAGAAGCAATTAAAGCAATCATTAGGAAATACTCTTGCCCAGTTATATGTCAATAAATTGATAATCTGAGTGAAATCAGTGAATATTTACAAAAATATAAATTACCCAGATTAAGAGATAAAGAAATACAATGCCTAAATAACCTTATCTTAGAAAAAGAAATTGAATAAGTCAGTAATGAAACTCCCTAAGAAAAAATCCCCAGGGCCAGATGGGTTCACAAGTAAATTCTACCAAACATTTCGAGAACAATTAATTCTAATACTGCATACACTGTTTGGGAAAATAGATGAAGGTATCCTAGAAAATCCCTTTTATGACACAAATATGATGCTGATGGATAAACCAGGAAGAGGTAAAATAGAGAAAGAAAATTAGAGACCAATTTCCCTAATGAATATCAACATTAAAATTTTAAATAAAATTCTAGCAAGGCAATTACAGCAGTATGTCACAAGGATCATACCCTATGACCAGGTGGAATTTATACCAGGAATGCAAGATTGGATCAGTATTAGGAAGACTATCGGCATAATTGACCATTTAACAAAACCAACAGAAACCATATGATTATCTCAATAGATACTGAAAAAGCTTTGGATATAATACAGCACCCATCCCCATTAAAAACACTTTCCTTAAAAAAAAATACTCTGAATCACTAGTAATTATAGAAATAAAAATTAATTAATTAATTAATAAAAAATTAATTTAAAAAATTTTATTATTTTAAAAAAATTAATAAAAAATTAATTAATTAATAAAAAATAAAAAAGAAACTTTGAGGTCCCACCTCCCTCTCTATTGGGGCGGCCAGGTGGCTCAGCGAGTAAGAGCACCGGCTCCAGTGTTGGGATGATGTGGAGATCAAATCCCGGGCTCCGACACTTAGCCACCCACCCAGAAACACCTGGCCGTGTAACCTTGAGCAAGTTACTTAACCCCGATTGCTTTAAAAAACAGAACAAAACACTTTCCTTAAAATGATAGGCAGTATCTATCTAAAACCATCAGCAAGCATTATCTGTAATCGTGGCAAACTAGAAGTGTGATCAGAGCTGAAGCAGGGATGCCCATTATCACCACTATTGTTCAGTATTGTACTGTCAACCTTAGTGATAGCAATAAGAGAAGGAAAAGAAACAGAAGGAATTAGGATAGGCATTGAGGAAACAAAATTACCACTCTTTGCAGATGATGTGATTGTATGGGGATGATATAGAGAGTCCTAGAAAATCAACCACAGAACTACTTGAAATAATGAACAACTTTAGTGAAGTTACAGTATATAAAATAAATCTTCATAACTCATCAGTGTTTCTCTATATGACCAACAAAGTCCAGCAGCAAGAGATAGAAAGAAAAACTCCATCTAGAATAACTGTAGACAGTATAAAATATTTGGGAGTCTACCTGCCAAGACAAAGCCAGGAACTATATGAACATAATTACAAAACACTTTTTCCACCAATAAAATCAGATCTACAAAGTTGGAAAAATATTAATTGTTCATGGGTAGACTGAGCCAACATAAGAAAAATGACAATCCTACCTACATTAATCTGTTTATTCCATGCCATACCAATCAAATTATCAAAAAAAACAAAACAACCCTGTTTTGATAGATGAGAAAAGTTAAAATTCATCTGGAAGAACAGTCAGTGAAAAAAATGCAAAGGAAATTAGCCTAAGCAATCCCAGATCTTCGTACTGTATTATGAAGCAGTAACCATCAGAACTGTCTGGTACTGACTAAGAAATAGGGTGGCGGATCAGTAGAATAGATTAGGTGCCCAAGACACCATAGTGCATGACCATGGTAACCTAGTGTTTGAAACCCCAGCTCTGGGGATAAGAACTCACTATTGGACAGAAACACCTGGGAAAAGTGGAAAATAGTATGGCAGAAACTAGGCATAGACCAGCATCTTGCACCCTACACCAAGTTATGTTCAAAATAGGTACGTGAGTTAGACATAAAGAATGATACCATAAGCAGATTAGAAGAGCAAGGAATAATCTTCTTATCTGAACTATAGAAAAGGGAAGAATCTGTGGCCGGTCAGGAGATGAGAGCATTACAAAATGTGAAATAGGTAATTTTGTTTAAATTAAAAAGGTTTTGCATAAGGGGCGGCTGGGTGGCACAGTGAATAGAGCACTGGCCCTGGAGTCAGGAGGACTTGAGTTCAAATCCAGCCTCAGACACTTAACACTTACTAGCTGTGTGATTTTGGACAAATCAGTTAACCCTAATTGCCCTGTCTTCCCCCCTCCAAAAAGCAAAAAACAAAAAACAAAAACCCAACACAGTTTTTGCACAAACAAAAAGCAATGCTGCCAAGATTGGTAGGAAAACAGAAAGCTGGGAAACAATCTTACTGCCAGTGTCTCCGATAAAGGCCTCGTTTTTCAGATACATAGAGAAGTGAGTCAGATTTATAAGAATGTGTCTTTCCTCAGTGAATAAAATAATAAAAGGGTATGAGTAAGGAGTTTTCAGATGAAGAGATCAAAGCTATCTATAGTCATATGAAGAAGAGCTCTAAGTCATTTTTGATTAGAGAGATGCAAATTAAAACACACCTATCAGATTAGCTAATATGAGAAAAAAGGAAAATGATGTTGAAGGGGATGTGGGGAAACTGGGACAATAATGTACTGTTGGTGGAGTTGTGAACTGCTGCGATCATTCTGGAGAGCAGTTTGGAACTCTGCCTACAGAGCTATAAAACTGTGCATACCCCTGACCCTGCAGTGCCACTACTAGTATTCCAAAGAGATTTTCTAAAAAGGGAAAGGACTTACATATACAAAAGTATTCATCTCAGCTCTTTTGGGGGGTGGGCGGAGAATTATAAATCCAGGGACTGGCCATCAATTGGGAAAAGGCTGAACAAGGTGTGGTATATGATTGTGATGGAAAATGTTGTGCGGAATGGTGAGCAGGGTGCTTTCAGAAAATCCTGGGCTTAGATAAGGAGCTGCTCAGGGGAGCGGCCAGCACACAGTGCCAGCAACGTTGTATGATGGTGGGCCGTGAGCCGCTTCACTCTCTGCAGCAAGATCGTGATCCAGGGCCGTTCCAAAGGACCTGTGGTGAAAAATGCTAACCTCCCTCAGAGAAAGAAAATGCAGATCGAAGCATACTTTGTTCTTCCTTCCGTCCGTTTTCTTTTCATAACGTGATTATAATGGAAATGTTTTTCATGACTTCACATGTATAACCTATGTCAAATTGCCTGTCTTATGAAGGAGGGAAGAGGCAATAGAATGAGAGAATTTGGAATTCAAAAAAAATGTTAAAAAATTGTTTTTTTACATTGGAATTACATTTAATTGGGAAAAAAACAAAAATTTTTAGGAGTAGGAAGAGGCAAATCACTATCCATTCATTGATTTTTGAATAGACGACTGGACAATAGCCCAATATCTGTACTGCATTGAATGATTCCTCCCACAATCTCAACCTTGGAATGTGGTACAGAAATCTAGAGAGCATCACTCAGCCGAGTGAGAATGCTTGCTTTTTTCACGTCCACATAGAAAATACGAATTTCAGTTTTTATAAAGAACACAAAGCAGTTTCTTTACTCACCCTGACACCTCGCCATTGGGTGGAAGATGAAAAAAGAAAACCTTTTTTAAAAAGTGCACAGGATCGAGGAGCATCCCCAGTCGTTCACTCCATTTTACATGCGCCTCTTCGTGGTGTGGCCCCGGAATCTTGGCTTCACATTGGCTTATTTATCCATAGTGGTGCTATTCATGTCGTCTCCGTCTCCCTCTGCATCTGCCCTCACCATTTCGTATGGCGCACTAGTTGCGTGATAGCTGTATGCCGTGATTTGCTCAGCAGTCCCCAGTTTGTCGGCAGCCTTTTGTTTCTGGTCATTCCCTTCTACAAAAGAGGTGTTACACGTATTTTTTTCGCACATGGGTCCTTTTCCTCTTTCTTTGATCTCTTTGATATAGAGGTCTTGCACTGGGGTTTGGCGTTCAGAAACCAGCTGTCTGCCGCTGGGACAGTTCACAGCTGATTTCCCGGCCCTGTTGGTGAACTTTGCCCATCTCACACGTATGAGTGTAACCGAAAACTTCTGTACTTTTCTTCTCTCCAATTTTTCTCCCGTCACTAGTTTTTTCCTGTGGCTGTGGACAGCTTCACAGTCTCCCTCTGAAAGCCCCCTGTTCATGCCCTTTGAGCATTTGTCAGTTGGGATGACTTTTATCCTCACACCTCTCAGTCCATTGCCCACGTGCTCGAGACTCTTACCAGAGAGACTCGCCCGCTCTCTTTCTGGCATTTCCCTTTGTGCAAAAACTTAGAATTTTCAGAATCGGAATTGTCCCGTTGTCTTCTGTTAACATTTTTACTCACCATCTAAGGTGCTGGCATGTGCTTGGTGAGCCAGGTACTGGAGCCTTTGGTTTTATAGATGCAAAGCCCCTATGCTGCTTAGCTTTATATGTTGACCCTGTCGTCCGGTCCGCTGATCAGCTGTTCTTCATTCTAAACAGCATCAAATCTTTGAAAGGTTCTTCCTTTGTAGTTTAGCTTGAGACCCGGTGCTGCCAGGCATGCCCTCTCCACCCCCTTGTTCCCCTGTGTGCTTCTATCATTTCCTCAGAGATTTTTTAACTTTTACCTTAATATGAATTTATTGCGTTTCTGTCTCTTTGATATAAGTTGTTTAACTGGTATATCACTGGATGGATGAATTGTTAAGTTCTGTTATCAGATGGTCTCTTCTGTCGCTTTGACCACATAGTAGTTTCCCTGTCACTTCTGTAAAGGGTTTCACAGTTGTTCTCCTGTAACCGGCTGTTGGCGTGCTAGTACACAGACTCCCAAGTATCTCATAAATGCCGTAATTATTGTAAGTAGAATTTTTTTACTTCTTGCCAGAGTTTTTTGGTAATGTACAAAAATTCTGATGACTTAATGTGTATATATTTTATATCCTGCAACTTTGCTAAAGTTATTTTGTAACATAATTTTTTGTTTTCTCTCATTCTCTAAGTATACCATTATGTCATTTGCGAATAGTAGTATTTCTTTTCCTATTCTTATTCTCCCATTTTCTTTTCCTTGCCTTATTGCTGTTGCAGACATTTTTAGGAGAGAGAGAGAGAGAGAGAGAGAGAGAGAGAGAGAGAGAGAGAGAGAGAGAGAGAGAGAGAGAGAGAGAGTGTGTGTGTGTGTGTGTGTGTGTGTGTGTGTGTGTGTGTGTGTGTGTGTGTCACATGGTGGTTGTGATAGTGGGCATCCTGGCTTCCCTTTTGGTCTTCGTGAAAATTTCACTAGTTTATCCCCATTGCATGGAATGCTGGCATGTGTGAGGGTGTGGTTGTATATATTCTGATGTTTAAGAAAACATTTTTGTATTTTATGGTCTTGACAAAAAATGAATATTGTAATTTTCTCAAGGTGCTTCTAAAGCAATGATTTTTGTATTTCTTGTTATTAACGGATCAGTTGATTATGTTTTCAGTTTTTCTAATATTAAACTAGGCCTGTGTTCCTGTTATAAATCCAGCCTCATGGTAGTGTATTGTCTTTGTGATATGTTTTTGGAAGCCTCTTTGCTAATATTTTGTTTAAAATTTTGCACAAATACTCCCTCATTGTGCATTATTTTGTGTGGCTTCTTTTTCCTGTCTTGATTCCATCTGGCTTAGGTATCATGGAAGGCACTTGGTAGAATAATCCTGTTTTGCTATTTTTCCAAACAGTTTGTGTGATATTAACATTGATTCTTCCTTGATCATTTGATGAAATCTGCTTATAAATCCATTTGGGCCTGGGATTTTCATGTTAAGGAATTCATTCATGGTTTCTTTGTTTTTTTCTTCTGAGATTGGGCTGTCTGATTCTCCTTTTCCTTTGTTTTATCAGTTTGTCTGCTCCCCACTTGGGCAATGCCTGGGAGTCATGGATGCTGATTACCATGTTAAGAAGTGACAGAAGGCAGGAATCTAGAGAAACCTGGTATTATTGGCTGATGAACAGTTGAGTCAGCAGAATCACAAGAAATGTTTATCAAAGTAGATGAAAACAGAACACTGTGACGTTGCAAATGAACTTAAGAAGCTTAGTGAGTGCAGTGTCCAGTTAGAGTTCCACAATACTGATGAGGAGGCATGACACTTTTTATTGTTTTAATTATAATTATTTAATTTTAAAAGTTAATGAATTTGATTTAGTTTAATTTTCATTTATTTTAAATATTACTATTTTATTCCCCCAGTTACATGTAAAAACACTTATTGGCACTCTTTTTTCAAATTTTGAGTTCCAAGTTCTCCCCCTCCCTTCCTCTCCCATGTTACTCTTTTAGAGACAGATCAGCAGGTATTTGTCAAGGGACTACTATACAAGAAAGAAGTGTATCAAAGGCAAAGGACTAGGGACTGGAGGAAAAAGAGGGGCGCCCAGGGCAGTATTCCTGGGTGGAACGAGCCTTGGCATTTCCTAAAGACACACAAGGGGTGGACTGGAGGGGAGGGAGGAGGGCGGGAGTAGCCCGTCTTGGCAGGTTCCCTGGGTGAGATTGGACACAGAAGTCGGGCCTGGGCTGCCGAGCAGAAGAGTGGACGGTTCACGTCTCATCCTGGGGCCATTGAAAGCCCCTGTAGCTGTTCCCGCAGAAGAGTCTGCTAGCCGGATCTCCACAGGCAGGAAGCCGCGGTGTCTGGCGTGAATGTGTTCTGTGTTTTCAGAGCAGATGGACCCCAGAAACACGGAGGTGCTCAGGCCGTTGCTCAGGGCTCGGGGCCACATGAGGCACAGGTGCTTTCCCTGGCTTGGGCTTCCAGGCATTACACATGGTGGTGGGGCAGCCTCCAGTCTTCATTAGCTCTTGGGGAAGTGGACCAGAAGTTCGACCGTCGCTTGTGAATGTTGTATGGGAGATGAACATGGCATAAATGAGAGGTCACCTGTGAGAGTGGGCACCAGGGCCTGCCTGGCCGGTAGAAGCATGCTGTGGAGGGGTCACGGGATACCCAGGCAAGGCCAGTTTCCACCCTCACTGCTTCCCAGGCCACGGCCCTCAGCAGGATGCTCGGGACAGAGCCCTCCTCACTGAAGGAACTTAGAAACAGAGTGGGCGTGGGGCTCCGCAGGTCTACCGCTCCCTCTCCATTGCCCAACCTTCCTTCCTCGTGCAGATTACGGGGGCGTGGTAGTGACCAGTGACCAGACCTGACCCCTCAGCTTTGACCGCACTGTCCCATCCCCGCTGGAGCCTGGATAGCCCGCACTTCCCCCACGGCTTGGATGTGCCACTTATCTGGGGCAAACATCTGCTCCTACAGTTGTGACCACCCGGGAAGAGAAAGTGCCCAAGCCGTGGTCAGACGGCAGGCCAGGCCGGAGGGGAGAACTGGACATTCATCAGCCGACTCTTAGTGTCACTGTGGGCAGTCACTGTGCCAAGTGCTTCACATCATGCCTCACTTGTACTTCGTAACAGCCCTGGGAGCTCGGAGCTAATATCATCGTCCCCATTTCATAGCGGAGGAGGCGGAGGCAAGTGGGTTCCATGACTTACCCAGGGAGACACAGCTAGTACGTGTTTAAGGCTGTTTTGAACTCGGGTCCTCCTGACTTCAGGCCCACTCTGTCTCCTGAACTACCGACCTGCCCCAGATTGTGGACATTCCTCCTTTGTTTCAAGTCCTCACTCAAAAAAACTCCCTGGAACCTGTTGCCTGCCCACTCTTTGTGCCCAGAGACAGTCTGAGGGTTGGGCTGCGGCTGCTTTGTCTTCCAGGGCCCCCGGGCAGGTCTCTGTATATGGTAGGCTCTTAATAAATGCTGGTGGCCCACCCATCTGTGAAATGGGGTGATGGTTCGGGGCCCATCAGGGACACCCAGGCTCCACACACCTGCTCTCCCCTGACAGCACCTCTCTCACGTGACTGAGTGCAGGGCCGCTCAGGAGACCCCAGGATGCAGACGGTCCGAGCTCTGGCCTCGGGTGGCTTCCGAGCCCCCCTCCATCTGTGACTGGCCACTCAGAGGAAAAGGAAGTCCCCTTTGAAGCGCTTGTTCTAACCTGTTCTGCTGGTTTCAGAGCCATCTGCGGCATCGTGCCCGGGATAGGGAAAGAGGTCCAAAAGGTGCTGCCCCAGCACGCGGGCGTCCCAGGCTCATGGTGCTGCTTGCACGGCACCAGCTCCATCTTCTTTGGGAAGGAATAAAGGTGGGTCTTTCATTGGTTCCTGTCTTCTAGAGGATGAGCATCTGAGAGCATCGAATGTCAGAATCTTGGAAATCAGGCACGAGGAAGGAGGCCTGTTTAAGTGGCCAAAATGCATGTCAGGTGTCACCCTTGGGCGTAACCTCAAAACTGCTGATGGCAACTCATGGCCATTACCTTTGAAGATAGTGTTTCAGTGATTCGTGGGGTCAGGAATTTCTCTCTCCTCCCTTTTACCCCCCCCCCCTTTTTTTTTTTGCCTTTTGGAAGGCAATTGGGGTTAAGTAACTTTCCCAAGGTTACACAGCTAGTGTTTTTTGTGTGGGGGTTAAGTGTCTGAGGCTGGAACCGAACTCGGATCCTCCTGACTCCGGGGCCGGCGCTTTAGTCACTGTACCACCTAGCTGCCCCCTTGCCCCATTTTTAAGAGGGCCAAAGTGAGACACAGGGGGCGAGGCAGGACCTGGAAGCCGGGAGCTCATCCTGAATGGAGAGCCTGGGGCAGAGCCCCCCACCATGGGCTGGCCTCGGAGGAGAGCATTGCCAAAGAAACCTCATATCTGCTCCCCACTTGCTTGCTTTCCTTCTTTCTTCCTTCCTTCTGGCCAGATTTGAACTCGGGGCCTCCTGATTCCAGGGCTGGCACTCTGTTCGCACTCCTCACTGCACCATGTAGCTGCCCCCTGTTGCTTTTTAAACACTCAGTTTACACTTTCCATACTTGGACATTAATTGGGCCTTTTAAATAAAATTCTTTCACTTAAAATGTATAGCTTTTCACTTGTCTCTGATGTCACAAAAAGTGTATGAGTGTGAAGAGCTTGCCGTTCAAAGCCAGTCGCCCGCTGTGTCTGCCTCGCGCCCGTGTGCCTACCCCCGCGGCCTGTGAGCTGCCCTGCTGCTGGTCTTCTTCCGGCCTCTCCTCTCATTAGCTGTGAAAGTCACCAGGTCCCAGGGGACGGTGGCGTGACCCCCTGCCACCGAGGGAGCTCTCTGAAAATGTGGTGGGTGGAGGCCAGGCCGTGCCGGCTGGAGCTCGCCTTTCTGAGCGCGGCAGTGGGCCTCCCGACCTGAATGGAGACATCCTGGCAGTGCCCAGCATGCTGCTTGAGAAAACAGATACCGCGCGTGTGGTGCTGAAGTTTGCTCTCTGGGCCCTTGCCTCCCTCTGAAATGAAGTCGCGCCCTGCAGTCGGACGTCCTTCTGGGTCTCCATGGGGCCTCTGGCTTTCCCGTCCCTCCCTGACCTTCCCCTGACTTTGCCTTCCTTTCTTCCTGATTGGTTCTCGCTGTCCTGTCTGTAAGTGGTCCCCACCCCTTTCTTCTCTCCCACGGAGGCCTTGCGTCAAGGGCCCGAGTCCACATCTGGCCCCAGACGCTCCCCAGCTCTGACTCGGGCAAGCTGCTTTGCCTGTGTTTACCTCCACTTCCCCATCTGCCCCCTGGGGTGGTGAAGCTCAGAAGGCCCTTGGCGTGGTGCCCTTGGGGTCCTTCCCCCGGCCTCCCTTCTCTCCTGAGGCCTCCTCACCAGCCCCCGTGTCGCCTGCAGTGCCACATCCGTTCCTTCTGTTTGTCCTTCCCTCCTCTCCCCCAGGCTAGTCTCCCCTTCTGCTCCCTCGGTCAGGCCTCCCGTCTGCACAACTGCCCTGCGTCTGCTTCCTGTCCCGCCGAGTGCATGCTCCTGAAGCACGGACTGACCACGTCATGGACTGATAGGGGCCTCCCCTTGGAGGGGGTTCCCATCTCCACTGTCTCCAGGAAGCCCAGCGAGGCGCCCCTCACGCAGGAGGCGTGGGCATGGGTGTGTGCACATGTCCTCGGGTGCACACGTCACGTCTCCCTCCAGCTGGATGTAAGGAAGCTCCTCGGTCAGAACCTGCCCCCGTCTTTGGCCGGGTGTCCCTGCGGCTTCCTCACCGACTCCTCATTACTGTTCGACCACCTGAATTGGAATTATCTCCCCAGCTGGAGCGTAGGATGCTTGCCATAGAGTTAACCATTTCTTTTACATCTTGTCTCTTAATAAGGCTTAATTATGTCCCTTTTCTGCTACGTATAGAGATATCGGTCTGGCAGTTCTATTAGATATGTTGCTATTATTGTTTAACTGTTAAGCGTGCTTATGAAAAAAGCTTTGTCGTTTCTAAATGACCCTCTTCTCCCCCCATCAGGTCAATGGCACAGATGTGGATTATGAATACGAAGAAATCACACTGGAGCGGGTAAGTACACATGTTCACTGGCTTTGTTTTGTGTTCCAGTCTGTTGTTTTTGTAAGGTGTGGTTTTCAGAAATAACTTATAGAAAAAGGTCTTTTTGAAAGGTCTGACTAGTGGCGTCTTTCTCTAATGGCGCGTGCCCACAAGCGCACGGCTCCGAAGACTGAATGAAGTCAGTGATTGTTGTTGAGGGACCTTTGACCTTCCAGTGCAGCACAGCTGATCATCTCAGGGGAAATTCGCCCGGAGAAAAGGCAGCCGGCTTAAGGCCCTGGGCCTGAAGCGAGGCCCCGCGGTGAGCGCCCCAGCGGCTGCCCGGTGTTGGGGGCGGGCCCTCCTGGCTCTGTGTTTGTTAGGCCTGCAGATATGCTTAGTCAGACTGTGTAGTGCCACCATTATTTGGAGCCATCAGAGAATTTAAGAGACAATGATAGAAAACAATATTGCAAAAGAGGAAGCAAGATGGTGGAGTTGGAACCAGTTGCAGCCATGTTCCCCTCCACGTGGGTCTAGAAAATGTCCTGGACCAAGTCCTGTCAGGGAAGTCTAGAGGGCAAAACAGTCACAGTGATTGTCTGACCCAAGGACACAGCAGGGCACTGGAGACCGCAGCCAGGCCAGTGCCCAGGAGGGGCTGGGGAGGAAACCCTAGGTGGGTGACGGGCCGAGGAAGGAGGGCATTCAGAAGCCGCCCCTCAGATCTAGGCACAGAGTGGGATCTCATTCCCGTCGTACAGCCCAGCCTGCAGGATGATGACCGGGGCAGGCGTCCCACACCAAAGGGGAGCCTTCAGTTCTGCCGCTCTGGACCACACTCAGGTCTGAAACCTGCAGAGTTCAGACCAAGGAGGCTGTGATCAGATCAGACTTTGCCCCAGGTCAGACCCCCTGGGAGCACCGAAGGCTTACAGCTGCCCCTGTGACTCTGAGATCCTTGAATGACCTCACACCTGATCAAGCAGCAACAAGACCAGCCCAGACTTTGACTCCAAAAGGGCAGCAGGGCCCTAACGTCAAATCTAAAATCGGGCTGCAGGCCGGAAGAATCGGCAAACACACAAAGTCTCAACAATGTGAAGGGTTACTGTGGTGGCAGTGCAGACACAGAGTAAGGGAAGGGTTCCAAAGTGTCCACGGGCAAAGCACAAAAGCACCCTGGATGCCCTGCGAAAGATGAAATGGAAGCGCTAGAGGAAAAACGGGAGAAGCAGCGAGAGCCGAGAAGGAGGAACGGGGAAGGCATGAGTGTCTGGGTGCAGCAGGCACAGCCCTTGTCCAAGCAGCAGACTGCCCAGAAATCGGGACGGACCAGCTGGGAGCCAGTGACTGTGAGGCAGCAAGAAACTCTAGAACAGCCAAAGGCTGCAGGAGCAGAAGGACATTCTCAGAGCTCACGGCAGAGACGACTGATGTGGAAAACAGACTAAGAAGAAGAAGTTTAAGAGGCCATGAGCACGACAAGAGCCTCGGGGCTTCCTGTACCAGGATGGCTTGGAAGAAAACTGCCCAGATCCCTGAGAGCCCGCAGGGCATTCCAGTTATTTTCTGAGAGAAGCTCCAGAATGAAAACTCCCTGAAGCGCGCCAGCCCAAGCCCAGAGCTACCAGGTCAGCATCCAGAAAGCACCGACTGGAGCCCTGGGGAGCTCCGGGCAGGACCCCTGAAAGGCAGCAGCCACCATGCTCCAGAGGAGAGGGCTGGGAGTGCAGCGTGACCTCCCCAAGGCAAAGGATCCTCTGTGAGAGCCCAGCAAAGCACACCCAGCAGAACTGAGTAATCCCACAGGGGGAAAAATGGGTCTTTAATGGAATAGGGCTTGCAGGCATTCCTGATGAAAAGGCCAGAGCTTTGGGGGAATACAGTAGACAAGGGAAGCACCAAAAAGGTCACTATGAGTGAACAGTGGTAAAGGAGTAAATTCTTTAAACTCCAGTCTGGGAGGTGATATGTGTGTCCCCTTGGGTCTCTGCCATCCTCGGAGATTGTAGGAGCCAGTCAGACAGAGCCCAGTGGTGGCTTTGTATGTCTTAGTGAACTTAAGACAGGAACAGGAAGAGAAGGGAAGAGAGGTAAGTTGGGGTGGGGGGAAGGGAAAGGAAGTTCAGGGAACAGTTATCACCTATACTCAGGGTGCAAAAGGACAGAGGGGGATAACTCACACCTGAACCTCGCTCTCATCTGACCTGGTCAGAGGACGGAAGAATACACATGAGCTTGTCTCTGTCTCTGTCTCTCTCTCTCACACACAGTTGGGTCCAGAAATATATTTCATTCAACAGGGAAAGTAGAGAAGAGGGGAGGGTAGATTAAGGTGGGATTAGTCCTAACAAAACAGATTTTAAGCGTGCACATAAATAGTCATGCTTGGGAACGGGTAGGTGGTGCGGTGGATGGGACACCAGTCCTGGAGTCAGTGACCTGACTTCAGATCTGGCCTCAGACATTTACTAGCTGTGTGATCTGAAGCAAGTCACTTAACTCCAATTTCCTCAAGAAAAACACAGAAGAAGTCCTGGCTCTTTGGGAATCCGAGGTGATCCATAATCGTGAGGTTTGTAACTCTCATGGAGCACTCTTGTTCTGACCTCTTCTCAGAGCAGTGGCCAGCCAGGACAGCAGAGGGTCAGTAATGAAGCCCATTCTGCCTCCTGGCACTTTAGAGTTGAGACCGAGTCTATGAGGAAGCTTGTTGTGACTGACTGCTGATGTGTGGGGTACGTTTTGTTTCTGTTCCCAATTGTGGGGGGAGGGTTCAGGGCCCAGGGGAGAGAACTGGGGTCGAAGAGTGAGAAAGCAGAATTTGGCTGATTAAAATGAAATATGTTTTTTAAATGTTTGAAAATTGTCTTTTGGACAGTTTTCCTGTTTTGTAAGGAGTTAATGTTCCTGATGTAAAATCTGCCATGCTCGATTTATCGATTCTGAGCGTGCCCATGACCATGTTTGTTTGGGGTCTGCAGAGAGCCCCTGTGTGCCTTCAGCCCCAGCAGCTCACGTGGACACCCTCGCATACAGCCCAGGAGCTCAGAGAGGCTGAGGCTGAGAAAGCTGCTTCTGGGCAGTGTGTGAGATGAAGGGTGTGGACAGGGGCCTCGACAGGACAGCCTTCATCTCGCTCTGCTGCAGGGTGGATGGTTTCCGTGGATAGTCCCAGGATAGCGACTTCCTGGCCATTTGCCAGACTCCCTCTTCAAAGTATAAGGACCAGCTTCCTGGCTCTGTGTCTACAAGTGACCGGGACGTCCAGAAGGCTCCAGAGAGATGGCGCACTCCCGCCATCAGCGCAGGGCCCACCGGCATGTCTTGGTTTTGTCCAGAGCGTCGTCACTTTGTGCCTGGGTGTGACAACGTCTGTGCCACCGGGGGATCCAGTCCAAAAGACAGCAGCTGGCTTCTCAGCACCCGCAGGATAGATGGCTGCAGGCAGTGTAGACAGCAGCTCACGTGTGCACATTCGGATGAGACGGACCTGCCCTCGTGTGGGTGCCGGCAGACACGCTCCTCATTACAGCAGCTGTCTGCTTTCTATGTATCTGAAGGTCAGCCATGTCAGAAGACTTGTTTCCATGTAGGTGGTGATTCGTCTAGAAAACAAGCTTGTTTTCTTTCCAAGTTTTGCAGCAGGGAATTGGATGAAGCTTTTCGCTGCTGACTTGAGTTCTTTCCCTTCTTTCTTTCCCCAGGGCAATTCAGGGCTTGGTTTCAGCATTGCAGGGGGCACAGACAACCCCCACATTGGAGATGACGCGAGTATTTTCATTACAAAGATCATCGCCGGTGGAGCAGCAGCCCAGGACGGAAGGCTACGGTATGTGGAGTCCCCAGGGAGCAATGACTCACGCTGTATGTTTTTATTTTTCCCAAGGCAGGTTGGGCCTGGTGTCATTGGGAGGAAGGGGGTGGGCAGGAGGGCCTGTGCCCTCTGCTTCTGTTGGTTTGTGCTGAATTCTATTTAAACTGTAATTAGATTTTTACGTTCAGATCCTCCCCTCCCCAGGGGCCACCCCGGCCCAGCTTCTTAAAGAGGCCTGCTCCCTGAATGGGCAGTGAGAACCTGAAGGCCTTGGCCTCAAAGGGCCGGGCTCTCCCAGTGTATGCTCTCCTCTTGCTGACTGTCTGGCCCCTGGACCCAGATGGCTCCAGTCAGTGTCCGTGGTGCCGCGGGCCTCTGCATACTCGACAACAGCGCCACGTGGTTAAACCCTTCTTGTCCGCACATGCTCTCTCCGTCACCAAAACGTCCTGTTTGGGGCGTGAGTGGATCCAGGCTCGCAGCCCATGAGCTCTGTTGACCCCAGCCCTTGTCAGGGGAGTTGCTTGGAGTGAGGGAGCGGCAGTAGGAGGTCTGGTGCGGTCTCTTATCCCGTCCCCCCGCCGTGACCTCTGCTATCTCCTGACCAAGGCCCCTTTGCTCTGGGATGGCTCTGAGGCGGGCTCTGCTCCTCCGGGTGACCTGATGGCCCTTCCTCTGATCTTCCTGTGCCGTGTCGCCCACCTCTGGACGCTCCTCTCCTTAGGGTTTCTCTCAGACCTGGGCGAGAGCCTCCAGATGCCATCACCTCCACAGCCCTGGATGCAGATAGGTGGGCACCGTGGCCTGAGGCCGCGTGCTATGTAACCAGCCCTCTGCTGCTTCACACTTGGCGAGGCAGTTGAGGTCACACAGCTGGGAAGTGTCTGAGGCTGGATTTGGACTTGGGGCCTCCAGACTCCAGGGCCAGTGCGCCACCTAGCCTGGCCGCCCCGTGCTGGTGGTTTCACATTTACAAATCTCTTCCCCAGAGGACAAGCCCGCCTCCCTGCTTTGGACATCATCGGCTGCCCTGGCCTCCAGGGCCTCACACAGAGTGCCCAGGGTCAGGAGAGGGAAGGCCAGCTGCACCACGCAGGGTGGAAGGCTCCGGCCTGAGGATCCTGCAGGAGGCGGGGTGTGGCTGTGGAGAAGCCTAGAGGGCAGTGAGCAGCCATCTCAGGGTTCACACACTTAGATCCTGGTCTTGTTTGATCCTCAGAAAACCCATGTGAAGCAGATCCTGTCAGCACCCCCTTTACTGGGAGGAGCCGGAGTCTCAGCTGGGCCCAGAGTGCCACTCACAGCCCGCCTGCCACCGTGGAGCTAGAAAGAAAGGGGACCCACCCTCCCCATGCACACACGAATATTAGAGACATCCAGGGCTCTCTGCAGTCATTTCAGGGGCTGGTGTGCTGGTGTGGGGGGTGCTCCTCAGGACCCTGGTGGGCGGAGGCCCCCTCCCAGGTGGAGGTCCAGCTGTCACTTCCAGCCCCACCAGGCTGTCGCTCAATTAGGTGATGTCTGGAGACAGAGGCAGACCGTGCTTTGAGTCTCCTCATCTTAATACATTTGGGTAGAGGTACGAATTGGCCTGCAGTCTCCCTCCTGGACGTGTGCCCCAGGGGAGTCAGAGAGAAAGAAAGTCCCCTGGCTCAGCAGAGTTTCCATCACAGCACTGGTGGGAGTCCCAAGAACCCGCGACGGCTTGGGTGCCTCGGAGCAGACCAGGGTGAGCGGGAGTGGCCAGACGGCATGCCTTGGACTCCCTCGCTCTCCTGGGAAGCAGGAGAGCCAATGTGGGCATGGCTTGTGTGGAAGGAGCCCTGTCCGCTTAGGGCGTCCTTGTTGGGCTCTCCTGACTCCATGATGGCACAGCGCAAAGCTTGGCCAGGAATCACCTTCCAGCCTCTCCTTTCCTGCTCCAAGGGTGGTCCAGTGGCTGCCAGGGCTTTGCGGAGCCCAGGCAGTGGAGCCCCGTGAGCCCCAGGGCGGCAAGGTGCTCCGTGGCTCTCTTCTCTAGTGACAGTTTCTAGTCGAGCGGGAGTGTGATGCTTCTTCCCTCCGTCATCCCCTCTCCTCATTTTTCTGTCCCAGGCATCAGCTCTGCCCCGTCTTTGACCCCTTTCTCTTTCTGATTCACTGAAAGGCTCCTGTCGTCGTCTTGGGGTTCCCTTCTGACCACAGCGATGTGGATGCTCGTGCTGGGCTGTCTAGCCTTCCTTACCTGCCCATCCCTGGGAGCCACTGGGGCTGCTTTCGATCCTTCTCCTTTTGTCCTCATCAGGACGTTTCTGTTTCTGTCTGTCCTTCCCCAGTGGCATTGTAGTCCGTGAGACCCTCCCTGTCTTTCTCCAGATACTTGGACATTTTCCTCCAAATACCTAGGGCCTCGTTCTCTTTGGGGTTCTCACCAGGAATGTGTGTGACGTGGCACAAGAATCCATTTCGCTGACAGACTTCTGAGCTCGGCCTCCGTTGGCGAGAGGCACTGTGTGCATTTGTCGTCTCTGGCATTTGGGTTCACTTTTCCCATAATTCTATTTCTCATGTGACAGTTCAGGTTACTACAAAGACCTCAGATGTTATCACTTGACAAATGTTACTGGCAGAATCTGAAACAAAATGACCCTTAAATAAAAATGAGGCAGAAATAGAAAAGATGCATTTTAGTAGAGTAAATACATCTTTCCCTTGAGTTTCAGTCAGCTTCCTGAGTAAGACATGGGAGGGTGGTGAGGAGAGAGAAGAGGTTTGGGGGTTCAAGGTGCGATCCCTGCGCCTCTGTGAGATGTGCTGGTCAGCCGCGGTCATGGGCTCTGATGGAAGCCAGCCGTCCTGCCCACCGCCCCTGGCGGCCCCCACACTGGGAGCGTTTTTGGTGCTGTGCTGGAGAAGGCCACACGGTCTGCGGCTGGCCGTGGAGACCCTGCAGCATGAGGACAGTGGCGGGGCAGAGAGGAGCCGTGCAGTGCCCACAGGCCAAGGAGCTGGAGCAGAGCCCTGGTCCTGGCTCGGTCCCCGGAGGCTCCAGCCCTGTGATTCCCTTGACTTCCGGTTGCTCTTTGGGGGCTGTGAGTTTTCTCACTCGGCCTCGGGTGGCGTTAGTCTTCCTGTCCTTGGCGACATTCTGCAGCATGTAGGGACCATCCCTGACCGCTAGATGGCTTTGCTCCTTTCTCCAGCCTGGCTCTGGATGTTTTGGGGGTCCTTGGTCCTTTACCTCCACTTCTCTGTGCATCAGAGGGTGCAGACATTCCAGCTGTTTCCACCCCCTAATGCTGACCTGCCTTGCCAGGTGGCTGAGTGCTGAAGGCCGGCTTTCATTTCATGAGGCCTCCATAAATCCACATGGACTGTGGATTCCCTTTGTGCCCCTGAGCTTGGTCTTAGACTCTCTGCAGGAGCTGCTGCCAGGGGCCGCCTTCGTGTCCGGTGCAGCCTCCAGGGGTGGGGCAGGGCAGGTTCAGGCCAGGTCCCTCCTGGACTCCTAAGATGGAGGAACATGAACTAAGAAGTCTCCTCTGTCTCCCGTGTGTCCCCTTAGGGTCAATGACTGCATTCTGCGTGTCAACGAAGTGGACGTCCGGGATGTGACACACAGCAGAGCGGTCGAGGCCTTGAAGGAGGCGGGCTCCATCGTGCGTCTGTACGTCAAGAGACGGAAGCCAGTGACGGAGAAAACGGTCGAGATCAAGCTGGTGAAAGGCCCCAAAGGTAGGGCCGTGGGAAGGCGCTGCTGACGCCAGGCTCAGCGGCCTCGGCGAGCACCTCTGATTTAGAGAGTGGCGGCAGAGCCCAGCCGGTCAGATGGTATCCCTGAGATTGATCCTTTAAAGTGAAGTCAGCAGGCCCTTTATCCGAGGGTTTTCAGCACATGTCAGAACACAGGCTCAAGGCCCAGACCCCCCTTCCTCCATGCAGCTCATGACCTTCTCACAGATACGCCTTCTCTAGGGCTTCAGTCAGGAAGTCTTTTGGCTCTTATATGGCAAATCCATTCACTCTTTGAGAACCTAAAGCTGAATAACTGAAATTTTAAAAAAGTTTTAGTCTTCCGTAGCTGACCTCAGAATGAAGTGGGGACTGGGCACTGGGCTTGGACTCGACACGCGTGCAGGTCACCCAGGCTCCATGCCCACCTCTGGTGCCTTCCCTTGTGCTGCTGGCTCCCTGCTTCCCCAGGTGTGGGGGCCAGGGCGTGGCTGAGGGGCGCTCTAGGACCCCTGGCGCAGCAGCCAAGAGACACACCCCTTGTTACGTGGTAGCTCTTACTGGGGGAGACCCAGTGGGGTGTCAGTGCACAAGCCGAGCAGGGAGCGTGGACAGTGTTGGGCTGGCAGCAGCGGGGCCGTGTGGCTCTCCTCTGTTTGTAATGGGGGGCGGCCGCCAGCTCCTCATCACAGAGAGACAGGCCCATGTGTCTCGGTCTTGCCGAGGGCTCCCGTTTCGGGGGGATGTTCACACTTTTGGATCTTCCGAGCAGGTCTTGGGTTCAGCATAGCTGGAGGAGTTGGGAATCAGCACATTCCTGGGGACAACAGCATCTATGTCACCAAGATCATTGAAGGGGGAGCAGCCCATAAAGACGGCAGGCTGCAGATCGGAGACAAGCTGTTAGCGGTGAGTGGCTTCTTGTTTCTTCTCAGGCCTCCGGTTTTCTTCCCGGACTTTGATATTTTTAGTCATATCACAATTTGGTGTATTTCGAAAGAGACTTCTGAGCCTGAAAAATTTTTTAGTATGAAAAGAACACATTTTTGATGTGTCTTTCTTGGAGCATATTCATATGCCTAAAAATATTCCTGGCTGTCCCTAAGCCAACTCTTTTTTGTTTTTATCTGGAAACGTTTCTACATGTGCTTTTCATTCTCTGGCTCCCAGGATCGGGCACACACGCCCTAGGCATGGGCATGTGGTCTGGCTGCACAGAGGAGAGGGCTGGGGCGGGCCCCCAGAGCCTCCGGGTGTCCGTCCCCATCACAGAAGGACGAGGTGACTCCCCTGTGTGTGAGGCCACAGGCAGTAAGAACTGGGCTGCTTCTCAGAGCTCAGAGGGAGGCCTGCATTTTGGTTAGGGCGCAGTGAGCGCCTTGGAAGTGACCAGCACCCAGTAGGACTGGTAGCTGACAGCTGCAGTCGCCTCATTTTTTGTTTTGGACTGGGCCTCTGCTTTTCATTGCTCTAGGGAGCATCCCGGGAGGAAGTGCCCTCCTCCCCCCAGCATAGATGAGCACTTGGTCTGTCTTCCTGTCCCAGAGACTGCCCACGGCACTCAGGACTTCAGTGACTCACCCAGGGTCACTGTCTTTTAGGCCCCGCCCCCGTTCCCTGGCTCTGGAGCCTGAGTTTGGGTATTTCCAATGGGCGCTCCTTTACTGCCTGCTTTTGGGAATGGGTAAAATGTTTTAACTTTTCTTCTCCTTTGTCTTCATTATCTTCTGTTCTAATTATTTGTGATTAATGATATGACTGAAATACAGAGAAGAACAGCATTTTTTATATAGTCCCTAGGTTAGGAAGCCAGTTTGTGACTGTTTCAGCATGCGCTGTGATATTACTGAGTGTATAATTTTAAGACACTTTAGCTAGCATCTCTTGGGGATGTCTACAGAATCCCTGAAGGGATGAGTTTGGTCTTGTTTCTGTTCACCTCCATAGGAAGAAAAGAGAAATACTAAATTCCTTGAAGGTTCACCAAGCCTCCTTCCTGGGCCCTTTTTGTCAGGGTTCAGAGCTGGGAGAGCTGGGCCAGATTTCTTGAAAGAATTCAATCAGACTTTCTCTTTAGCCAAAGGGAACTTTATTAATGCAAAAGCAGGCGGGCCTGAGACTTAGCAAGGAGCTAAACAGAGGCAATGAGATAGGGCAGGGACCAGACATAGCCAGAAAGCCACACAGCCTATAGCTTGGGGATGTAAGTTTTAGGGTTTCTAAAGGGGGGTGGAGATTTAGGGACAAGATAAGTCCTGCAAGATAAAGACACCACAGGGGAACAATGAATGACATAAGATAAGGGCAGACTTTAGGGTGTCAGGGAATGAGCAGCTCCACCTTTGGGCACTTCTGTATTTTAGGGTGCCTTTAGAAGATGAGCCACATCACTTTTCTCTTTCCCTGTTCACCCCATGGGTTTCGGTGTTCTCTCTCTGCCAGTTTCTGCCAGATCTCTCTCTCCTGTCCTGGTCTTTCTCTCGGACCCCAGCTCAGCCTCACCAGTTACCTATTCATTTCATGCGGGATGTCTCATGAGCATGTCCACCGCAGAAATCCTCCTTTCTCCTCCCACTCTCACCCGTCTTTCAGATGTCTCCTCTCTGTTCAAGACCCTGCTGTCTGTCCTTCGGGCTGGTGATCTCTCGGGTGTCTCCCAGCCCTCCCTCATGCGCGTTCACCACCCTCCCACACAGTCATCATGCCGCCAGATGAGCAGGCACCGAACGAGGGCTTCTTCCCTTTGCACCCCGCCAGCATCCTGCCTGCTCCAGGCCCTGGGCTCCCCTTGCTTTCAGAGCCATTTCCCCATGCCTCACCACTCTTCCTTTTTCAGTCCGTCGTCCGCACTGTGGGGAAAGTCATTTCTGGGGGCAGCTGGACGAAGCGGTGGAGTCAGGGCCCTGAACTCAGATTCCTGGTAGCTGTGTGACCTTGGGCAGGTCACATCACCTCTGCCGGCCTCTGTGAATTAGGACCGCAACTGCCCCCAGGCTTTTTGTCAAGATCAGATGAGACAAGATGTGTGAAGTGCCTGGCACTAGAAACACTGTTGTTATTCTCCCCCCCCTTCCCCCGCCCAGTACCAGTCTGCCCCAGCTCCACCCCTCGGGCCCTCCCTCCTGCCTCTCCTGTTGGGCTCCCGTTCTGCTCAGTCTGTCCTCACCACACACACACTCCTGGTGCCTCCTGCCCAGACAGCCCTAGGTGTGGAGAGAGAACACCCTGGCGTCCGGTGTGGGCTTAAGACACGCTCATGGACGGGGGGGTTTGTTTCCGTTTCCGTTGCTAACCTATGAAAATGCTTTCTGTGTTACACCATCCCAATGGACTCTGCCTGTCCCTGTTTTGTTTCAGGTGAATAGTGTGTGCTTAGAAGAAGTGACTCACGAAGAAGCCGTGACGGCCTTGAAGAACACGTCTGACTTTGTTTACCTGAGAGTAGCGAAGCCCACCAGTGTGTACATGAGCGACAGCTGTGTTCCCCCCGACGTCACCAGCCGTAAGTTGGGTGGCTCCGTGGGCGTGTCCTCGTTGAGCTCGTGGACACTCGGTCTTGTTCAGCAGGAATAGTGGAGCGTTCCTTAGAATCCCTTCAGACCCAGCGCCTTGGGGACGCCTCTCTCCTTTGTGATGACCAAGAGTTTTTCTCACTCACCCTGTGCTTAGAACAATCCAGAGCCTTCCCTCTCCCCACTGTTTCCTGCTCACCCTGTTGGTAGCTAGCTTTGTTCCTTTTTGTTTGCTTGTCTTCCCTGACAAATTGTAAGCTCCATGAGGGCAGGGTATCCCCAGTATTAAGCCCATGCCTGGCAGTGGTAGGAACTTAATAAATGCTTATTGACTAATTGATGGAATTCAAAAAAAGCAGGACTTGCAATCATGCCATCTACAAAGCAGAAACAAAAGTTTACAATATTAGAAGAGGTGGAAACTACCTTATACTTAAAAGAACCATGAATAACAAACCTGTACCAATATTCAAATTAAATAATCTCAGTGCCTTAGCATCTAAGTAAAGGAAAAATTACCTGAACTAATAGAGGGCATAGGCATTAACACAAACGTGGGAGGAGATTCCCATCACTCTCTTTTGTTTTGGACAGATAAAAGGTCTAGCTGGAGAAATTAGATCTGAAATGCTTGTGTCATCTTTAAATGGGACTGCTGAGGAATATACATATTTTTTCATTTTTTAAAGACAGAATAGGGACAGCTAGGTAGTGTAGTGAATAGAGCCCTGGCCGCAGTCTGGAGGACCTGAGTTCGAATCCAGCCTCAGACACTTAATAACTGTGTGACGCTGGGCAAGTCATTTAACCCCTAATTGCTTTGCCTTTCCCCTTCAAAAAAAAATAAAATAAAATGAAGAAAGAATGACCATGTATTAAATCAAAGATATATTTCAAACAAACAAAAAGGGCGAAAAATAATAAGCATATCCTTTACAAACCATTCAAAATAAAAATAGTAACCATTCAAGGGACACAAGCAAAAGACCTAAATAGAGAATTGGCAATGAAATTCTAAAAAATAAATAGATTAAAGAACAAATTTTAGAATTAATAACTGTAAAAAATAACAGTGAAAAAATGTGCCAAAATTTCTGCAAGGTAGGTAAAGTAGTCTTAAGCTGGAAAATTCTAGCCCTAAAAACATTAGCAAAATTAAAAAAAAATAGATGCAAGGCAGGGACTTGCCTGAGCTTTCCCAAATTCCCCTTCATACAACATTAAAGTAAGTCCTCTAAACAAATTCTGGAGTGACAGAACCAACCAAAGAGTGAGGTGAAGTCGTTTTCCAGCCCAAGACAGCTTGGATGGTCTGTCTCACTGGAGTGAGAATCGAACTCAGTTCAACCCATGGACCATGCCCCAGCAACCCAGCAAGCCAGCCCATGGGGGCAAATGAATCTGCCGCGGCGCCTTGTGGAGCTTAGCCTGCACATGGTCAGAGGTCACTTGGACAACTGGGCAGAAGGAGATTAGAGGGGGCCCTTGGCTGGCCTGGGGAGCAGGACTCTGTCTCGTTGCCTGTAGGACTTTCTGCGTTGCGGTCCCAGGAGGAGGAGCCTACATGTCTGCAGGGGTACCGGGGCCCTCGTCACAGTTCTGAGATGGAAAAGAGTACTTGTGATTCCGGACAGGCCAGAGGACAGGTCAGGAGAGCAGCAACCTCACCTCTCCCGCCTTAGATCATATGCCCTTGGAAGATCTGAAAACTTACAGACCTCCAGAACTAGCTATGAAAATAGCAGCAGAAAAAAGCTAGAGTTTAAGACAGTGTGCCTTCCACCCTGGGAGCAAGAGCCCAGCTTTAACATGAAGTGAAAAGTCAAGAAGTAGACTGGAAAAGCGAGCAAGCAGCAACCAAAAAAGAACCTCACACGAGAAGGTTACTGTGGTGATAGGGAGGGTCAAAAGGCAAACTCAGAAGAAGATAACAGCGTCAAAACAGGTACATGGAAAGCCTGAGAGAAAAATGTGAAGTGTTCTCAGGCCCCAAAAGAATTTCTAGAGGATCTCCAAAAGGATTTTTTAAATTGTTAATGAGAGGTAGAGGAAGAATTAAGAAAAGAAATTAAAGTGATGCAAGAAAATCATGGAAAAAAGACAACAGCTTGGTAAAGGAGGTACAAAAAAAAAATTGAAGAAAACACCTTAAAAAGCAGAAACAAAATAGACCAAATGGTAATTAACCCTAACCCTGAAGATGGGGAAAAATCAACTAAAAAAAAAAAAAAAACCTTCTTAAAAAGTAGAATTGGCCAAATGGAAAAGTTAGTACATAAAGAAAATAATTCCTTAAAACTTAGAATTGGGCAAGTGGAAGCTAATGAATTTATGAGAAATCAAGAAACAGTCAAAACCAAAAGCATTAAAAAAGAAGAAAATATGAAATATCTCACTGGAAAAACAGCTGATGTAGAAGATTGAAGAGATCAAGAATCACTGGACTAGGGCTGCTAGGGGGCACAGTGAATAGAGCACCAGCCCTGGAGAAAGGAGAATCTCAGTTCAAATATGGCCTCAGACACAACACAAAAACTAGCCGTGTGACCTTGGGGAAGTCACTTAACCACAATTGCCCTCCAAAAAGCAAAAAAAAAAAAAATTATTGGACTACCTAAATGCCATGATCAAAAAAAGAGCCTGGGATATTGCAGTCAAATCCCAGAGCTTCCAGGTCAAGGAGAAAATATTGCAAGTATTGTGGAGCCACAGTCAGGATAATACAAGAATTAGCAACTTGTACATTAAAGGATTGGAGAATTTAGAATATGATGTTCCAGAGGATTACAGCCAGCAGAATTGAGTGTAACCCTTCAGGGGAGGGAATGGCTATTTAATGAAATAGAGGACTTTCAAGTCTTCTAATGAAAAGACTGAATAGAATTTTTTTTTTCTTATGGGATGGGGAGTGCCTTAATCCCTGGGTCCAAGAACAAAGCTCTTTCACTCTTTCCCCTTTCCCTCTCTCCTGGGATCAGGGTGGCTGAGAGACTTCACAGGGTACCCCATGAGTCCCAGAGAGAGAAATGGGCCAGAGATCTCATTCTGTCTCAAAAGAGAGGTAGTAATCACACAGGACCTCCAAGAGCCCTGGGCTTGGAGTTCGGTTACTGGCTCCAGTGTGGATTTAGGCAGATCGCCATGTCCTGGGCCTCTGCCTTCTGCTGGCTGCTGCTGTTTGTCCTTCCTTCTCAAAGAGGACCATGACGTCAGGGAGATGAGGCCAAGACCTAGCAGGAGGGAGCTAGGCACCTTCCAATTTACAGATAACAAGCCTTCTAGGAGATGGGGTAAGAGAGGTCTCCCAGAGTCCCCATATCCAGCTGCTTGTTGCACTTCTCTGTGCTTTTGTGGCTGTCCCTTTCTGCCCTCTCTGAATAGAAAATTTAACTTTCAAATACAAGAGTTAAGAGAAGCACAAAGAGGCAGAAAGGAAAGAGAAATCATCAAGAATTTAAAAAGGTTAAACTCTGTATATTCCTGCATGGAAAGATGGTACTTCAAACTCGTGAGCTTTATCATTATTAGAAGAGATAGAAGGAATCTGCTTCAATAGGGCATGGTGTGAGATGTGATGATATCTTAAAAAATAAAGGTAAGGGGTGAGAAAGAGTTCCACTGGGAGAAGGGGAAATTATCTCATAGAAGAGGCAAGAAAGAACTTTTGTGGGGGAGGGTAAACAATGCTTGAGCCTTATTTTCATTGTAATTTGTTTGAAGAGGAAGTAATATTCCTACTAAGTTGGGTATAGAAGTCTGTCTCACCCTACAGGAAAATAGAGAGGGGAGAGAGGCTGATAAGAAGGGAGGGTGGATTGGGGAAGATGGTGGTGGAAAGCAAAACACTTTTGTGAGGGGACAGGGTGAAAGGGGAGAGAGAGGGAGAGAGAGACACAGAGAAGGATCAGCAGGTACGGGAAGTAGGATAAAGCGGAATACGGAGTAATAACTGTGACTATGAGTGGGATGAACTCAGCCGTAAAGCCAGTGGGTAGCAGAGTGAAATACATGATTCAGACATAGAGGTTAATACCATAAGCCAATTAGGGAGTATGGAATAGTTTATTTGTCCGGTCTATGGATAAGAAGAATTTAGTACCAAAAAAGAGACCACACATCATTACAGAATGTAAAATGAATAATTTTGATTACATTAAGCTAGAAAGTTTTTGCACAAAGAAAACCAGTGCAGCTAAGATTAAAAGGAAAGCAGAAAATTGGGGGAAATTTTTGCAGCAGGTTTCTCTGATAAAGGCCATCTCAAATATATAGAGAACTGACTCAAATTTATTTATAAGGCTACAAGTCATTTCCCAGTTGATAAATGATCAAAGGATATAAACAGGCAGTTTTCAGGTGAAATCAAAACTCTTCATAAGCATATGACAAGATGCTCTAAATCACGGTTGTTGTCGTTTTTATTATTATTGCCATTATTACAGAAATGCAAACTAAAACGACTTTGAGATACCACTTCATGCCTGTCAGATTGGCCAATATGACAGAAAAGGAAAATGAGAGATGTGGGTAGAATTGTGAACTGATTGCCCATTCTGGAGGGCAGTTTAGAACTATGCCCAGAGGGAATAAGAAGTGGAAATTGAGGAGGTAGTCATCATTTGGAGAATGGCTAAACAAGTTGTGGTATATGACTGTGGTGGAATATTATTGTGCAATAATAACAGGCAGGATGCTCTCAGGCAAACCTGGAAAGACTCACATAAGCTGATGCAAAGTGAAGTGAGCAGAACCAGGACTGAGCTATTCTTGGCAATATAGTGATCCAAGGCAATGCCAGAGGATATAACTATTTAAAAAAAAAAATGCTGTCCAACTCCAGAGAAAGAACTGGTGGCATGCCCTGAGAGACTCTCTTTATTGTGGGGAGGGGAGAGGGGGGTATTGTTTTTTCTTCTTCTTTTTTTTTTTTGGTCTTTTTTTAATGGATCAAATAGCTTAAACTTCCTTCTTTGCTTTATTTATTTTTTGTTTTCAGCATTCACTTTTGTAAGATTTGGGGTTCTAAATTTTTCTCCCTCCTTCCCTTCCCCCCCTCCCCAAGACAGCATGCAGTCTAATCAGTTATAGGCTCTACATGTACAATCATGTGGAAGCATAAGAACAAAAGGGAAAAACCACAAGAAAGAAAAAATAGAAGAGAAAACGATCTGCTTCGTTCTGCATTCAGATTCCGCGGTTCTTTCTCTGGGCGTGGACGGCGTTTTCCATCATGGGTCTTTTGGAATTGTCTTAGAACACTGCATTTCTGTGAAGGGATATGTCTGTCAGAGTCAGTCATCGTTCACTGTGGCTGCTCCTGTGGACCGCGTCCTCCTGGCTCTGCTCGCTTCCCTCCGCGTCGGCTCATGTCAGTCTCAGCAGGATTTTCTGAAGTCGGCCTGTTCCTCACTTCTTACAGCACGGCGGTGTCCCCTTACATTCCTCTGCCGCGCCTTGCTCAGCCATTCCCCCGTTGATGGGCATCCCCTCCATTTCCAGTTCCTTACCACTACAAAAAAGATTTTGTTTTCTTTCACAATGTGACTGATACAGAAATGTGTTCTGCATGACTGCATATGTGTAATCTATATCAGATTGCTTGCTATCTTGAATGGAAGGAAGGAGAATACTTGGAACTCAAAAATTTTTTTAAAAGAATGTAAAAATTGCCTTTATGTATAATTGGGAAAATATTTTTAAAAATAGAAATTGAGAAAATTAATGAATTGAATGGTTTTTTTAAATTAGAAAAACAGAAAATAAAAATTATTACAGAAGAGGATTTATTAAAAACTAGAGGAGGAGATTCAACTGGAAACAAAATTGAGAACACGAGAGAGAAAAAAATTTTGCAATAATAAATACCTAAACAAAAGACCAGATAGAAATGTCCAGTATTCAAATCTCAGTAAAAGAGAATTAACCTTTTTATAAAAGAACTACCCATGGGAAAAAAAAAAACCTCCTGCCCCTGATTGGCTAGATAGAGAATTCTACCAAACTTTTAAATAGTGGCAATACTTTACAAATTTTTCTTTAAAATTACTATGCCAGATTCCTTTGTTAAAACAAATGTAGCCATAATACGTAAAGTGGGAAAAGTTAAACACAGGAGAACTATAGACCAATAAATTTCTGCCTGAATATTGCTTATAAACTTGTAAATAAAATCTTGTCTAAGCTTATAGCTATTGGACCAAGAAATCATTTATCATGACCTAATTGTGTTTATTCTAGGGATGAATGGATGGATGATTCAGCCTTAGGAAAACAACCCATCTAGTCATCGATTTTAAAAACAAAAAAACCTCCCTAACTATATGATACCTCCAAAGACCTCGGCCTTTGACAGAGCTCAGCACTTGGTTTTACAAGAAAACTGGCTCGGGGAGCCTTTTCAAAATATTATAAAAAGCGTCCACCTAAGACCGAAAGCCTTGCATTTGAGATCTAAGTTTTCTCGTTAAGCAGAAGAGGAAAGTGACGAAGAGGTGCATGGGTGAGGGAGGAGCGACACTCCCAGACCTCAGGTTACATTGTCAGGCTGCAGACTTCTGGGGTTGGTTAAAAAGACAGAGAAGGAGGGCAGTGGGACAGACCAGAAAAGGCATCATCTGAAGGAGTGGCAGCCGTCGTGCTCCACAGACCAGAACACGCAGCTTGCTGAGCACGGGCTTCCCTGCGTAATCCACTGGACAGCCCTGTGGCCGAAAGTGGCCGGGTCAGCCCCTCGTGTCCATTCTGCCGTGGGCCTTCGGGGGACGGCCCCTGGGGGGTAGAGACCAGACTAAGTAAAAGCTTGTGACAGGACAGTCCCAGAGGACCAGCTGATCATAGTTGAGTTTTCTTACCGAATTAAGGAGCTAAATCAATATCTTTCATGCTGTAATGCTCAGGCAATTCGTTCTTTATTTTAATTTTTTTTTCCTGTTGTATTTTTCTAGCTTATTCTCAGCCTGTGGACAACCACATTAATCCACCTGCTTATGTGGGCCAAGCGCCAGCATCACCAGCCCGATACTCCCCAGCTCCCAAAGGGATGCCTGGAGATGATGAAATCACTAGGTAAGAAGCTGGCGTTCCCTGTCGCCCTGTGACCCAGCTGGTTCATTCTGAGACGTCGCCAGTCGCCGTGCCTCTGAGACGTCGCCAGTCGCCGTGCCTCTGAGACATCGCCGCACCTTGGGGGTCGCCGTGCGACAGATCTCGTTTCTACTTGTTTCATGACAAAAGAGATGCTTGTTTGGCTTGTTAATTAGCAGAGCTTTTCTGTAACATACAGTGAAAAGCCAAGCCATGTGGTTCTTGTTTTATATTGAATTTTTTTTTCATTAAAACTTGGTTTTCTGTCCCTTCCTCTCACCCCCTCACCCCTCCATTGGGAAAAGAACAAACCACTTACCACAAATAGCCCACGTCGGGCAAGACAGTTCACACTGGGCACGTCCAGAGAAGGTCTTCTTTGGCCCACCCCTGGCACCCTTGGCCTTTCTTGGGGCTTGGCCATGGTGGTCCTGGCTCTGGGCACTTCCCTCTTTGTGAGCTCATGCCAAGGACAGCCCTAGTGCTGGTGGTTTCTGCTGGGTGAAAGGCATGCCTTACGCTGTCAGGTGACCGGTGATGGGGGGGGGGCCTCAACATTTGTCACGCCCTTTTTTGGGTGGATAATGAGGAGAGATTTCCTTTAATTTGCATTTCTCTGATTATTAGTGATTTGGAGCTGGTTCCATAAGACTTAGTGATAACCTGGATTTCTTCCCTGTTCGTGTCCTCTGACCTATTGGGGAATGGCTGTGTTCTTATAGATTTCAATTAATTCCTTAACTGTCTTGGAAATGAGACCCTTATCAGAAACTTGCTGCAAATCTCGGCGCTTCCACCGTAACTGTGTTTATTTTGTTTGAGCGAGCAGTTTGATTGTGTGTAATCCGCTGGTCTGTTTTCTCTGGGCCCTTCCCTGTCTGTCTCTCACTTAGTCCCGAAGTTCACCCGTCTGGAGGCCCGAGAGCAGCTTCTGTCAGCAGCCTTGTCCCTGGCCTGACTGCTGCTGCCCTCGGGTTCAGCCAGTAGTGAAGCGCTGAGGTGTCTTGTCCCTGGCATGGCCCCATCAGCACTTGCTCTGGACGAGTCTCCTTTCCCCAGGGGGTTTTAGAGCTGGTGCTGCTTTGTGCCAGCAGCACAAAGAAAAGAAAGACAGTGGCTTTCCTTCCTTTCCTGCAGACCCATTTTTGTCTTTAATCCTTTGGCGGTTTGATGGGTAGGGCATTGGATCCTTAAGGGAAGGCTGGCGGCGTTGGCCTTTCTGTGATTCTGTCTCCGCCGGCCTGTGCTGTCTCTGTGTCTGTGTCAGCTTCCTGTGCACGTGTGCTGGCAGGCAGACTCCGCGGCATGAGGTCAGCCAGCATTTATTAGGCACCTCCGTGTTTTACCCTTTCTGCTTTTTATGCCCTGCTTGATAGGCGGGTGTGCCTTTGGGTGAAGGTGCCGTGCACGGCCCAGAACAGGCCTTTGTGGTGTCGTGCTGCAGTTGCCAGCCTCACGGCGCCCGCGCGCTTCAGACACGTGCCCCCTCGCTTCACTGCCGGTCATTGGGGAGCTTTCTGCTCCCCTCTCGTCTTAGGTTGAGGACTGCGCCTCCCTCTGAAAAGGTCAGAGTTTTTCCTGGTGCCTGCTGTGTGGCAGGAGCTTGATCAAGGCTATCTCCCTTCCTCCTAAACGCCTCCCCTTTCCCTTCCTCATTACCATAGAGGGCACCGGCTTCCGACCTGGGTGTCCCCCTGGCTTCCTCACGCCCTCACCTTCCACGTGCCAGGTCTGGCTAAGGCCCGGCCCATTTTATCTCCGCAGCATCTCCTCTGTGCCTGAACCAGGGCAGTAGCTGCTGGGGCTCTGTCCACCTCAGGCCTCTCCCCATCCCCCATTCGGCCCCCAAAGGTCTGGCCATGGCTGCCCCACTCAGCAGACTCCCACTCTCCCCACAGGGAGCTCACCTGGCCCCTCTTCTCTCCCAGACCTTTTATGCCTGACTCCCCCTGCACTTGAGTCCCGTAACCCTGGTCCCCCAAGCCTGGAAGACTCTCCTTCGTTTCCCTCCCTGGCTTCTAAAAGCTCTAACTAGAATTCCACCTTTCCCGGAGGCCTTCCCCAGGCCCCTTCCTCCAGCACCTTCCCTCTGCTGATTGCTGCCTGTCTGTCAGACCTGCAGCTTGTCCATTTGTAGCCCCTAGGGCGGCTCCCCGAGGCGTGCCCAGCACTCAGCACTGGCCCAGCGGTTATCTGCTGACTGGCTGCACGGGCCAAAAAGAGTAAAATGGGGGCAATGGTGATGCTCACAGGGCTGTTGGGGGATCTGGTGCCCGGTTACTGCGTGCTCTGGAATGTTAGCTCTCAGCCCCACCCCTTCACTGGGCTCTGCCCCCAGGACTCTGGGACCAAGGCAGGAGTCCTGCTTCAGAGACTCTGCAGCTGTGGGCTCTGGGCAAACCTCTCTGTGCCCGCGTCTCCTTGTGCATAAAATTCCACGTGAATGCCCCTCAGCAGCAGGAGCAGGGCTCCTGTCATCAGCTCAGCCCCCCTTGGGCTCACAGTCCACATAACTGACTCTGCCGTTGCCCTCCATCTCCCTCTCTTTTCTTTTATCCTCTCCTCTGCTCACTGAGGGGAGCAGGAGTGTGCCCCATACTGGTGCTGGCTGCCCTTCTCAGGCATGCCCCTTCCTAGGACGTCCTCCGACGCCCTTGCCAACTTCAGAATGTGCTTGGCTTCTGGCCCTCCTCCCCTCCCCCATTCCTGCCATTTTGGCATCTTTCCACACCAAACTCTGTGTGTGTCTTACCTTTCAGAAGTTGGGGTTCCGGGGATGCTTCCCTCCTCCCCACCTTCATCTTCCATATGGACCAGGAGATTAAGTTTATTGTATCTGAAAAACATAAAAGCCATCTCAGCTTGTGGGTCTGCAGCCCCGTGGCTGCCCATCTCTCAGGCCTCCCTGGCCGTGTGGCCAGGCCACCTTCTTTTGGACAGAGAGAGCATGTATTAAGTAGCTGTGATGGCCTAAGTCTTGGAACTAGAAGAATGAAATGGAGAAACCATCCAGCCCTGCCCAGCTGGGATCCCCTCAGCAGCGGCCAAGATGGGCAGTAACACAGCTGCTCTCGCCTTCAGTGAGACTGCGGCTCCCATCGGCTCTTGCCATGTGTGTGACCAGCACCCCCACTTTCTCCTTGCTTCCAGGCTCTGGGTTTCCCATCTTCATTCCTTCCTCTGACCTCAGGGGCTTGCCTTGTCAGGGAGCTGCATTTAAAGTGCTCCCCCAGAACGTGGTGTATCTGTGTGGGGAGGCTTCGTTCTAAGATTCCCCACAATCCTGGAGGGGGAGCGCCATTTCTGTCTGTTCCCATTTCACAGATGGAGAGACTGAGGGCCGGAAAGCTTGTGACTTTGCTGGGTCACACAGCTGGGTCTAATCCAAACTTGAGCCCTCCTGTTCAAGGCCAGTGCTGTCACTCACCGTGCTGACATAGTTGACTCTCCCCCTAAAGTCAGCTCTGCTTCGTTCTCTTTGCATGGATTCTGCATGCAGTCTTCCGCCCAGAAATGGAAGGCCATGTGGACCACAGCCCGCATCATGCGTGTTGTGTGGTTTGTCCTTCGTTCTCAAAGAGACGTGACGTTGGGGAGATGATGCCATGGCTTGTCACTGAGTTGGATGGGAGGGAGGGCTGTGCAAAGACTGCGGCCTCACTTTCTCCACCAGAGCCATCTGGGCCCAGTGGCCAGATATCCATCAGGATGACTGGAGATGACCCAGGATGCAGTGGAAGACCCTGGCCCTTAAAGCCAAGGTCTCTTTGGGTTCTCACTTGGAGTGAGGCTGTGCCCATTCAGGGAATTGACTTCTTTGAGAAGTGAGTTAAAAGGGCGGCTAAGTGGGGCAGGGAGTAGAGCACCAGCCCTGGAGTCAGGAGGACCTGGGTTCAGATCCAGCCTCAGACACTTAACACAAAAACTAGCCCTGTGACCTTGGGCAAGTCACTTAACCCCTACTGCCCTCCAAAAAACGAAAAAACAAACAAAAAAAGAAATGAGTTAAGGAATGGCCCATTTAATAAAAAAAAAAAAAAATCCACCTGGGAGGGGCAGACCCAGAACAGAAAGAGTTACTATTGACATTCATTCCCTCTGAGCCTGGAGGGTCCTATTATTGTCAGGTCATTGAGATCCAGAGTAAATTGGGTTTGAGGCTTGGTCTTTGATAAAGAAGTCCAGCCGCTAAAGTCCAGGTTAACCAGGCAGCCTTGGACTTAGAGCTCTGCCCTTGGATGCTGCCGAGCTGAGAGCTGTAGAGCAGGGGGCCGTCCATCCCAGTGGGTGTGTGCGCGTATGAGTGTGCGCGTGCACACTCGGGCTCTGGTTCAGCCACGAGGCTGTACTGACCCTCACCCTCCCCCAGTTGCACAGATGGTGACAGCTGTACGGTTTGGGGGCATTGAGGCAGGTAGATGTGATTTCTCTTGTACCTCTTTTCATAAATGATGTAGGTAAACTAATTTTCAATTATCTGCATGTGAATTATCCACTTTGATTTATTCTCAGGCCGTTTTTGCTCTGGCCTGACTCCAGCCTTCACTGGGCCTTTGCACTGCCTGTCATCAAAATAGGAATGAAATCAATAAAGCATCTGTTAAGCACCTTCTGCATGACTGGAGGTATCATCAGGAGAAGTTGTCCAGTGCTTGTCCGTCAGCAGCAGTTCTGCAGGGGATCCAGGGGTCCTCAAGTCGGGGCTGATCGGTGGGCCTCCGTGTCAGGAGAAGGAAGCCAAGGCAATGGCCAAGGGAGCTGCAGTGCATTGTGGGACTGCAAGGAAGGAGTTGGGGGAAAGGGGAGCCTGAAAATGAAATGGCATTTGTAAAGGGAAGGAGAGGGAGGTTTGAGCTCAGAGTAGAACTCGTCAAGCCAGGTAAAACCTCTGTTCACTAGCTGCTTGATAGTTCTCTTAGGATAAGCCTTGGACAGGGCAGCTAAGAGAGCTCCATGGTGCACAGAGCGCCAGGCCTGGAGTCAGGGAGCCTCATCTTCCTGAGTTCAGATCCAGCCTCAGAAACTCCTGGGCAGGTCACTTCACCCTCTTTGCCTCAGTCTCCTCATTTGTAAAATGTGCCGACCCCTCCAGTGTCTGTGCCAGGAAAACCCCAAATGGGGTCACAGAGTATCTGACATGACTGAGCAGTGATGACAAAAGTGTGGAATGCATTTGCTGTTTTTAGTTAGATCCTGTGCACAGTAAAAGGGTCTGAAGCTAGACTGTGATCCCTCGCCTCAGGGTGGCCTGTGTCAGAGGCACAGGGCCGAGCCAGCTGACACCCAGAGGTCAGCTCTCACTCAGATGCTTGTGGCCTTCTCTGTGGAGGAGGAAGCCCTAAGCTGGCCCTCTGCCTCGCCTGCATTGATCCTGCATAGTGCAGAGCGCTGCCATGAACCGCGCATCGTGCAGGGCCTGCGTGTACGGCGACAGAAGCTCCTGGGTGGCTGGCGCGGAGTCGTCCTCATTCTAGCCGCTTCGGCTCTGTTCGTGCAGAAACACCCAGAGGTTTCATGTTTTGTCTCTGACAATTCAGTCTTTTAACAAGTGTTGTTTACGTCCCTGCCATGTGGTTGGCGCTGGACGTGGAGAGCCCCAGCCCTTGAAGGAGAGAAGAGGGTCAGAGATGCTCTGGGGCAGAGTGCTGGCTGAGTGGCTGCTGAGGACCCAAAACGAAATGGTCTTTGTAAAGGGCCTGGCACTTTGTCGGTGCCTCACAAGTGCTGGGGTCCCCGTATCCTCCCTCAGGCTTGGCCGCTTCGAGCCACCAGCCGCAGGACTTGCATGGGATGGTTGGCTCTGATCGGGTCTTTTGTAGAGAGCACCCGTAAGTCCCGTGGGGGGTGGGGGGGCGGCGCGCAGACTCTAGAGATCACAGGGCAGGATAGTCCTCTTTGTGCTGCTAGAGGCCTCAGGAATCCACGTTCCCTTCCTGCCGGCGTCTGAACGTACCATTCCCAATTCTCGCGGTTTGGCGGGATGGTGCCGACGGAATGGCCTGTGACGCCCCCTCTCAGAAGCTCTCAGTCGTGTGCTCTCTTGTATTTCAGGGAACCCAGGAAAGTCGTTCTTCACCGTGGTTCGACCGGCCTCGGCTTCAACATCGTAGGAGGGGAAGATGGAGAAGGTATATTCATCTCCTTCATCCTGGCCGGAGGGCCCGCTGACCTGAGTGGAGAGCTCCGCAGAGGGGACCGCATCATCTCGGTAGGGCCTGCTGCTCAGCTCAGGCTGTTGTGGGCGGGGGTCAGGGGAAGCAGTTGAGCTGAGCCAAGCCCCGTACAGATGTGGCCTCCAATCCTCACAAGAGCCCTGGGAGGGCAGGGCTGTCACTCGGCCCATTTTATAGCTGAAGGCCTGGGACGCACAGCCAGGCCGTGCCTCGGCCAGATTGGTGCTTGGGTCTTCCTGGCTCCAGGTCCAGTGCTCGGTCCCCTGAGGGCCCCCTCACAGCCACATCTAGCAGCCTGACAGCTTTGACACTTGGCCTTTGAGTACATATGTTCAGAATGTGAAAGGGAGAGGTTCAGAGGGCCAGCATTGAAATCCATGGTGGTTTCAGGAGGAAGCGGGGAGGCAGCAGGCGGTGTTCAGGGGATGCCGGGAGCGAGCTCTGAGGGGAGGCCCTTTGATTCCTGAGTCCGTCATACGGCACTGGGGACGCTGCCTTCCCTCAGGGAGCTGACGTTTCGTTGCGGCAGATGGCACAAAGGGACTTGTAGAAGAGGCAGACTTTACGGGTGGCAGCCTCCGAGCTCCTGGAGGTCGGGAAGGAAGCCCAGTACACATGTTGGAGGCAGGGAGACACAGGCTGGGCCAGGAGCAGCAGAAGACCTTTGTCTCTGCCCTGGCAGGCCTCCTTCCCTCTCCTCCCTTCTCTGAGCCCGCCTGCACCACCGGGCCCGCCCGGCTCTCTGTTCTCTCTCGCTCCTCCTCTCAGGCGCTGCCTACTCCATCCTGGTCAGCCGCGGTCACCATCCCTTCTGCCTCCTCACAGCTCTGTGACCTTTCTGTTCCCTGTCTGAACACTGCTGTTCAGGCTCTGCCGGCTGTGCCCCCGACCAGGGGGCCCCTCTGGGCTCTGTCCTTGACTCTGCTCATCTTGCTGTGCCATGTTCTTTCTCTACTTTCTTGCCTCAGGGACCTATCACCTCCTGGTTCAGTTACAGTGTCTGTACAGACTGTTTGCAGAGCTAGACACCCAGCCCTGACCTCTCTCTTGGCTTTCGGTTCTCTGTGACCAGAAGCTGCTCCTGAGACGTCCCAGAGTCGTCTCAAGCCCAGTGTGTCCAAAGCAGGATTGCTTATCCCTCCCATCTCTGCTTGGGGCATTGCTGGGCTGCCAGTCACTCGGGCTCCCAGGCTGGGCACCGCTACTGACCTGACTTTGCCCCCGGCTCTCCCTGCAGCATCTCTCGCACATGTGCCTCTCTCCCCCCTGCTCTAGGTCCCTGCTGCCACAGACTCTTCTCACTTCTCACCCCAAGACTTGCAGTAGACTTGTGTAGTGGCAAGCACCCCAGCATCCCCAGGGTGGCTGCCAGCACAGGTAATTGGACCTGCTTTGCTAAAGAAAGCAAGTCAGAATGGGTTAACAATCTTGCTTTAATCAATCAAACGTATCATTTACCTAGTTCAGGGGAAAAAGGTCAGCACCCTGAACTTCAGAGAATACAGACAGGTTACAAGCAGAAAGTACAAGAAGACAAAAAACAAACATCAGCAGACAGGCCTCTGGCTGTCTGACCATTACATCCTGACCTAGTCACAGTTACCAGAGAGGGAAGCATCAACATCTGGGTCTTCAAAGCCGGGGGGGGGGCCCTCAACAGCTGCCCAGGGTCTCATCTGATCAGATCACTTCCTAGAGCGAGCCCCAAAACAAAGCCTCCCATCAGGGCTTATATAGCCTTCTCCTGGCTCAGAGAATGTCACAGCCCTCCTGACCCACTGCCCTGTCATAGAGCACCAAGGTGTGGGTGTTCCTGAAAACCAAGCCTCTCACCACAGGCTCCAGGTGACCTTAACCTAGGAGCAGGGGAGATCTTACAAATTACCATCTTAGAAAGATGGCAACAACGTAAATTTACATTCCCATTACATTAAAGATCCCTCTGTATTGGCCTGGTTTTTAAATTCCATTACTGTTACACCTTGTCATTGGTCTCCTCCAATCCAGTGTCTCTGGAGCCTTTTTTTCCCTAGGGTCAAATAGAAATCCTTCTGTTTGGTACCTAGAGCCCTCCCTGTCTTTTTAGTGTTTTACACTTGGCTCACCCCCCAGGCTCTTTGGTCCAACTGACCCGGCCGGGTTGCTGTCCCACATGTGTGATCCCCCACCTTGGGACTGGATGCCTTCTCACTGAGTGACCCCCCTCCCTGTCTCATGCAGAGCAAAGCTAGCGCCTTGGGGGAGCGGTCAGAGGTGGACAAGGATGAAGAATGGCTTGGGGGGCCAAACGCTATGGCAGGCGACGGCCTGCTGGGAAGTGTCAGATTTTGGTTGTGGACGTCCAGCCCTGGGGTCACGGTCAGCAGTGACAGGGCCTCTCCTTTGTTGACTGCGTGACAGACCAGATGGAGAGAGGCCTTGGTCTGAGGGGAGATGAGGCCAGGAGGAGGGCCAGAGCCAGAAGAGCCCGTAGTGGCCCCCTGCAGACTCGGCCCTCAGGTGGGCAGGAGGAGCCAGCATCCCAGAGTGAAGCCCCGCCTCGAACCAAATCTGGCTGTGCTCTTTTTGGTTGTGTCTGGCCCTTGGCAGAGACATGGAGCGGTTGCCATTTCCCTCCCTGGCTCATTTTACAGATGAGGAAACTGAGGCATACAGAAGTTTAGTGACTTGCCCAGGGCCACACAGCTAGTAAGTGTCTGTGGCTGGATTTGAACTCGGGTCCTCCTAGCTCCCAGCCTTGCATTTGGCCACACCATTCTAACGTGCACCACCTAGCTGCCGCCCTGGTACCCACCTTAAGCCTTGCGCGCCCTGCCTGAGGGGTCTGTCTTGTGAGGGTAGTTGCTGAACGGAGTCCTCCTTTCTCTTCCTCTTCTGGTCCCAGCCTCCCAGCCCATCCCACTCCTCATGGGTCCCGATGCTCATTGGCTGCCTTAGCTCAGTTTTCCCACCAGAATTTGCCCCTTTTGTGAAGTTTGGGCCGCCCTTGAGGACCTGGAGGCCATAGGCTCCCCGCCCATGCTCCAGACCCTGCGTCTGGCCAGCCCGGCAGAGGTGCATTTGGGGCTTTTGTCCCAGTCAAAGCCAGACCCAGCTCCCCACCCCCCGGGGGCTTGTGCGAGGGCATGCCCCACCCTCAGGTGCCTGCTCCTGGGGGGCGCAGATGCCAGCACGCGGGTGGCCGTCAGTCAGTGTCACCACAGCGCTGCCACCTTTCCTCCCCTGTCCGGGTCACAAGCCCCTCTTGCTCACATCTCTATTGGCCACGCTTCTTGGCTCTCCGACAGCATCTCTGTTTGATTTGCAGGTAAACAGCGTCGATCTCAGAGCAGCCACCCACGAGCAGGCAGCCGCGGCTCTGAAGAACGCCGGCCAGGCCGTCACGATCGTGGCGCAGTATCGCCCAGAAGGTGAGAAGGCTGCACATCAGCTACCAGGCGGCCCCCATCTTCCTGCAGGTGGGACCAGATGATGGCTCTGTGTCCTTACGGTGACTTATGTAGACACCTCTAAAGAGACAAGTCAGAATCAGCTGAAAAAGTTAATAAATGGAGCAGAGTTTCAGGACCTAGAATCTGCATTTCCACATCATTCAAAGCAAGTGCAGTCGGGAGAGCCGCCCTGTTCCAAGTGACAGCAGAAGGCATAAATGCTCAGGCCTCTCCCTCCCAGCGCCACCTGAAACCCTTTTTTCAGAAACAGAGACAAACCTAAGCAATTAGAGGAATGTCAAGTGCGCATGGTTCATGGTTAGGTCGAGCCAATACAGCAAGAATGACAGGAAATTCACTTAGTGTCCTGTCATTCACACCGCCAGAGGATAGGATCAGCCAATAGAAATGAGGACGTTTGTCTGGAGAAAGAAGAAGGTCAGGAACCTCAAGGGGGGCATAGGAAGAGAGGGCTCCCAGGGCTCAAGTTCTCCCACAACACAGCAGGCATCAGAGGGGCCCGTCCCGGTCAGAAATGGCGAGCTCAGTTCCAAAGCCAGGGACCCTCAGTCACTGGAGTAAGGTCTCGCCGTTTGGCAGAAGCATCTCAGGCTGTCCCTGACATAGACGTGCAAAGAGGCATCCTGAGCAGATGGAATGGACAGGGACGGAATGCCTTTCAGATGTGTGCTTAGAGGGGGCAGAGAGGATCAGATGGACGGTTTTGATCATACACAGTTTTAAGTTGTTGGACAAACAAAACCAATATTTAAATGTGTTGGCCACATAATGGGAAGATGGACGTCCCGGGAAAGAGCCTGATGTTGGGAAAGATTGAAGGGAAAAGGTGATGGCAGAGCAGGGAGGAGAGGGAGACTGGGTGTGGCCTCTGCAGGTGTGGGCTCCGTGGGAGTGGCCTCCATGGGCGTGGCCTCAGGCAGCCTTGGGGCTGGGGGAAGGTTGGGGGGCCTGCTGGACCTCCGTCCCTGGGACACCAGAACAGAGGGAGGAGGGAGCCGCCAGAATTTCCCAGATTAATTGTGGATTAAGCCCTTTGGTCACTGCAGTAACAGCTAGTGGTAAAAGCAGGTTTTTGCCCCGAATGGCCTTGGTGAAGTAAAACCGTCCCGGACAAAGATCCCTGTTCTGATCCTGTAAGAACGTGACCCTCCCAGAACCATGTCTGTGTTACTTTCTACACTATGTGCGCGCGTAGCCCTCATTCACACTGTAGTCCAGATGTCAGACTTGTCCACCAAGAAGAAAAGCCCAGACTGTCCAAGGGGGGCCGATACAGGAGGAAGCTCCGTGAGCCTTTGGAGGTCCCTCTTCTTTTAGTACCCAAGACGTGTCTTAATCTATGAGACATCAGCCAGGAGCCAGACCTGGCAGAGAAGGGCAGCAACCCTGGGACTTGGTGCAGTATTCCCAGGCTCCTGCCTGGGTGTTCAGCGTGGAGCCTCCTGAAGGCCTGCAGCCCTGCCGGAAGACGCCCCCAGAGAGACCGAGACCTGGGCGAGTCCTTCCGCCGGGGGGCGCTGGCCTTGCTGGGCCGCCCTCAGCTTTTGCTAGAAATGTGCGCCTCCTCGAGTTGGCCTTTGCAGCGAGAGGGGCCTTGCCTGCCCTGGCTGCCTCCTTGGCTTCTTCAGAAACAGCTCTTAGCACCTTGTGCCCTGCCCAGCAGCCGGCCCCTGCTCTGAAGGCCGCAGCGCAGCGATGGGCAGGTCAGCAGCTTCTGGCTCCAGAAGAGGGCAGTTCACCCACCCACTCGTGACTGATTCTCTAGACAAAAGCCTGGGGGAGGGAGAGAGAAACCTTCACTGGCTGCTTGTCCTAGACACCTGAGGGCGCCTGATCCTTAGGGGGTTTCATCACTTGTAGGAAAAGGGGAAAGAGTGAATGTTTAAGGGCCTTCTTCAGACAGCTCTCACTTTATGTAGGTTCAACTTGATATTAAGAGTTCTAAAGGAAATCCGAATTCTGTGTTAACTTTCCTCTCCCCCACCCCCAAGTCCTCTTCTCCCCACCAAAAACTCTCTAAGTGAAAGCAGAAGAAGCTGCCAGATCTGGGGCTTGGCTTGAGACCTCCAGAGGCAAGAGGGAAGACCCTCACCCTGCTCTGCTCACCTCCTGTCTTCTGTCTGTCCACATGTCTGCCCCCCTCCCCTTTAGGTTCCAGCCAGGCCCCCACAGCCTCCCCCCAGCTTCTCTGTCCTCAGCCTCCCTACATGTGCACAGGCAATGGCCTGCCTCCCTCGCTCCCCATGTCCACTGGCAAACAGCAGGGGAGAGATTGGAAAGAGTGAGCAGGAAGAGGGCTTTCTGTAGCCAGGAAGCCCCAGATTAACAGTAGCTCTGTTGCATTTTTGTTTGGTTTGCCAGATTTTTACCTGGGGCTATATTCCTGGCCACAAGGCTCTGCCCAGTGAGTAGAGTGCCAGCCCAGAGTCAGGAGCACCTGAGTTCGGATCCAGCCTCAGACACTTAACACACACACACACACACACACACACACCACACCACACACACAAACAAAACACAAGGCTCTGCCCCCATTCCATGGGGTTCTTAGCAGGGATGTGAAGGAACCCAGGGCTGGGGGGGGACAAAGGCCTGGAGGCAGGAGATGGAGGGGACCCTGTGTGTCTGTGTGTGTGGCTGCCTGGATCCCAGAGCTCAAGAACACAACCATGTTCAACAGTCAGACTGTCCGTGGTAAGGGGCTAAGAAATGGCCTTGAAGTAATAGTTACTATTTGAAAGGACTGCTGGTGCCATTCTTTGTTAGGTGCAGATTGATTCTGGGGCACTTGGGCCTCTTTGGTGACAGGCTCAGCTCAGCCCTTTTCACTGATTTACAAAACGATGCCTTTAATTCAGCCTCATTAGGGCGCGGAGGGGGCCTGGGCCTGAAGGCCTGCATCACACAGGGCTGATCCCCGGCCGCGGTCCACCATATGCCTGGCTCAGTCACCCGGGGCCCGGACGAGGCGTGTCCCTCACCAGCAGACTGCTGGCCACCCATTGAGGTGGGGCCTCATCAAGGGCGGGTTTTGTCCAGGGGCCGGCGCTTGGCCATGACTCAACGGTTTACGTTTGGGCCGTGCGCCGCGGCCCGGCTCGCCGTTAGAAATGGTCTTTCTTTCTTCCCCAACAACAGAGTACAGCCGCTTCGAGGCCAAGATCCATGACCTGCGTGAGCAGATGATGAACAGCAGCGTCAGCTCCGGCTCGGGCTCCCTCCGCACCAGCCAGAAGCGCTCCCTCTATGTCCGGCAAGTGTCCAGCCACGTCCACCCTGGCCCGCCCCTGTTGTCTGGAGGAGCGGGGCCTTCCCGGGCCAGTCTGTGGCTCATGGGGCTGAACAGACGGTCGGGGTCCGTGGTGGGAGACGTCAGGGCTGCTGCCTGCTTGGCAGGGCGGGTAGTTAGTCAGAGAATCGGAATGGGCTGCGTGGGACTTCTTGGCTGGAGAAGAGCTGTGCTCAGGCCTCCCGCCCTGGGCCAGGTGCCACACCTGAGCCCTGGGGACGCTGGTCAAGGAGGGGGTTTGTGGTGAAAGATGAGGAGTTGTGCTTGGCATGCCTCGGGGAGGCCCTTGGTGATGGGAGTCTGGAGCTCTGGTTGGTCTGAGGATCCCCTGCAGAGAGAGAGGGAGCACGGGAGAGGTGGCCCTCCAGCCTCAGGGAGGAAGGGCCGCCTGGGAGCCCAGCACAGGAGCTCAGAAGCCAGATGCAGAGGGCAGCCAGGGTGCCAGCAGGGCTTCCCAGGCACCCCCCTCCCCCAGGGAGGGGCGGAGGGCCTTGGTCAGCCCCTCTTTGGGTCACCTTGTAGAGGTGGGCAGGTGCGCACTCCCTGTGATGTGGTGCTATTTGCAGGCTCATAGAGGGGAAGTTAAATTCTGTTAGCGGGGAGAGACCTAGGTTCAAGTCCTGCCTCATCAGCTGGCCACTGAACTTCTCCAGGCTTCAGTTTACCCAGTCAGATGGGGTTTCCAGAACCCCTAGCCCTTCTCCCCCAAGGTGTCTAGGAAGGAGGCTCCTCGGACTGCCGGGGCAGCCTCGAGCCCTTGGCCAGTGTTGTCTCTGCAGCCCCTTTTACACAGAAGAGGAGATAAGGGCTCGGGGTGGTGAAGGGACAGAAGGTGACAGCTTGCGTCTCCCTGCCCGCCACTTCATAAATGGGTGTTGGGGAGCGGGTGAGGCAGGCAGATGTCTCCTTTGCTAGCGCCGTTCTCTTCCTTTTGGGCACGATCTTTGGAGAGGCCAGGCAGAGCTCTGGGTGGGCCGAGTGGGTCGACTTTCATGACTCATGACCCATGCCCAAGGTGAGCTTTTCTCAGCCTGCCTCCCTCGGAGGCCAGCCCCCGGTGCAATTCAAATGGAAGCTTTCTGCATTCCTGCAGAGGGAGAGGAGACTTTGTGTCTCCTGCCCCTTTCCATGCCTTCACGCCTTGGCAAATGCCTCTCATTCCATGGTCACCCTGTGGCCACACCAGGGACACAATTAGCCAGCTGGAGGCAGGCGCGGGCTGCTGCAGGCCTCCGAGCTGTGCCACCTTTGGGTTGATGGTGCAGCCTCTCCAAAGAAGGCCTGCCTTGTGTTAGGAAAGGTGCACTGGAACCTCAGTTTGAGCAGAGGGAGGGGCAGGCAGGGCCAAGTGCCCCTGCAGCGCCTGAGCTGGGAGGGCTTACCGGGAAGAGGAAGCAGGGAGTCCTCAGCTGGTCTCCAGGGCAGAGGCAGAAACCAGGGAACATACAACATCTGAGCATTCTGGTCTTTCCCCTGGGGTTCTCCCTAGGGGAGGGAGGATGAATCCAGTGCCCACAAGTTTTAGAAGACCTCTGCACATGGATGTCTGTGTATCCATCTGTCTGTTACTCTCTGACTGAGAATGCAGGTCCATTTAGTGTGCTTAGACACACAATAGCGCGTGGCCGCCCACATGGTGTCGGTCGCCACGGCGCGACACACCCACTTGACGATTCCTGCAGCAGGTCCGTGTTTGGGACCTCACTGACCTGCCTGCCATGTGTTAGCTCTTTCCGTTGACTCAGTGTGTCATCTTTCTTCCCAATCTTAGAGCCCTTTTTGATTATGACAAGACTAAAGACAGTGGCCTTCCAAGTCAAGGGCTGAATTTCAAATTTGGAGACATCCTTCATGTTATCAACGCTTCTGATGATGAGTGGTGGCAGGCCCGGCAGGTGACGCCGGACGGGGAGAGCGACGAGGTCGGCGTGATCCCCAGCAAACGCAGGTAATTTTTCTCTTGTGTCCGCATTTTGACATCTGGTGGCCTGAGCAGATGAAGAGCTTTATCCCCACGGCCGTTTTCCCTCAGAGTCGCTCTTTCTGTGCAGTGTGGCAGTCCGCGGTCTTGTGGAGGGTTTGAGCAGCTTTGGCAGGGAGGGCTTCGAGTGTTAGTCTGTGGGAGTCATGGGCGTGTGAGGGAGGTAGTGCAGAGCTCCCCCCTGCCGGGGCTGAGCCCTGCCCCCAGGCTTTACATGCACACACGTGTACACACAGGCACACGCCTTCCTTTATCAGGGTCATCATGGCAGGCACACTCCCATTAACGATGAAGGTTCGGTCAGTCACTAGGCATTAAAATGTCTACTGTGTTCCAGGCACTGTGTGAAGTGCTAGCAATACAAGACAGAAGACGGCCCCTGCCCCTTGAGGAGTCAAGAGGCGGATGCGTTCAAACAAGCCGTGGCCAAGAGGAGTGGGGCATGACTGGAAGAGCAGACACTTGGATGCAGAGGGGTTGGGAAGGCTTCCCGCACACACTGGGGCTTTAGTTGGGAATGGAAAGAAGCCAGTGGTTGGAGCAGAGGAAGAGGAGCCATTCCAAGTGGGGGGACAGCCAGGAGGCCACGGGCACTGGACAAGAGGAGGTGATGGGGTCGGAGGAGGAGGCAGGTGGTGAAGGGCATTGAATGCCAGGCGGAGCATTTTGTATTTGATCCAGGGGATGGTGAGAAGCCGCTGGAGATTAGTGAATGGGGTGGGGGTGCCATGATCAGCCCTGCACTTCAGAAAAATCCCTGTGCTCACTGCCTAGAGTGGGGAGCGCCCTGAGGCAGGCAGACCCACCAGTAACTATCACGGTCCCTGCGATGTGAAATGCTGAGTCTGCATCGAGGTGGGAGCAGTAGCTGTGTGGACGTGCTCCCATCCAGTCCTCTGCGACTGGGGAGGTGGCTGCGCTCTCCTCCCATCACCCCTGCTCATGCACCCCAGGCCACAGGGGAAGACAGGAAAGTTGAGGCAGGAGGCTTGTCACTGCTGACACGGGACTCTGCCCGCTGCCTCTCCTGGGAGAGCTGGAAGATAGGAGGGGGCGCTGCTGGTCAAGAGTGCAGAAACTCCACCAGCCAGCAGCAGGGCTGAGGAGAGCCCGGACCTGCATCAGGAGCACCGCGTGCCTGAAGGGGCCCCTCCACATGGAGAGTCAGGCAGCAGCTTCCTCCTTCTGGAGCCTCCCACGGGCAGAGAGCGCTGCTGCCAGAAAGAAAGACCTGCTTCAGAGCGTGAGCAGATGGTGCCCCCATTGGGAAAGAGGAGACAGTCATCCCCTTCGGCAGCTGGAACCCCCGAGAGTCAGTGAAACTCGTCAGGGAAGCAGCCAGATGCTTCTGTCAGCGATGCCAGGAGCCAAGGATCCAGGCAATGCTTGTTCAGGGATAGCGCCTCCTTGGTGGCCTCTGGGGACCCTTCCAACTCGTCATTTCCTGGGATTCTCATTAGGAGAGGTCATCGTTAGTGAATGGAGCCTGGAAAAATTCATCCCACAGACTTCACAGACTGGCGGGAGGGCCTTGCAGAGCGTGTGCTGGCTGGCCTGCGTGGGATAGGGTGAAGGCTTACATGTAGTGGGTGGAGAGTTGACAGTGTTAGTTCAGTCACATGTATTTTATCTGGGAGATTTATGCTGATTGTGATGTGTGCACTGAATCCTTAATGGCCAAAGTCTAAATGGAAAATTATTTTTGTTCCATACCTTTTTTTTTAACTTTCTTCAGCATTTTATTTTTCCTCAATTATGCATAAAAACACTTTTTAACATTTGTTTTTAAAATTTTGAGTTCCAAGTTCCCTCACTCCCCACCTCCCTCATTGAGAAGGCAGGTAATTTGATACAGATTTTACATGTGTGGTCATGTAAAGCACATTTCTATATTAGTCATATTGTAAAAGAAAATGTAGACCCAAAAAACACCCTCAAGAAAAACAAAGCATTAAGAAAGCTTCCGTCTGTATTCTGACACCATCGGTTCTTTCTCTGGGGATGAATTTTGCATCCTCAGCCCTTCAGCGTTGTCCTTGATCATCGTATTGCTGAGAATGACACAGTCGTTCACAGCTGATCATCTTACAGCCTTCTCCTGGTTCTGCTCCCTTCCCTCAGCCTCTGTTCATGTGAGTCTTTCTGAAACCATCCTGCTCATCATTGCTTGTAGCACAATCGCATTCCATGACATTCGTGTACCAGGACTTGTTCAGCCATTCCCCGCTGGATGGGCATCCCCTTGACTTTCAGCACTTTGCCACCAGAAAAGAGCTGCTATAAATATTTTTGTGCATCTAGATCCTTTCCTTTTTGTTTGGGGGTACACACCTAGTAGTGGCATTCCAGGCCAAGGGCGTACAAGGTTTTGTAGCCCTTTGGGCAGATTTCCAAATGGCTCTGCAGAATGGTGGATCAGTTCACAATTCCACCAGCAGTTCATTAATGTCCTGATTTTCCCACATCCCCTCCACTATTCGATATTTTTCTTTTCTGTCCTATTAACCAGCCTAAGAGGTATGAGTTAGTACCTCAGAATTGTATTAATTTGCATTTCTCCAATCAGTAATGATTTAGAGCATTTTTTCATATGACTATAGGTAGCTTTGATTACTTCATCTGAAAACTGGCAGTTCATATCTTTTGATCATTTACGAATTGGAGAATGGCTCTTATTTTTATAAATTTGACTCAGTTCACTACATATTTGAGAAATGAGGCTTTTATCACAGAAACTTCAAAAATTTTTTCATAGTTATTGTTGCTAACTGTACTTCCTTCCATCCTATCCCTTCCTCCCCTGTTTATTCTATTCTCTCTTTCTTTTCACCCTCTCCCTCCTCAAAAGTTTTTTGTTTCTGATGACCCCTCCGCGAGTCTTCCCACCCTTCTGTCACCCATCCCTAACCCCTTCTCATCTCCTTCCCCCACTGCTGCCCTGTAGGGTGAGATAGATTTCGATAATTTTGAGTGTATATATTTTTCCCTCTGAGCCATTTCTTTTATCTTTTTTTTTTAAGCAATTGGGGTTAAATAACTTGATCAAGGTTACACGGCCAGTTATTTCTGGGTGTAGTGCTGAGTGTCTGAGCCCAGATTTGATCCCAGGTCATCCCGACACTGGGGCCGGGGCTCTTACTCACTGCGCCACCTGGCCGCCCCCCTCTGAGCCATTTCTGATGAGAGAAAGATTCAGGCATTCCCCACCACCTCCTCCAGCTCCCCCTGCCCTGTAAAAGCTTCTTCTTCCCTCTTTTATATGACATAATTTATCCCATTCTGCCTCTCCCTTTCCCCCAGTGCCAGTGCATTCCTCTTTTTTACCCCTTAGTTTTTTTTAAATTGTCCCTTCATATTCAACTCAGACCAGTGCCCTCTGACCACATGTACGCCTTCTAACTGCCCTAATGATGAGAAATCTCTTGAGTTACAGGAGTCATCATCCCATGTAGGAACGTAAACAGTTTAGCCTTGTTGAGTCCCTTATGATTGCCCTTTCCTGTTTACCTTTTTATGCTTCTCTTGAGTCTTGTATTTGAAGGTCATATTTCCTGTGAAGTCCTTGTCTGTTCATCAGGAATGCTCAAAAGTCCTCTTTCGTTGAGTCTTTTTTTTTCCTGCTGAAGGATCATTCTCAGCGTTGTTGGGTGGGTGGTTCTTGGTTGTAACCCTAGCCCCCTTGCCCTCTGGAATATCACACTCCAAGCCCTCTGATCCTGCAGTGCAGAAGCTGTTCTGACTGTGGTTCCATCACACTTGAATTGTTTCTTTCTGACTGCTTGGGAAATTTTCTCCTTGAGCTAGGAGCTCTGGGATTTGGCCATAATATTCTTTCCATTTTGGGATCTCTTTCAGGGGGTGATTTGTAGATTCTTTCGATTCATATTTTACCCTCTGGTTCTAGAATATCAGGGCAGTTTTCCTTGATGATTTCCTGAAAGATGGTGTCTGGGCTCTTTTTCTGATCGTGGCTTTCAGACAATCCAGTAATTTAAAAATGACCTCCTTGGGTTTATTTTCCAAGTTGACTGTTTTTCCAGTAAGATATTTCACATTGTCTTCTTTTTTTTATTTTTTCATTCTTTTGGTTTTGTTTTATTGTTTTTTGATTTCTCTTTTTTCTGGAGGGTAGTTGGGGTTAAGTGACTTGCCCAAGGTCACACAGCTAGTAAGTATGTCACGTGTCTGAGGCCAGATTTGAGCTCCGGGCCTCCTGACTCCAGGGCTGGTGTTCTATTCACTGCACCACCTAGCCGCCCCTCCATTCTAATTTCTAAGGAATAATTTTCTTCAGTGAGCTTTTGTACCTCCTTTTCCATTTGGCCAGTTTTACTTTTTAAGGAGTTTTTTGTCGTCAGTGAATTTCTGTGCCTTTTTCTCCACTGGGCTGATCCTGCTTTCCAGCCATTCTTCTCCTCCCTGGCTTTTAGGGCTTCTTTTCCCATCTGGCCTCATCTGGTTTTGAAGGCATCATTTCCTTCACTGTTTCTCTGACTGCTTTACCAAGCTGTTGACTCTTTTCTCATGATTTTTCTTGCGTCCCTCTCACTTCTCTTCCCACCTTTTCCTCTCCTCTTTCTTGATGTTCAAAGCCCTTTCTGCGCTCTCCCATGGCCCGAGACCAATCCATGTTTTTCTCGGAGGCTTTGGATGTCACAGCTCTGACTCTGCTGTCTTCTTCCGAGAGTGTGTTTTGCCCTTCCTTGTCACCACATTGCCTTCCTGTGGTCAGAATTTTTTTCTGTTGTTTGCTCATTTTTCCCGCCTGTTTCTTCACTTCTAACTCTTTGCTAAAGCGGGGCTCGGCTTCCCGGGGGGAGGGTGCACTGTCCCAAGCTTCGGGGTTTTGTGCAGCTGTTTTCTGCGATCCTTCTAGGGACCTGTAAGTGTTCAGTTCCTCCAAGGCAGCCTGATCTAAGGGGAGGAGTTTGCTCCTCTCCTGGCCTGAGCTCTGGTCAGTGAGTGACCACGAGTCCTCTTTTCTGTCCTGAAACTGTGAGGAGGGTCCCTGCTTCATTGTAGCCACAAGCTCTGCTTGGCTAGCGCTCCTCCCCCCAGGAGCCCCACCCAGGACTGTGACCTGCATCCGAGTATGGGCAAAGCCCCAGAGTCCTGCCTCAGTGCCAGCAAAAAGACCCCCGTGATGTCCTTCTGACCAGCTGTTCAGCCCCCTCAGCGTCTATGGGCTGGGAGCTCTGGAGGGCAGGTCTGCGTCGGTGCGGCCTGCACTGGACTATGTTCCACTCTTACCTCAATGCAGCAGACCTCTCCTGCCACCTTTCTAAGTTGGGTTTGGCTGGAAAATGATTTATCCCACTTTGGTGGGTTCTGCTGCTCCCAAATCAGTTTTAGGGCATTATTTAGGGGTGTTCAGAGGGGAAGAGCTCAGACACGTCCCTGCCTTTTCTCTGCCATCTTGGCTCTGTCTCTTCCATCCTTTCTGGAAGGTGGTGTAGACTGTAGACTCTTGGTCCCCCAGATAAGATACCTGAGATGAACAGAGCATCTAGGTCAGAGAGACTGGGTTTTGAAATCATTTGGGGATGGTCTTGTTTGAGGAGTTACTTACAGCACCACAGACTTGTGAAAGGAAAGAACACTTTTCAGTCATTTTGGTTATTTTGCTTGAAAGTTTAAGTGTCATTGTTCCTATTGTATGTGCCTCGTTAGGAGGGTGCCTCCACAGTGGGGTAAGCACTCTTAGACTTGGCCTGGCAGGGAGGGTGAGATGGAGTCACTTTTGGGTGCTTTTTTGCAGAGTTGAGAAGAAGGAACGAGCCCGGTTAAAAATGGTGAAATTCAATTCTAAAACAAGAGGAGATAAAGGGGTAAGTGTGAAATCTTGATATTTTGAAAGTTTCAGTGACAGTAAACTTGGATAATATTTACTCTATGTTACTTTGGTTGTGCTGGATTGTTAAATTAAGGGTGATGGTTTTGTCAAGCAAACTCATGATTGCCTTCTGTCTTTTAGAAACAAGTGTGGCTTCCCCCCAAATTCTGTTGACTGGACATATTCTTAGCAACAGCCTTTTAAGTAAAAGGTCTCTTTTCTGAAGCAGACAGGTTCCACCCTGTCTCAAATGGCCATCTGGCAGCAGCCCCATAGGCCCGACCGTTTTGCCTCATCACCACTAACAGTGATAAATGATGACGTGGTGAGCCTTCGACAGGGCTGGACGCAAAGGCCGGTTCTGTGTGGACCCATAGCCCTGTCCTGGGCGCCCTGCCTTGCTTCCCTCCCCCCGTTTTTCCTAAGGTCACTTCAGGGTGTCGTCCTTGCTGTTAGACACGGCCGCAGGTTGTTTCAGTCTTGATTTGGAAGTCTGCTCATGCTTCTCAAATGGTCTGAACTGTGTGTGGCTGGGGCGTAGTACATGTCCAGAGAGGGTCACACAGGTCCTCCTACCCCGGTCACAATCAGAGCCCTTTCTGCCTACTGCAGTGACGTGCACAGTTAAGGACTGTCAGAGAAGAAGGGCTGGGACCAGGGGCAGAGCACAGGAGGCAGAAAGCCAGCCATTGGGCTAACACCAGTGGAGGTTTGGACGGAGACCTTTACAGAAAGCAGATGGGTTTTTTCTACCCTTGATTCACCTGTGTCAGCCTTTGGAAGCCTAGTGCCATTGTCCACGGGAAGCAGCTGAGAGGGAGGGAGCCCTGCAGCAGTTTGCAGTGCATGGTAGGGTGAGGGAGCAGGGCCAGGCAGTGAGGAGACCGAGATCCCAAGCCCAGTTCTGCCATGAGCTTGCTCTGGGACCTCACGCTCGCCGAGGTTCCTCCAGCTCGGAAATCTCAGACCTTCTCATCTCTCCTGCGCCCCCAGATAAAGATGCTTGTGACCGTAATGTGAGGTGGGCCTGTTTTTGTAGAGCTGCTCTGAGGGTTCTCTGCAGCCGTGAGGTCGGAGCAGAGAGCCTCCGAGAAAGCGCTAAGTGCCGGTCTCCAGCCAGGTCAGAGAGAAGGGCTTAGGGCTTGGGGAAGATGGGGAGCTTCCTCATCTCTGCAGGTGGTCACTTAGCAGTAGATGCTGCCGTAAGTATGTCTCTGATGATGAATTGCATGTTGTACCTTGTAAGACTGTGAGCAGTTAACTGGATTAACGACATTTCAATCCTAGTCTCCTCTGTTGACTATAACCCAGTCTGTACACGGTCCCTGTGTCCTAACACGAGCACCCAAAATATGCATGATAGGAGTGGGGGGAAATACGCTTGCCATTGATAGAGAACTGCCTTCCCGTCCTTGACCGTCCTTCTCTTCGTCCCCTAACACTGATGCTTCTCACAGAAATCGCTTAAACTTCCATCGGACGCCTCTGAGTGTCAGGTGTGGAAGTTTAAGTCACCAGCGCCTTAGCATCCACAGCACGAATCCCATTTCTGATTTTCTAAATATGCTCTTGCCCTTATTGCGTGTCCCCCCGCCAGCAGCGTGCTGCATGGCAGCTCACTTTTCTTTTGGGAAAATGGAGAAGCTGGCACAGGCGCACGCGCTCCTCGCTTGGGCTCCCGCTAGCATCTTCTGGCCTGGGGCTCGGGCTCTCCCACTTGGGCTGAATTCTCCATCTGGCTTCTGATAGTTGTGTGGAGGGTTTCATATGAAATTTAATACAGTTAATACCTTTCAACTAACCAGCAATGCTCCATCTTCTGTGTCTTATGATATCCCTAAGATACCCCATTTTGACTGACTTCAGCCATGACTCAGAACTTCTTGAATTTCATATTTCTCTTGTTTTGCTGTGAAGCTGACTCTGACCACAATGTACACAGTGAGAAGAGGGTAGCGGTCTTGGCGGGCAGCCCCAAATGTGGCCAGACTCATCTTCGGTGACTGCTCCCTAGATGCCTGCGGGGCCTCTGTTCTTTTCTGTGTGGATTCTTATCCAGAAGATACTACTTGACAGATATGACATGTGTCGTATTCCTTCACATTGTCTTATCTAGTCAGCCAAATCTCGGTCACAGTGTAGAATTTTTACTAATTTTTGTGGGCCTGGCCTTGAAACTTAAATGACAGCGCCCCTAACGAGCGCTGCGAGCATAGTCCACAGCCGTAGGAGCAGAGACTGGCAGAAGTCACTGTCACGTCCGCCTGTGATGGTTCTGGTGTCTCAGCATGAGTACAGTCATCCTGATAACCTCCCCGACAGGCTGTGTTAACGTGAGATGAGGCTGGCCCGGTCTGGTCACCAGAATGATGGTGCTTCCAGCAAGGACTCGGGGGCTTAGGACGGGGAGAAAGTCAGGGGTTGTCTTCACCCACCCAGAATGAGTCACCTTGTCTGGTAGGTAGAGAGGCCGGCAGGCCCTGGACAGAGGGGGAGACCACGTGTCCTTCCTGTTCACTTCTTCCTGCCTTTCAGGGAGAATGAGAGAAGCTCCTTCCCCTCCCTCCACACCGCCTGCACACCCCCAGGCAGACGGGAAAGCCTCACTTTGCTTAAAGAGAAAATTAAGGAAATGGAATAAGACAAACTGGGAGGAACCACAGACACTTGAAGTGTTGCCCTAGGCAGGCCCTGTATGTGTGCAGCTGGCAGTGAGGGAGGATGAGTCAGGGAAGGGGCCCTGGGCCTGCCATGGAATGGCATGCGGTGGAGGGGGCCTCGCAGGAGGGGGTGGTGATGGCGGGCATTTCTGTATGGCTTTGAGCACTGCCCACTCCCCCTGCAGATAAGGACACTGAGGCCCGCTCCGTCGATTCCCAGCAGCCCCCTCAAGTCTGTTGTTCAGAGAAGAGCTCTGAGCATGGAAGCAGTGAAAGGAGCAGGGCCCAGGCTGTGCGGGGCATTTCCTGCTGAGGACTGGGTGAGAATTAGTGATGGTTCGAGCAGGAGAGAGGCCCATGTTGCTGCTGTAGGTGGGAGAGAGCCGTGAGGGGGTCTGTGCTGTGTGCTGAAGAGGGAGTGCAGGGAACGGGGCTGGCAGAGAGGAGCTGACAAAACACAGGGGTCGTCATCAGAAGGGCGAGAGCTGGGAGGAAGGATTGGGCATCATTGCCTACGTCAGCCTTGGAAACAGGTTGTCTTCCCAAGGGAGAGAGGGTCAGACCCCGGCCCAGAGCCTGCGGAGGCAGGGGATGGCTGAAGGTCACAGAGGGGGCAGTCAGGAAGGAAGCCAGGAGGGCATGGCCAGCAGCCTTGGAAGCTGCAAAAGGGAAGATGAGATTTAGTACTTAAGGGCTTGCTGGGCACCCTGGAGAGAGCCATTGTGGAGCAGGGAAGTGATGCTGGATTGTTGAGGACAGCTGTCGGAAAGGATGACAGAACCAAGGACAGGGTTTTGGGTTCTTTCCTAGGCTAGAGGAAACCTGGGCAGGTTTGTCAACTGCAGGGAGGGCGAGGTTTTCCCTAGAAGTGGGGGAGGCAGGCCACTGTTCTGCCAAGGAGCTGAGAGGGAGAAAGTGCTGCCCTCCCTGGGCTCCCTCAGATAGCTGCTGGGCCCCCCGGGGTGTTTCTTTCCCAGCCCCTTCAGCCCAGCAGCCTGGTCATGCTCGGCTCACCCACGGTGCCCAGAGCCAAACAGCATCCCCAAGGGGGCCACACCAGGCCAGGGGGATGGGGCTCCATCTTGTGCAAAGACCTTCTGGGCCACATGGCATAGACTTTCCATCTTGTTTTTTCAGCTCCGTGTTGTGGTCTTTGAAGCTGTTAAATACCCTCCCACGTTTTGTCTCTCATCTCTAAGTTAGCCAGTCATTCCGAGCTCTCCCCTAAAAGGACACACCTTCCAAGTGGACGTTGAACGTCAGGGGTGACGCTTTGGTCTCACCATGTCACCAGTTCTGAAGTCACTGGATTTTCCTCCTGTCTAGCCCCGTACCTCTCCATCTTGACCCCAGGAGTGACATAAAAGCTCGGTTAACTTTGTCTTCAGCACTCCCCCAGACTGTCAGAGGAGGAAGTATGGCAAAGTTGCATTGAGGTGGGGGTGAGTGGACATCAGGGCCTTCAGGCGAGGAGGGGCTGTGCTCTGGGGAGCCAGGCAGAGGGTGCATCCGAGGGTAAGCGAAGGAGTGAGGAAGATGGGGGAAGACCTGGCATGCAGAGGGCCCTGTCTGGCCTTCCACAGCCCGAGGGGGAGCCCCTGCCCCAGGAGGCAGCTCAGGGCAGTGGGGGATTGCTTGACTTTTAGTGCATGGAGAGATTCAGGTCACAGTGAGGATAAAGGGTTCAGGGAAGTAAACCAAGGAAATGAAGCAAATACTGAATTCACCCTTGGGAAAATCTTAAGCCAGGTCCAGGGCAGGGAACCTGGATTGCTCACCTGTCCCTAATGGAGTCAGCATCTCTCCCCTGAGCTGAGATGCCAGCCTCCCTCCCAGCTCCTCCCCCACTGCCTGGCGGGCACAGGGGAGCACAATGCCAGAGCAGGCCGGGTCTGGGATGGCTTTTCAGAATTCACTGCAGGATGTGTGTGAACCAAGGGTAGCTTACCTTAGTGAAACTCAGTCTTGGAAACTGAGGTTGTTTCCCAGGAGTAAACCAAGATCTGAACCCCCTGTACTTGGAGTCCTGGGCCGCAGGCACTTGGTAGCTTTGTAACTTCTGGCAGATGCCCTCAGTGCTTTTGGCCAGACTGTGGCCGCAGGGAGGTTTGTGAGCGCTCAGAAGGCCCCTTTATCTCTGCTGAAAATGCAAATTCGGTCCAGTGACAGGCTGCACGCTGTGGTCGCGAGAGTCGGCTTCCCCAGGGCTGCTCGGCTGGGCCGCTGTCCACACCGACGTTAGACCCCTTTTGTTTTGCCCCCCCTTCTCTTCTTCAGCAGTCACTCAATGGCAAGCGTAAAAAGAACCTCTTTCCCCGAAAGTTCCCCTTCTACAAGAGCAAGGACCAGAGTGAGCAGGAAACCAGTGACGTCGACCGTGAGTATGCAGGCGCCGGCCGAGAGCCGCCGGCGCTCACCCACGGGAGGCTGTTACCATGGAGACAGTTTCAAGGGCTGCCACAGGTGATGAAGCAGCCGCACCGGGGGCTTGTGGGAGTCACCCGACTCTGGCTAGATTGCTGGCAGTCCTCAGGCCTCCACCCCTTAGCATGGCCCGGTCACCCCTGTGGCCAAGAGCAGTGCTCTGGGGCTGACTCCCTGGAAGCTGCCAAGCCCCTGGGACTCCGGGCGGAGCGCGTGCACCTGCCATGGCCTTGGAACTGTCTCTTGTTGGAGCTCCCAGTTTGCACATGACTGACGACTGTTTTCTTTGATTGTCTCTTTGTTGCTTGCTCTCTGGGGACTACTCTCTGCAGGAGATCCCTGACGACATGGGATCAAAAGGCCTGAGTAAGTGACCAGCGCTCCCCTCCGCAGACAGACCCTTCCCCGAGCAGCGGTGGCACCTTCTGGCCTAGACAGCCTCGTAATCTAGTCCGCTTTTAGAGTTCTGCTCATAACATGCCTGGGTTTTCATTCTCTGTACAAACCCACCTTTGGCCGTTGTTCTCTCCCCACTGATTTACCTACGTGCATCACACAATTACTCCTCTGTGTGTTCAAAAACACATTTTCCTCTTTGTAATTTCGTTGACAATTGAATGCTTTACTATGATTTTTTAGATTGGCATATTTAAAATCTAAAATTAAGCTTCACGGTGCAGAAGCTGGCCACGGCACATTAAAGCCCCAAGCAAGGATGGGCTGCCCAGGTCATCGTGGGAGGCCCGACGTCAGCAGATTGGAGATGTCATGGGGTCTCCTGCACTGAGCAGCTTCTGGCCATCCCGCTGTGCCTCAGGCCGCTGCCAGGCTCCGCCCACAACTTCAGAGTTGGGGGAGACCTCAGTGGCCATCAAGTTCATTTTCCTATGGGCCTAAATACTGGAAAACCATCAACATGACGGCATCTGAGTATGAACTGTAGGATTACAAAGAGGAAAAGAGTTTCAGGGAACTTGCCGTAGGAACCGTGTGTTCATTTAGAGAGCCGATGTGGGGCCTGACCCTGCGATTGCGCCCCCTTTAAAAGCCAGCTGGCCCAAGGCCATGGGGAGGAGAGTGCCCGGATTCATTAGCCTGCCAGCCAGCTCTTCTTAGTTTGGCCTCATGGAGCAAAGTTAACAGATTTCGTTCTTTATGAAGCAAAGCGTTGAAATTGGTAACTTCTGCATCGCTGTCATGTGAGAAATCTGTCAGAATGCTTTTGTGTCCCGTAAGCCCTTGGTCGGGCTTCCCACCTGCCTCCCCAAGAACCGTCAGGGCCCTTCACCAGCCTTCTGGGGACTGTCTTCTTTTGGAACTTGGTCATTTCTCATGGGAGCACCCTAGTCGAAGTGGCCTTTGAACATCTCCCTCTGTCCCCTTTGATCTCTGTTTTCTGCAGACAGATTTGAAAGGCACCCCTTGAATTTCACAATCACCCAATTTGTATTTTTTCTATTTTTGTTCAATTTCTCTCAGCCTGCCTGTTGCTTTTAGACTAAATAAAGTAAATGTGAATAAATTAAAATTTTTTTCATCTTCCAGGATGAGAAAACTTGTAGGAAGTTTAACAGTGCATGATTCCTGTGTATAAGGACACAGTTTGCATTTTCACGTCCTCATTTCTCTCAGTTTGTGTGGGATAAGAATAAGAAATGTGCAAGAGAGCGGAGTCTGGTCTGAGATCGAATGAGCACAGAAGACCAGCCGTCTCCCTAGCCTGGGCCAGGACTGTGTCTGTCTGTCTGTCTGTCCTGTTTCCCACATTTCCCTCTGGCCTGCTGGGGCCAGCTGTGCTGCTTCTTGGGGGCACTGGGCACATGGGAGCTCTGCTTGAGGCCGTCCGGTAATTGTGGCGTTTGGTGGATTCTCACATTGACAGCAGTGCCAGACACGTCCATCCATTTTCAACCAGGGACATGTAGTTTCCCTTCCAGGGGCCTTAACGTTCAGCTGTGGCTTGTTGGGGACAGTTTGATGTGAAGAGTCAGACAGAGCTCCTTGAGGTCAGACAGAGCTCAGGCATCACTGCTTTTCTCCCTAGCCCCAGCCCCCAGAAAGAGGTAGGAGCCCTGCCAAGACCTGAAGCAGTGGGCACACCACCGTCCCACCCACTGGGCCGCGAGGTGTAGAGAATGCAGCCTCATTTCTCTGATAATGTTTCCTCCTGTCCTTGTGCTTTTCTTTTAAAAGTGGCTTCTTCCAGAACTCTCTGATTCTAGGAGATTCTCTGGGTGATAAGGTGTAACTGATGCCTCTTCCTAGCCAAATTCTCTAGAATTCACCCCCTCCCACTTTCCGGCTTGTTTTAAAAGCCGTTCTAGCCACCAGACATTGAGGTCTTCGTGCTCTCCTTGCCTCCATGGACCCTCTTGGGGCTGGAAAAGTGACCCTGGTTTCTTGGAGGCCGTGCCCACAGAAGGCAGGCTTGAGCAGGCCCTGCCACACTAGGAATATCTCACGTGTCTGTCTTCTAGATCATTTTGGGGTCCGATGGATGGCTGCACTTCCCGTGCCCTAATCGGTGACTGCCCCAAACCAAGCAGTCTGTTCCTCAGAGGAACATATCTCCCCTTTCCCCATTGCCTTCTAGGTGTCCATAGCCCCCAGGCCAGCCAGCGTAGGGTGAGTGGGGGAGTGTGTGGCCATGTTGAAGAGTACGTGGTGGCCCGATAGTCAGGGGCCAGAATTAGCCTTAAAGGTAGCCCTGCCTTAGGGGAAGCATGGCTGCAGTGCAGCTCCCTAAAAATGGTAGTCTGGGCTCAGTGTTTACTTTCCAGAATGGCTGCCCAGCTGTCATCCTCACAGCCTCAGTGCTGGGCGTTTTTGCCTGTTAAATTCTCCTTCTTGTACTTTCTTTGAAGTTTCAGAATTTGTTCTTTCAAAAGGACTTTGCCTATAAACTCAGAACGTGAGATATTCTCACTTGAGAGCCTGAAAAAAAGACATTGGCCTAAAACCAGCCTGAGTCTGAGGCCCTGCGCCCTTGAGGAACGTGTGTGCTTGTGGCTCACGTGGCCTCCCGGGGCCAGAAGCTTCCGTTACCCCTGCCCCACTTTGGCCAGGCGCCCACACAGCAGCTCGGCTTGTGTTCTGGGTCAGCTGGAGGATTTTCAGAGTATCCCTCATCAAGAGAGCTTTTCTTGCCTCATTTTTGTGTCTACAATGGGATTAAATTCTGTAAGGACTCTCAGGGATTCTCTGTGTGCCGGCTCTCTCCATTTGGGGGTGTCGGCTTGTCCTTATTCCGATGGCTTTTCTCGGCTCTTCTTCAACCCTATTTTTTCATTGTGTTGCCATTTCAGAGCACGTCACCTCGAACGCCAGCGACAGTGAAAGTAGTTACCGTAAGTGGTTGTTTCTTGTTTCTTTGTGCTCCTGTGCACTTCCTTGAATGTGGGAATGTGGGCTGCAGACACTGGGGCAGGTGTCCATGCCACGTGAGCACCGTGAGAACAACCCAGAGCCCCTTTCCAGAGACAGCATGGCTGTGAAGACATTGGCGAGGGCTGTTGGAAGAACCAGCCGCCATTTTTACTAAGGGTGTTCTTCTTAGGAGAAGATTCTCGTATTGTCACTCAGTTCTAAGGTGCTCTCTGGCAGCAGTTATGAAACAGGCACCTGCTTCCAGGTGAAGTCACACATTTTATGTCGCCAAATATGTCTTTCAGCTCACACGGTTGATGGCCATGGGTTTTGGCCAAACAAATGAGACAGTAAAAGAAATTCTCCATTTCCTAATGTGATTCCTTTTGTCAACTAGTCCTTTATTGTACCCTTACTGACTCTAGTCCACTTGAGGGTTTTTTATTTTTCCTTTTCTGATGAAACGTCCAAAAAAGTTAAGTTGGTTCATAAATTTTCAGGGTGGGGAGGAAGTGGGGCTTGTTGTTATAATTTGCAGCACTTTAAAAAATTAAAATTGCCTTTCTGACTTCTCTTTACTGCTGTCTAACCTGAAAGTAGTCTTGGTTACAGATGAGTATGGTTGTTCAAAAGGTCCACTCTAGTAATGTGTGTTTGGCTCTCGTGTTTGGCCACGGTGACAGTATATACTTTTGGCCCTCATTTGTAGCGCACAGGGCTTACTTTTACTAGACAATGTTCCCTTTGACCAATTTTGACCAAATAGAAAAAAAAAAGAATGCCTTCTGTAAGGCAGCTCCGTGCTGATGGGGGTAGAGGTGGTCGGAGCTGTAACAGACAAGTGGGGAGCTGGGTGGCTCCCCTTCCCAGAGAGGTCCTGAGAGTATGTACTGTCTCCCCCACCCCCGGCCCTCAATTGCATGAGCTTTTTGAGACTCGGAGACATCTAGGCCGCATGTTTGTGTCTTAGATCCCTCAGTGTTTTACATGCAATAGCTGAACAAACCTGTGAAGTGTCTTTTGTCTACTGTTAAATGCACTTGGAAACTAAAGCAGTTGAGGGCCCAGTGCCATCCACTGAAAGAGTACTTTGGCACAAGAACAGAGGGACAGGTGTTGATGGGGACGCATGGGCCGGGCCGGGCCCTTCAGCTGCCATTCCAAGAACATCAGTGTCCATGAATTGCACCCAGAGAAGTTTCCCAAGATGGGCAGCTTCCATTGGGCTGCCCACAATATGGCAGCTGCCCGCAGTGGTCTCTGCTTGGTTTTAATCATTCATTAGGGTTTCCTCAGTTGGAGTTTTATGTAATTACATTTTTAGCTTTGTCTTTGTGAACTTTGTCTGATTCAATTATAATTCATAGACTTTTGAGAATCTTTACATAAGATGCCTTCCTGCACATTAACACTTGCATTTCAGAGGAGGGCCGTGGCAGCTGAAGCACATCTCAGACACTTTCCTTTGACATTTCAAAAGATTTTAGCTTCAAAGCAGAATGTGTGAGCTCTTTCATTTAATTCCAAGCTGTCCTTCTTTTAAAGTGGAAAGGACTTGGATCCTGTCTGCATCCACTCGACAGGAGAGCTGTCAGTTCCTTAGACTCCCAGGTGGCTTGTTTTCTCAGTGACATACGGTGGCCTCCTTTAGGAGTTAGATAGAAAGTCTTTCACAACCTTCTATCCTAAGAAAGCACATTTGATTTGTTTCTGATTCCCCCAACTCTTTAACAGAGAGATGACTCCAGTAGGGATGGATGGACAAGCGTCTGTGTGTTGTGTCTGGAATTACAGCTTTAAAAGCTGTAACAGTGATTTTGTTTTCATACACACATCAGAATTCACCTCTGCCCAGTCACATACACATATATTCTAACCCAGTCACATAGATCTAACAAATACGCCGGCACAAAACCTGTTGCTCTATGTACCTTGTTATTCTTTTTAATTTTCCAAGCACGTTTCGTTTTGATTTAATGATTTATCGGTTCTTTTAGTGAACGTTGCCACAATCCACTTACTAGGTGAAACCTTTTCTTTGATGCCTCAGTTTTTTTAGTCTAGGAAAACACACATTTTACATGTGCATAAAGATACACACAGACAGACATATGGACGGGCGGACGGAAGGGCGGGTGGACGGACGGAAGGGCGGGTGGACGGGCGGATGGACGGACGGAAGAGCGGGTGGATGGACGGACGGACGGAAGGGCGGGTGGACGGGCGGACGGAAGGGCGGGTGGACGGACGGACGGAAGGGCAGGTGGACGGATGGAAGGGCGGACGGACGGACGGGTGGACGGACGGGCGGACATTCATTGGAGTTCTTTCTGGATTTTCTCACCTGCATTTTGGCCTTGTGACAGGTGGTCAAGAAGAGTGTGTCCTGTCCTATGAACCGGTGAATCGGCAAGAAGGTTCGTGAGCTGGGATGAGTGGGAATGCGCCTGCATGCTGAGCGCTCTTGGGCCTCTCACTGAGCTTCAGGAAGGGAGCTTTCCCCTTTGGGGAAAGCCGCCATGTTAGGGTTTTCTTCTGTGTGTTCGTTTCAAGACACATGGTTGGACATCCCCTCCACTCACGCCGCTGCTTCTTTGGGGTGGCTCAGACAGGCAGGTGTGTGGAGGTGGCCCAGGTAAAAGGCGTGGTGCTAAGCGTCAGATCCCTACTGATCCCTACTCAGCAGCTGACGTGTGGAGCCAAGTCCAGCTTCGAAGAGGGTGCCCTGGGGAGCAGCCAGCCCCCTTCTCCAAGTTGAAAGGGTCAGAGATGTGACCAGATAGCGACTGGTCTGAGAAAAGCCGTGAGGGCCACAACTCCATGTGGGGCAGCAAGGTGATGGATAGAATCGTCAGCTTCTTGGAGAGAGGCATAGCGGTGCTGCTGCCCTCTGCCCAGGTTAGGCCTCCTGTGGGCCACAAGAGTCAAGGTCTAGGCATCCCTTCTTAGGGGACGTATTGATGAACTGGAGACTGGCCAAAGGAAGCAGACAGCCAGGGTGGGGAAGGGTCTCACCCCCCCCATCACACGGGGGACAACTGGGAATCTTTGGCCCAGACATGAGAAGATAGGAGAAGCCATGATGGCCGTAGCTGAGTCTAGGCTTTGAGGTGCTCATGCAGAGGGAGGCAACACCCATTCCTGGAAGAGGCCCCTTAAAAACAAATCAGACTGGGACAGGGAGGCCCGTGGGATTGCTGGCCCCAGGAGAAACTTACTATTTCCCTCTGTGCCAGAGGGCAGGGTCCTGTGGTCCAGGCCTTGAGGTCCAGAATGAATTGGGTTTAAGGCCAGTCAGCCCCAAGGTAAGGAGGCAGCTTTCAGCCACAGATACATGCCTTCTTGTGGGCAGAGCACCCTGAGGTGAAGAGAGGGACAGGGAGCCTCAAAGGGCCGGACTCTCCCAGTGCATGCTGGGCCATCTCCAGTCGTCCTGGTGACTATCTGGCCCCTGGACCCAGACGGCTCCAGAGGAGACGGGGAGGCCTTCCCCTCCCTCCCATCAGAGTCAACGGGAGGTCACGGCTTCGTTTCTCTGATGCCACAAAAGACAAACACAGCATCCTTGGACCTCAGGGTTTCCCCAGGCCGTGGGTGGGATGAGCTAGGGGTCCCCTAGGGCCTGGAATCAGCAAGACCTGAATTCACATCCATCCTCAGAGACTTGCTAGCTGTGTGACCCTGGGCAAGTCACTTCCCCTGTTTGCCTCAGTTTCCTAATGGGGATAATAACAGGCCCTCCCCTGCAGAATTGTGAGGGTCAAGTAAAGCATTTAAGGCAGTGCCTGGCGCAGAGAAGGGAATCCCTTCTCATCTCCTTGGGTCCGGAGGCTGCCTGGCATGTGTCCTTCAGGGCCTGTTTGTGGGGGTCCTTGTGGACAGCTCCCTGCCTCCAGGGGCCTCCTGAAGTGCCGGTGCTTAGGGCATCTCGGGCCCCAGGCCCGCAGGGGCAGTGACCTGACCATCTCTGGCTCAGCACAGCCCTGCCAGTGTGGTGCCTGGCATCTCCAGGAGCAGGTGTTAAGTGTCTCGTTCTTTAAATGTGTTACAGTAGAGATTGGTCACTCCAAGACAAGTCAGGTCTTTATTTCTCTAGCCTGATGAATAAAAACAACAGCCTTTATGATGAAGCGTCCCTGCAGGCACACCCGAGTATGCTGTCCACGCCTCCCAACAGTGCAGCCCAGCTCTTAAGCCATGGTGGTCCAAAGCCTGGCCAGCTTGAGCGCAGGCTAGAGGACTATTGCACTCTCTGTGGTGTTAGCGAGTTTAGCAGGACAGACATGGACGGGCCCTTCCCTCCCCAGGGACGTGGGTGGGGGGCTTCTCTGTCATTCCTGGCATGGTGACGGTCCTCGTTTCTGTCCGCACAGTGAGTTACACTCGACCCGTGATCGTCCTGGGACCCATGAAAGACCGGATCAACGATGATCTGATCTCAGAATTCCCGGATAAGTTTGGATCCTGCGTCCCACGTGAGTGTCCCTGCTGGGTGTCAGCCTCTGAAAGGCACCTTGTGGTTCACTCTCCCTGGTGCCCAGATGCCTGTGTGACCCCCGCGGTGTCTTTTCTCTTCAAAGACACAACCAGACCCAAGCGGGACTACGAGGTGGACGGCAGAGATTATCACTTTGTGACCTCGAGGGAGCAGATGGAGAAAGACATCCAGGAGCACAAATTCATCGAGGCTGGGCAGTACAACGGCCACCTGTACGGGACCAGCGTGCAGTCTGTGCGCGAGGTGGCTGAGAAGGTGAGGGCCCGCGAGCCAGAGCCGGGCTGCACCATCAGGGCAAGCTCTGTGACGAGGCTTTAGGGCAGGCCAGAGCGGCCTCCCCTCCCGGCCTCTGGCTCTGAGAGGGGGGCAGCCAGGCAGCTGGGAGTGGGGGGGGCCAGCCGGGCACTGGGGACAGGGGGGGGGGGGGGTGTCCCTTCCACCCCCTCAGCCGAGCGCAGGGAGGGTCATGCCCTGGATTTGACCGTCACCTCTAAACACGCTTCATCTCCCTTACTCCGCCGCGTTCAGCTTCCCTGCTTTGGAGCCCCTGTCCACAGGCAGCTTACCCTCCCTTGGCAGAAATGGCGTGTGGATGCGGGCAGGAGCAGGCTTAGCGTTTGGGAAGGGCAGGGAGGGGCATCTGGGTTGGTTAGGCTTTGAAAGAAACCAAGAATGTTAAGAGATTTGGAAAGGCAGCTGTTAGTACAAAGGCATAAAGTCCAGGTGTGGCCCTAAACACTCCAGGAGGCGTTTACCTTGAAGTCTCCGAGGAACTGTTAGTCTTGGTGTCTCAGAGCGGACTTCTGGCCGTGGCCTGGCATCCAGGGGCCTTGCTGGGTCTCCCGCCGCTCCACCCCCAGCCCAGGGCCGGCCCTGAAGCGCGAGGGAAGTGACCGGCCAGCGCTTCTCCTCTCCCTTTCTCTGTTTTAGGGCAAGCACTGCATTCTTGACGTCTCAGGAAATGCCATCAAGAGACTGCAGATTGCACAGCTCTACCCCATCTCTGTTTTTATTAAACCCAAATCCGTGGAAAATATCATGTGAGTTTAAAATAAAATTCTCTGGGTCCCAGCAAAGGGCTTCATCTATTGTATTGTCCTGGGACATAATTGAAAGCTGCCAGCCAGTTTGGGGGCAGAGCAAGAACATTCCATGATACCTAAGCCTTTTAGCAGTTGGTTTTCTGAGTCGCCCTAGTCAAAGACTTGTTAGAGTGGGGGGCTGTGCTGGGGAGAGTCTGCCACTGCCCTTCTTGAGTCTGGGGGCTGCAGAGCAGAGTTGTGGAGCCTCACGGCACTGGGGGAATCCAGGCTTGAACGCGGCGGTCCTGCCTGTCCCATGATGGCGCCTCAGCTTCTGCATCAAAGACGTGGACGGAGCCACAGAGGCATCGGCCCTTAGATGTGGCCCGGCGACCCCACTGCCAAGCTCTTAAGATGGTTTAGCCTTGTAAAGTTCAGCATCGGCTGAAGAGTTTTAAAACAAAGGATTATGTGGCCGGATTAATCCCCGTGAGGCTCCCTCCCGCTCCCAGAATGGCCGCTCATCTCTCTCTTTTCCACAGGGAAATGAATAAACGTCTGACGGATGAGCAAGCGCGGAAGACGTTTGAGCGGGCTGTGAAGCTGGAGCAGGAGTTCACCGAGCATTTCACAGGTGCGCTCGCGCCTTGCGCATCTTGTTTTCCCGTAGGGACTTGGTGATGGGTTTGTTGGTCTTGGTCTGGTCCCTGTACTGCCGTGTCTTGCATCAGGAGCCTATGAGTGTGAGGATCTGGGCGTTCCACTCTGACCCCAATGGGGAGCGATCCCTCCCCAGGCTGCCCCTACGCCCATGCCAGGCCCTCCCCTCAGTCACTGGGAGTCTGTTCTGGAGAGAAGGCACTTAGGCCCCACCCCTGCCCTGCCCTTTGGTCTCTTGTCTCTTTTAGAACAAAGCCCTCTTCTCTGTACTCTTAACAGTGACCAGGCCCAAAAGGCCAGGGTGCCGTGTCCCCCTCCCGCTCCGTTCCCCTGCGTTGGCCGCGTGGCCGTTGTGGCGTTTCCTCTGACGCCATATGCAAAGTGGAGGCAGAGGGAGGCTTGGGCTTGAAGTGTCTGGTGAGCCTGGCGCGTGGCCGGCTCAGCCTCGGGGCCCGGGCGGGCTGGCTGCTAGGTGAATCCTCTCCACTGTCTGGTGCAGACCGGGCCCCTGTGCGGTTGTTTGCATTGGAGGAGCCGTCCCCGGCCTTTCTTTGTGTGCCCATCGCTGGGCGCTGGCATGCAGTATGTGCTTGCCGCTCATTGACTGACAGAGGCCGTAGCTGACCGCCTCTGAGCCTTTTGGGGACCTTGGAAGGCCTCCTGGAGCCTTTGGTCTGGATCAGCCCTGTCTCCGGCTCTCGAAGGCCTCACCCTCAGGGGCTGCTGTCCTCAGTGCTCTGTCTTGCAGGCTGTGAGTGAGTGACCACGCCAGAGGCCTCCTTGTGGGAGGCAGGGCCGGAGTGTGCAGGGGAGATGGGTTGCTCCCCCTAAACTCGCCTTTGGGTTTTCGTTTCTATTCTGGGGAAATCGAGGAGGCCCATGTTGTTTTCTGCAGTTGCTGGGCTGGCCTCCCCTTCCCCCCCCTCACCCCCTGTCTTCCTTGTTACAGCCATTGTGCAGGGGGACACGCTGGAAGACATCTACAACCAAGTGAAGCAGATCATAGAAGAGCAGGCCGGCCCTTCCATCTGGGTCCCAGCCAAGGAGAAGCTGTGAGGATGGGCTTGGGAGCCCCTGGTCCCTGGCGCCTCCCGGGCCGGCCCTGCAGGGCCTTCCTTCTCCTTTTCTGTTGGCCCCTTTGTGTTCTCTCGCGCGTGTTCCTCTTGGTCTGCTGCCGTTTTTCAGAGCTGAAGAGGGAGCGGCCGGACCAGCTATCAAGGGTTCGGGGGGATGGGGAAATTGTGGTAAACTCCTTAATGTTTAAGGGAAAGTAACTTTCAGAGATTTTCAGAAAAGCTTTATATACAGTCTTTTAAAATTTCATAACAAATGAAAGAGAAGTGGTCTTAATGATTTAGTAAATTGTGAGCAGCTTTGCACGCCTACCCTACAGCATGGTCTGGCCAGCACCATTTTCAAGGTTTTTTTCTTCCAAATTTGACTAGTTATCAGAGCAGAGGGTTTTGTTTGTTTTGCAGGCAGTTAAGGAAAATCTCTGGTTTTGTTTGTCCCCTTTCGTTTCAGATTTCATGTCTGCATTGGTTTTCATAGTTTCACAAAGGGATATAGTCGTTTTCTCAAGGGTTACTTTACTTTTAAAGTCGTTTTTTCTTTTTTTTCCTGATACAATTGCTAGGAATAACAATGTTCAATGTTTTTAATCCTGCTCGTACAGTACTATCTCCAGTGTCTTACAGCTCTCGTTTATAGCTAAGGATCATCCCGTTTTCTGAATCGAGCCCGTGTTTAGGTGCTAGGGAAGCCTGCCCTTTGCACATAGGCGTTGGTACTGACAAAGCCGCGCCCACTGGACTGCCGTGCCATGGCCATCCTTAGGGCTGTGGTCGAGGAACCCGGTTCAGAAAATGACAAATGTATTCTTTGGGGTCAGATTTTAACGAGTATTTTACCCACGATAACTGCCTATTTTGTTATAATAATAAAATATATATATTAAACTTTCTTTAACTAAAGCTTTGTAACTATGGGAACTGTTTTCTTTACATAGCTGCACACACACACACACACACATCTATATATATTTAAATGTGTATATTTTCTTTTATTCCTAACTTTGGTTTGGTCTTGAACATAAACCTCAGCTACAGTCGATTTTCCTCGGTCATGTCAAATGCAGACAGAGGCATGTGTGGTTGTTGGGGAAATGGGGTGAGCGTGTTCTCTTCTCTACAAGAAGCTCCAACTTGTTTTCTGCCCCCACCCACCCTTTTCTCAGAGGCAGAAATTCCCACAGGGCCCAGGCCCTGGTGCTGCACTGTTAGCCCCCTTAGCCCCAACCTCCACGACTGCTCCAGGAACGAAGCCCTCCAGTCCAGTCCTTCCCATCCGCGGTGTCCGGCAGCTGCCCCTCGCTTATTGTAAGTTGGTGGCTTGTTTTCCAGAACCCCACCCCCCCTTTTCTCAGCCCGATGAGAGCTGGTGTATAAAGAATGATCCACCTCAGTTCCATTTGTCAGGAAGGGGAGAACAGCTAATAAACTTTGTTGCACCACCTGCTTGTTGATTGTGTCTTGAATGCTGCCCCCCTGCCCTTTGCACCCCAGGACGGAGCTGCCCGGTGGATGGATTGCCCGGATCCCAAGTAGAGTTGCCAGGCGCCTGGACAAACCGTGTGCCACCTCCGTGGACCCCCTGCCTGTACTGTCCGCCTGGAGGGATACCTTCTCCAAGCTGCTGCTTTGACTTGGTCTCGTGAATGATCTGACAAGGACCTGTGCTACGAGAGACAGACCTTGTTTATTGCCCAGACCCATTGTGTGGCCCGCATGGGGTGTGGCCTCTACCAGTGCAGATTGCAGCCCCCCTCCTATGCTTCGGTCTGCTTTCATACCTCCCCCTTGATTGGATTCTCCCGATGAAGATGCAGCTCCAGCCAGACTCTGGGGCAGCCTTGCCTTTTGCACCCTTGGGCTTCAGGGCTCTCTCAGAACTTGGAGTGTGCACACACCGTAAGTGCTGAACTCACATGCTTATGACAGGGAGCAGAGGAAGGGGTGGGAAACCAGGGCAAAAATTACCTGTGCTTGGAAAGCCCCCTGGAAACTTGCTGCTTTTTTTCTAAGGGAACAGGCAAGGCAGTTGGGGTTAAGTGACTTGCCCAAGGTCATACAGCTGGTAAGTGTTGTGTGTCTGAGGCTGGATTTGAACTTGGGTCCTCCTGACTCCAGGACCGGTGCTCTATTCACCATACCATCTAGCTGCCCCAAAACTTACCTTTTAACCTTGAAGGGTATCTGGAGGAGAAACCTGGGCTGCGCCTGTGGTCCCAGGACAAGCCACCTCTCCCGTCTCCCACTAGCAGGTATCCCAAGCTGAATGGCACACTGCTGGCCACTTCTATGATGCTTTGGTTAGACCGTCTCTGTGTACGACTAGAGAAGCCTTTTGGGTTGGGGCAGAATGATAGATCACCTCCCTATAGCACAAAGGGTTTTACATTCTCTGATTTGAGAGACCATATCCCCATTTTACAGATAAATAAATTGAGAATCGGGGTCCACACAGCTAGGAAAGGTGTGAAGTAGGATTTGGACTCTGGCATCCATCACTGCCCACTAGACCATGCTGCCTCTCAGATGAGAGTGACGGAGCCAGCTGCTAAGCACAAGGGTTGGTCAATTCCATGTCATTTGAAGGAAAATACTTTTGAGAAGTTTATTTACCTTTAAGATTTCATAACAAGATCACAGCATCATTCACTGAGCAGAAAACAGTGCCCTGGAATCGCAGACACCTGGGGGGTGAGGGATGCTGCAGACAAGCTCCTTTTCTCCGCTGCTGAGATGGTGAGCTGGCAAGACGCCGTGCCCTCAGGCCTGTGGTTCCACGCTTTGGACAGTTACCCGTTGAAGAGGACAGCCTGTACAAAATGGGTGTGGCTGCCCTTCTTGGAAGCAGCCCGATGGCCAGCCGCTGGGAAGCTTCAGTGTCTCCCATGTCAGGTTCCCAGCGGTGTAAGAAAGGCATGATGGAGGAGCCAGGCGCTCCCCCGGCGGGCTCAGAATCGGTGCCCATCTGCTGGGCCAGGCGGCTTGGCCTTGGGCTCTGGGGGCAGGATGGATCTTGCTCCTCTCACTCAGATACTAGGAGCGTGGAGGGTCACACCATATCGTGTTTGAATGTATTTGTCAGTCAATGGAAAGTGATAGCATGATTTGGCAGTGCGTTTTCAGGGCTCTGCGTTGCTTGGGTTGAGTGGGATGTTGTTTCCTTCTCTGCTGTAGTAGGACTGAGGAGGGGACCCTGCTGGCAGCATTGGTCAGTATTGAACTTCCGTGGCAGGAGGGAATGGAAAGCCAGGCTCGGGGAAGCATGCCAAGCACTTACAAGTACCTCACTATCCTCAAGGAAACTGAGGCACACAGGTCGGGTGATGGAGGCCCAAGGCTCTCTCCATGGTGCGCTCTTGGCATAGCTTTGTCAGGGGAGTCAGCCTGGAGCCCTCTGGCCATATCGGCGTGTGACTGCATCACTTCCCAAGCAGATACCGCCGGGCCTGCAGGCCTCCCTGGTCCAGATTCCTTTTTGTGAACGGCCAGGCGGAAGGTCCCAGGAGGCGACAAGAAGCCAAGGACGACAAAAGGCACTTTTCACTGGAAGGGAAAGTGCAGAGACTGCAGATGGTCTGATGGTCATTCGCAGCTGTTTGCCCACCTCTCGTCCTGCTTTTCTGTGTGCAGAAGTAAGACTGCATTGCAGATGGGGGTGGGCACCCAAGACAGGGCAGCACAGAGGACCTTGGGGAGGCTTCCTCTTCCTGCTGCCACCATTACTCAGCAGGCTCTTCTTTAAGGCCCTGGAGCACGGGAAGTACAATCCAGAAACCTTTGCTAGGGGCTGCTATGTGCCTAGCACCATGCTGAGAGCTGGAGGTACCCGAAGAGGCAAGACCGTCCCTTTCCTCAAGGAGCTTATGATCTAATGGGGAAGACAGTCAGCAAACAGATACCATGCAGGTACTTACAGGGTAAAGAGGACGTGATTCATGGAGGGAAGACACAAAACTGAGAGGTTGGGGAAGGCTTCCTGGAGGAAGGGGGATTGTAGTGGAGCAGGAAGAGCATGTTCCAGGCCTGGGGGACAGTCAAAAAGGAGGCCCCGGCCTCATTCGTGGAGCAGCCGGAGGCCACTGGCTTGCAGAGCGTCAGGGGCAGGGGGCAGGTGATGAGCTTTGGATGCCGGACGGCGTTTTGTGTTTGATCTGGGAGCGAGAGTACCTGGCCTTTAGGCTTGTTGCAGACCCCAAGTCCAGTGCGATGGTCCAGGTGTGAGGTCATGGACAGCCAGCACTGGGGCGGGGGCAGAGGAGAGAAGGGGCCTGCTTGGTTCTGCAGAGATGAAATCAGCAGGCATGGGCATCATGTTGGACGGGGCAGTGGTGAGAGATGGCAATCCAGCCTGACTCCTAGGTTTGGAGTCTGAGGCACTGGGAAGGTGATACTGCCCTGCACAGTACTAGGGAAGGGAGGAGACTGATGAAATCCAGCAGGCGTATGTCTCCTTACCAGCCGTCCGCATTGTCCTGGGCTGGTGTCCATCCCTGGGTCTTGAGACTCCACTTACCTTCTAGTATTCATGCAGGCCTCCATCCAAGCTCGGCTCCAGTGACCTCCCTAGAGCACCAGTCTCCCAGGTTCTCAGGGCTCCAGTTTTCTGCTTTGTGTGCTTTTCTCCTGCAGATAAAATGAATGTCCTTTGGGGATAGAGACTGAAATTCTGTGTCCTTACTGCATGGCACCCTGCTTCATGTGAAGTGGCTCCCTAGCCGACGAACTACACCTTCAGGCTTAGTGAAGGAGTTGATGATGGCTCGACCATTTTTGGGGATCATTCTGTGAAATATTGTGTAGAATGAGAGTGACCATAGGATTGAAAGTTTTCAAAAAGGAAACAATGCAGTCTACAAACGAGGACAGTTGACCTTGGAGTCCAGGCAGAGTTCTTAAAAGGAAAGTTTGGAACATCTAGATGCAAAGCTAGCTGCCAAAACCAGATCAGGCCAATTCAACTTCATCTCCTTTTCCCACAGTGGCATCAGATCCAAAGACAAACAGAAACCTGCTATGCAGGTAGTTAGTGAAGCATTCAGCAAGTCTTCTCCCACCAGCCTTATGGGAAACACCGAGACAAGGGATGGACAGTCAGCAATGTGAAGCTGGATGAGTGCAGCACCATTGTTAGGAACCAGTGGGAAATGTGGGATAGAGTGATGGCTGGGAGTCCTCACCAGCAGCCAGTCTGTGACCTCTGGGGGCTACAGCTTTTAGTTAGGCGTGAATGACATGGGTAAGAGAAGAATTAGGAGTAAAAGGCTGTACAAAGAAGACAAAAGCACATGTGAGGATAAAGAGGAGAAAGAACTGTCTCCTCAGGGCGCATCCAGCTCTGAAGTCTTGGGAAGAGCGGTCTGTTTTATGAAGTGAGCTGTTTCTAAGAAGCATTCTTGAAAATTCTGGATCGAAGGTACCTGTCCTTGACTATTGACCACACATTGTCCACTTCAATCTAATTAAACTCAGATATTCTTTCCCTGAATCAATATTTTGGTATCTAACTGGGCTGTTAGTAGTACCTGAAATGAGATGGACCTTTTTTTTTTAGGGCAAATTTCATTTTCCAGGTTCCAAGCCACTTTAATGCTGCTCAAATCTACAAGCAATAAGACTTCTTATGATTTAGTAGGACCTGACAAAATCTAATCACACTGACCTTCCAGCCACCAGTTCATGTGGTAAAAACCAATTCAAACATTGTGGAGTTACTCATACGAATATCAGAGCTGTAGAAAGAACATCAAGTTAAACTACCTGCAGCTCACCTGAAAGTTTGGAGCTTTTCAGGCACACACCATTTGTTCTTTCTTGGCTGAATCTTGCGTGTGGTATAGATAATTCGAGCTGTAGGCCAGAGGAGAGATCTTAAAAAGGATCCATCAGAAAGACTTCAAATGGCAGTGGTGGCGGGAGGGAGGGAGGACATAATTTAAATTTTTATTTGCAACTATTAAAACAATTTTATATGTGAAATCCAAGGTCTAGTTTAAAATTTTACAATTCTAAAGCAAAACCTGCATATTTTAGAGTGTGTGTGTGTGTGTGAATTCATCTGTATATTTTCAGATGGGACATGAAGAAAGTTCACTACTTTACTTTGTTTCATCTTGTTCTCATTTACGTCCAAAGTCAAAAATTTTTTGCGCAAATATTGTCCAGGACCATCATGTTCACTTGACCCTTTGTCACTGTTCTTAATAATGATTTAAAAAAAAAACCTCGGAAGCCAATCATATATATCTTAGTTTTCAAGTGGAAGCAGTCTAACCTTGTTGCGTTTCTCAAAGTGGAGTTTATTAATTCACTGCTCCATTAAAAATGAAAACTTTTACATCTTTATCGTGTGTGCGTGTGCGTGTGTGTGTGTGCGTGTGCGTGTGTGCGTGTGCGTGTGTGTGCACCCACATGTGTATCCTTTTAGGATTTATATTATCCTCATACAATCCAGAAAGATGTATTACTGTACGGACCTAATCTTATACGTGAATGTAGAACTAAATGCAGAGAGTAAGGAGATGGCAAACCTAATAACTGATTAGGTTAGGGAAGTTGAAAAATAGTGGCCACAATTCAGAGCAGTAAAAACTAAGATCCTTTATACTTGCATCCCATTTTAGTAACTCAGAAATGTTTGAGTATTATAACAACAGGGTTTGTTATAAGAAACCTTTACAATTCACCTGCCATAGTTAGAGAAATTTGATATGAAAGGAAGGTAGATATGGTATTAACAATATCAAGACTGTTTCCTCAGCTCTAAGGGCACAAACTGACCTATCATAGCTAAAACAGCCAGTCACACCACAGAAGTTCCATGTTGTTCACAGGGTATCATATAGTCAGATTCAAGATTAACTAGGTGGAAAATATTCCTGTTCAGAAAGGAAATAGCACAAAGGGGAAACTGAGTTAAGAGGATGCTACCATTGCCTTGGTACGGCAATCTTCTCAATCCTCTCATTTGTTTATATCCACCAGTGGTATTCCTCAGATCACACCCCCTTTGAGCAAATCATGGCATTTCCTTTGAATGATGGATTACCCGATTAGCAATAATTTAAACAGCAATTAAAATGATCATTTCAAGAGAGTTTACCTCACACAGCAAGTTTCACTAATCATAGCTTAGAGCAAGGTACAGTTATTTTTTCTTGTTGTAATATCAAGTAGTTAACAACCAATAGCAATAAATAAAAAATATTTACCTTCAGTGACTCTTAAGTCTTTCCAAAAGCACCCGTTCAATATCTATCTTTCCTAGTTTAAACACATCCTGGTGAAAGAAACAATCATTAGAAATTAAGAACATATCCCTGGAGTTTCACACATACAATGAATACGTGATACTTGACCCAAAACAAAATATGGTGGCCGTGATAACCCTTGAAGCTAGCAGATATCCACATCTCAGGTATCGCATATTAAGCCTCAAGGCAAAAATGAAATCTTTAAAACACGAGTCCAGTGAGACTAAGTTGGCTCAAAGATGTAACTTCAGTGCATACTATTCCAGGTGCGCTTTCATAGTTTTCATGGTCAGTAGTCAGATGAATCATGTAAATGACTGCTATTAGCGAACCTGGAAGTTTTCCCCACTTTGGCTGTATCTGTGATTGATGAGGGATCTCAGTTTCTTACTAAACCAATCAACTATTTCAGAATTTCACAATTTTTTTTTTTGCAACTTCTTCCACAAAGCTGTTGAGATGTTATGACCTTGACAAAGCTGAAGATCAAGGGAACTAAAATCTAGCAAGTACTCAAAAGAACAAAGAGATAATAAGAATTTGCAAGATCTTTTGTACTTTTCCCAAACACTAATTTTATTATTATTATTCATTTTAATTAGTTACTTGACAGTTTTTTAAACCATTACAACAAAAGTGTCTTAATAGGGATATGGTTAAATTTATAATTTCACACCATTCAGATCAAAAGAAGACTTGGTTTTCTAATGATACAATCCCATTGCTCTCAATATCATTTTTTCAAATAAACAGCATTTCCCCAAAATCACAATACACAGAAATTAGGAGCATAACATAAACAACATTATGAACTTAAAACATGAAACACCTGTTGCCAGCCAAATGACATTTTGAATTGTCTTACATAAAAGAAGTCATTTCCTCTTATTTAACTCTGGCATCAAAACAAAAAACCACCATCAGTTCTGTATAGCTGCTTGGAGAGAAATTGAAAGCCTTACTTCCCATCCGTACTGTGTCAGGGCAAACGATCTCCAGCTTTTTCACTTTCCTTCCATTCTCCTCTTATCTCCACTCTGTTAAACTCTTCCCCTTGGTGGACTCTCATTAAAAACCTTTGCTCTTTAAAACTGCCCATCTTTTTACCCTCAGTTACCTTCATTGCTTTCTTAGCCTCTCTCTGTTTTCCCTCCACTGAGGCTCTCCTTTGTCAGTTAGCATGAGTTTTCTTAGGTGGTATCCATTGACTGCAAAACTTTTACCTTTCAGGTTCTTGGGAGCTATGTATAGTTTGTTCCAATTTCTTTTGGAAGCAGAGGTGACTTTGCTTCTAATTTGCCTAAACAATTCTGTTTAGAAGAAAATTCTCCCAAATTAAATTGTGTTTGTTTTCCATTTGCTTCCTGATTTAAACAATCCTTTTTCTTTCCAAGGTGGAGAGAAGAGTTAATAATGGGTAATTATTTTTTTTGTTTCAGTTTATTAAATTTGTTTATCTACTTTTAGTTTACAACATTCAATTCCACAATCCCTTGAGTTCCAAATTTTATTCCCCCCCCCATCCCCCATGGTGGCATGCAATCCGATATAGGCTGTACAAATGCCTTTGAATTAAGCATTAGGTTGTAAAGAAGCATTATAACCAGTGAAGGACAACAAGAAAGAAGGAAGGAAACAAAACTAAACACAAGAGAGAGAGCAAGTAGCTTGTTTCACTCTGCATTCAGACTTTGTTCTTTCTCCGGATGTGGATCTCCTTCCATCATGAGTCTCTTGGAGCTGCTTATAACCTGGCATTGCTGACAGGAGCCCAGTCTATCAAAGTTGGTCATCACACATACAGTGTGTCTGCAATTGTGTACAAAGTTCTCCTGGTTCTGTTCTTCTCACTCAGCATCAGTTTATATAAGTCCAGGTTATTATGAAGTCATTCTGCTCCTCATTTCTTATAGCACAATAGTATTCCATTACATTCATATACCACAACCTGTTTAGCCATTCCCGAATTGATGGTCATCCCCTTGATTTCCAATTCTTTGCCACCACAAAAAGAGCTGCTATAAATATTTTGGGGGTAAATGGGTCTTCCTCCCACTTGTATGATCTCTTTAGGATACAGCCTTAGAGGTAGTATTGCTGGGTTTTTTTTATAGCCCTTTGGGCATAGTTCTAAATTGCTCTCCAGAATGGTTGGATCAATTCACAACTCCACCAACAATGCATACGTGTTCCAGTTTTTCCACATCCTCTCCAGCATTTGTCATTTTCCTGGTTTTGTCATCTTAGCCAATCTGACCAGTGACGTGTGGTGCCTCAGAGTTGTTTTGATTCTCATTTCTCTAACCAATAGTGATTTAAAACATTTTTTTCATATGTTTATAGATATCTTTAACTTCTTCCTTTGACCATTTATCTAGAGCTCTGGCTCTGTTCCGGTCAGGTCTTGGGTCTGTGCTGGTGCAGCCCCCATGCTCTGAGCTTCCCCTGCCCAGTCCCACATAAACACCTTCCTGGACTGAAAATCTGCTACGCTCCGTCTCCCAGTGGATTCTGCCTCTCTAAAATCTGTTCAGATTCACTTTTTAGAGGTTACTGAAGGACCTCACGGAGGAGGTCAGGTGAGTTCCTGCTTTCACTCCACCATCTTGGCTCCATCCATAATTGGTGTTCTTACATACAGCTGTAAACCAAACCATTTTCTTCTACTTTTGGACTTCCCTGATAAAACTTTCAAGCTATCTTCACTTCTCTTTATTCTCTAGTTGGTGAAATCACCACCCCCTTTTCACAAAAGCAGTAATTCTGTCCCTCTCCAAGGAAGAAAGGGAGAAATAATAGTTATACCTTACTTCTAGGGGGCTACAAACCTCCCAAACCGATGAGAACATTTGAGTCTTTACACAAACAATCCAACTGCATTTCATCACAATTTGGAGATTCACAGCAAACAGATTTCAGTTCACAAAGTCATCGTTTATAAATACTACAAATCTCTCAAACCAGGAAAGGGTCCACTTTCCTCTCATCTCTTTTGAAAACTGAAATTCTCTGCAAGTTGCCTCTTTTCTACCCCCACCCCACCCCCAAGACACCAGTAGTTCAGTTTAGAATCGGAAATTTAATAACCCTTATAAACATCTGGCCATTGCTAACCTGGGTTTCATTAGCATATTCATTCCACATATGACAGTAAGGTGGTAAGGCCTCTATGTAACTTGCCATTTTATGAATAACATTTTCACCATAATGACTAATGGGGTATCAAGCTCTGGGGAGATTTGTGAGTTTTCCATGACGGGCTTAAGCCTTTCCACTTGAAGTGTGGATCTTCCCTATTGGGACCTTGCCTAGGGAGCCTGAGGCTCCCCTGGGGACTCAGAGACAATTACAGAAACAGGGAAGACAAGATCTGGCCTTGGGGCCTCTTGCGACATCTAAGCCAAGAGACAGACCCAAAATGAGAAGCTCTCCTTCCACGTGTACTACCACTGTCACCTGCAGCTGCACAAGCCTCAATATTCCCCTTGGAGGATGATGAAACTACACTCTAGGCACCCCTTTGGTAACACTTTGACAACTCAGATCTCCAGGCATAGCCCTTAGACACCCCACTGTCACTAACATGGAGGAGTGAGATAAAAGCTAATCCAAAAGGATGTTTTGACTTTAAATTCACTCTCAATTCTCCCCCCGCAAAAAAAAAACTCAGGGGGCGTATATTGAGGTCAAGTTCACACCATCCTTGTGAGTCTCAATTCTAACACCAGAAAACCAGTGGGATTAATTTTGAGGTCAATCCTCAGGGGGCCACTGGCCACCAATAACAGTGGGTCCCTGAGGAAAGGGTCAGGAAGTAAGCAAGATAAAGCAAAATTATTCTATTCTGCTAGCAGGGTAAATCCTGAGAGCATCTACTCCGAGTATAAAGGGAAAGCATCTCTCTGTTGTGTTAGCCAGCCTTGGGCAGCACCAACAAGAATTGTTTAAGTTCAGTAAACGTCAGCTTTAACTACAGCTGGATGTCAGGAGGGAGTCGACACAGTTGATTTCAGGGACATTTCCAGAACAAGATACCCTGCCCCCATTAAAGGAATGAGATGTGTACCTCTTTCAACTTAAGGAATGCAAAATAGCAAGCTATTTCTACAACTGCAATTTTCAGTCTTCTATTTTTCCATGGGCAAGTGCAAAGTCTTACACATAAGGTAACTTCACAAGTACCGAGTGGAAGTCCAGACACAGCAAAAAGGTAGACAGGTGTCAGTGGACCAAAAGCTCAAGAGTGACCAGTGTAACATGGCCCTCCAAAAGTCCAAGTGTGGACTGCATTAAAAGAGGCTGGGCATCCTGGGCTGGAGAGATGGTAGTGCCTTGTATTCCAGAGCCACCAGATCTGCAGTTTAGCATTAGAAGGGGTACAGTTTGGGCCAGGCCTACCTTGGGCTGGTCTAGTGATTAAGCCTGGAGGTCAGAATGTTATGAGGTGCCCTACAACTATTTCTGGTGCATCTTTTCAAGAGAACTGCCTACCTGATGTCTACTTACCAGCCACAGACCCCAAAAGAGACCAGGAGAGAAAGCTGCTCTTAGATAGGCTCCCGATGCTGTACTCCTACCAGCAGAGCTGCTGTTCCTGCTGCCCAGTGGGATGTGCCAACTCTGCCCAGGCTGTAGACAAGGAAGATGGCTGCCACAGGTTCCCGTCTCACTTCGCTTAAAAACAAAAGAACTTGACCCCTAGCTAGACTCTTATGCACCATGGACATGGTTTCTGCTCTTTCTCTAGGAAGTATGTAAATGAAAATAAACCCACTAAGTACCCTTTTTAAAATGTCATGCAGCATTTGTGGGCCATAAAATGCAATTAAAAATAAGACTGGCATTGCCCCACACAAGGTTTTCATTCAGATAAAACAATTACAGTCTTCCACCTCTGCCTCACCATTCCCAACAGCATCCAATCACAGTAGAACAGAAGGATTTCTGTTCAGAATACTAATATTCAGATACTAGGAATTCCGTTTGAACTTCCCCCTTTTATGTCCTAGCTAGGTGGCAAGCCAAAATAAGCTCTCTACAGCCTTCAAGGCAAGTCCACTAAGCCTGTATCTCCCCCAGTCCCACCCAAAGAGCGCTCACCACAACATACTCACAAGTGGACCTCCAACATTGTTTGAACATGCAAGGATGTGACCTTTCAGAGACCACATAGATCTCTTCAAGGCAGGTGTCCTTGTGAGGAAAGTGTCATTGTTGTTTGTCTTTGACTATGACTATTATCAAGAAGGGGATGCCATAACATGCAAGTGAATTGGATTTAAGTGAGGGAGGACTGTGCAAAGTCACTAGCCTCACTTTCTCCTCCAGAGCCATCTGGGTCCAGTGGTGAGATATAGGAAAATACTCCGCATGTCAAGCCTAAATTCTCCTCTTCCTAGCTTCTGCCCATGGCTGTCCTGCCTGCAGGGGCCAAGCTGAGCATGTCCCATCCCTTGATCCCAGGGGTGGTTAGGTACTTGAAGACAGTTCTCCTGTCTGCCCAGAGCCTTCTCCAAGCTAAATGCCCTCCAATTCCTGTTCCTTCAGCCTGACCAGACCATTGTTCGAGGCATCAGTCCTGGGAGCCACAGCAAGTTTAGGAGGGCATGGATAAGCCAGAGAGCCTCTGAAGGAAGATCCTGGGGTGAAAAAGGGCCTGGAGGAATTCCAGAGAAGGCTCAGACTTTGGTGGGTGTACCGTGGGGAAGGGGAGAGGTGGAGACATAGATCTGCCTTTGAGCATTGGAAGGAGTTGATTTGTTATGCCTGACACACAAAAACAAACAAACTAGAAGTTGTCTGATGTCAGGAAAAACTGAACAAGGAGAGCAGCCCGGTGGGCTTCATGGGAGGGGGTGGCAGTGAGTTCTTCATCCCTGCAAATATGCCACCGAAGTCAGCTGGCCACCCACTTCTGTTGTGAACTGGATGGTGTGCACCCCCTGCCTAGCTCTGCTTGGGCTCACAGCAGTGAAAGCCACTCCCCAGCATGCACAGTCTGTGTGCTTAATCCCGCAAAGCCCACGGGCTTTACACTCCCAAGCCTTTGTCCCTCCTTGGAATGGGTGACCAGGTTGTCCTTATTCAAGCAAGAATTGGCACCCCAGCTTATGTTGCCCCTCCTGCATGTGACACATTTGCTCCCTTGTGAGGTGAGCCCCAGTACCCCCTGGTCCCTTTGAGAAGCACCCAGCCCAGGGGCTGGGCTCAAATCCTGTCTCTAATACTAGCCATGACTAGGGGAGATTTACTTTGGGCCTCAGTGTCCTCAGCTTTGAAGTTGGGATGGAAATAACTGCAGACCCCACCCTGTGTCCAGGCAGTGGTGAAGCATAGATGGGGTGATGTGAGTAAAGTTCTCAGGAAGCCGGGAAGGTCCCGTGGAAATATCAGCTCTCCCTCTTCCCTGCCCACCGTGGGCCCAGTCAGCAGCCCCAAATGGCTGCTGGGAGCTTGGTGAAGACCGAGACCGCCTCCCAGGAGCACTCTGTGTCTCCAAAGCACAAGGGAGAGCGACCTTCCTCTCCATTTGCCTCGGAGGTGATCCCATTCTCCCAGAGGTGCAAGAACCATCAAGGGGGGTTTCTCTTCTGGTTCTAGCTTTCATCTACAGAAAGGAACTGGCTGTCAGGGAGTGTAGGAATGGTACCCCATTCCAGCCTTTGCGCCCCACCGGAAATCTGGAGATGGAAGGAAGGCCGGCAAGAGCTAGAAAGCCGCGAGTCGGGACGATGTCGCGCTCACACACGGTGCCATTCCAACGGCAATGTGAAGTGTGAGACACGATCAAACCCAGAACGACTGAAGGCTGATGAGGGAGGAAAAGCAGCTAGAAGTGGGGCTTTTGCTGTTGTATCAGGAAGGAGGAAGAAAACAAGCCTTTGCGGAGTGCCTGCTATGTCCCGAGCCCTTTCCCTACATATCTCTGAGCCTCGCGACAACGCGGGAGGCGGGAGGCGTGTGGCGTGTGCATGCAGAAACCGAGTCACACCGGACAGAGTTCCACAGCTAAGTAAGTGCCGAAGGCTGGTGATGCCAGCTGCAGCGCTCTATCCCTGTGCCACTGGATGCCTGCTGGGCACTCAGAACAGAACCCAGCCTTCAGTTAACGGTACCAAGGAAGCTGTCCTCTCTGACCCACCCGAGACGGCGCCTTCTTCCTGCTCTGGGAGGGATTTGAGACTTGGGAGCTCTGAACCCGGGCCTCAGTGGGAGTGTCGAAGCAAGGCCCCGCCAAGAGGGGATTTTCCTTCCTTTGCTCTGAGGCAAGGATCGTCAACCTTTTTCTGTAAAGGTCCAAAGAGTAAATTTGTGGGCCCAGAGGCGAAAGCGAGGAAATTATGTAGGCACCTACACAGCAAGGGGGAAGATCACGTTCCACAGAGGTTTTTCGATGACGTTAGAATCTAATAACTGAGCACACGTGGTTACATAGATAGGTCTCCTCAGGAGAAGGACCCGATGGGGGGTAGCGCTTCACCTAACCGGGGCTCCCTTAATGTTCCCTGTCACCCAACCCCATTGCAAACGTCGGTCTGCCGATGCTGAGCAGCCTTCCTTAGCAGAAGTTCGTTTCCAGAGCCAGCCAATTGGGGGGCACTTTTTCTCTTCTTTTCTCGTCTCGATGACGGCGTGCCATGGTAACGAGCTACAAAGTCGCGGCGGAGCTACGCAAGTGGCCTCCTTGTCACCGTTCCCACGAGTGGAAGTGGGCCCCGCCAGAGCGTCTGGTGCGGCTTCTCAGCTCCGCCAAGCAGCTCGCAGCAGATGGTCGCAGCCGGCTGCCAGTGAAGCTATTTGTGGGCACGGAGATTTGAATTTCAGATCATTTCCAAACGTCACGAGCTATTCTTTCTTTTCTCCCAACCATTTGGAAAGGTAAAAACCATTCTTAGCTCTTGGCCAGACGAGCCCTGGGCAGCTGGAGTCAGCCCAAGCCAGTAGTTTGCCGGGCCCTGCCGAGGCTACCAGGAATGTCGAGGCAGATTCGGGGGGTGGCTTGGAGGGTGAGCGGCAGGCTGCAGCATCCAGTCTCCCAGCCGGGGAGCAGGGTAGAGGTCGGGACCTAGGCAAGACTGCAGAGGAGAGAAGCATCCGCCGGGCTGTAGGTGTCCAGCGACCCTTCCTAAAGTACTCGGCTGGCCATGGCATCCCCTTATCCAATCGAGACCAAGTTTTCTCGCCTTTGGGAGATTAAACACTGCTTTATTTTAAGTATTGTTTATTTTTAAAGCAGAATTGATAGGATTTGGCCACTGATTAGCTATATGGGGGGAGTTGAGGATGCCTGAGAAGGGTGGCTGAGGGGGTGGTGGTGCCCTCGACAGTAGCAGGAATGTTTGGAAGGGGCAGAGTTTGATGGGAAGGAGGGAGTTCTGTTTTGGACAGGGTGGTGAGACACCCAACTGAAAATAACCAAAAGGCAGGGGGGGGGTGGTTCTGGGAGGCAGGAGGGAGATGGGGCAGATGGAGAGATCTGAGCCTCATCTGCATAGAGCTAGGAGGAAGGCGAAGGGGCTGCTGAGGGGGCTGAGGCTTCCTTGGCCCCAGAGGAGACGCAGGCGGATCCCAGATGCTTCTGGCATCCTCCCTTCCTCAGGAAGCTTATTTCTTCCTGACTCCTCCACAAAAGGGCCCTTCGCCCATTTTTTGGGAATGTCTTCCTGTCTTCAGCATCCTCCCTGGTCCCAAACTGCTGTGGTCCCTCTCTGGACCGCTGGGCTGGTCTCCTCGACATACGTGACCCCCCATAGCACCAAGTAGGCTTTGTATTGTTGAGTTAAGAAGCATTTATTAAGCACCCACAGTGTGCCAGGCCCAGAGCTAAGCCCTGGAGATGCAAAGAAAGAAAAGCAAAGACAGTCTTTGCCCCCAAGGAGCTCCCATCTAACGGGAGAGAAGACGCACAAGCCAGGGGCAGATGGGAGGTAATTTCATAGGGAAGGCACTGGCCACAAGGGACATTGGGAAAGGCAGAATCTGAGTGGGATCTGAAAGAAGGCAGAAGGCAGAGTGAGCAGGGAAAGCACTCCAGGCGTGGGACACAGCCAATGCAAGTGCCTGGAGTCTGGAGATGCAGGGTCTTACGTGAGCATCCCTGGACCAAAGAGCGTGTCAGCAGACTGGGCAGACACAAGAGGGGACTCAGGAGCCAAACAGCATCTTACGTTTGATGCTAGGGGCAGCAGAGCCACTGGAGATTATTGAATGGGAGAGAGGCTGGGCCACGGTCTGAGCTCATGAGAGAAGCCACGATCATTCAAGCCCCCACTTCAAGGCCTTTCATGCTTACACAGGTTTTTTTCCCAACACAGTCCTTGTGAGGAGGGGGTTGGGATGCCCATTCCTCAGAGGAGCAAACTGATTTGCTTGAGGTCAGACAGCTGGGGTCACTGCACCAGACCCACAAAGGCAGGACTCTCTCAAGGGTCCTCAGCCTTTGTGGTGAGCAAGGGCTGGCTGGCCTCTAGGCAGGGCCTCCCTGGGCAAAGGTGCTGTGCGTCCACTCAGTTCCAGCAGATGGTGCCAGAGTCTGGCCAGGTGTCCTCCCTCCAGGCTGGAATCTGCTCCCCTCCCACCTTCGTCCCTCCCTATTGGGAGGGGTCTGATGGGCACTTAAGTATAGAGGAGCCAGAGTGCTGGAACCAGGGCTGTCCAGGGACCAGGGCAGGCTGAGGCGACAGGAGGCACCCGGGGTGGTGGAGGCAAAGGACCCTCTGCATGACCATGAAGACCCTCTGCAATGTCGTGGCACTGCTCCTGTCCTTCCAGGCAGGTAAGTGACCCTCCTCCCAGCCCTCTGGACTTCTGGGCTAATGCCCAGAAGTGGCTGGCAGCAGGCAGGAGAGACGATCTCAGACCTGGGGCACTTGGCCCAGGGACATATGGGAGGTCGGAGCGGAGCTGGGGTTTGGACCCAGACCTGTGTCAGCCCCAGCCACCAGCCAGGCCCTGATGCTGAGCCAGCTTGTCACCAGAAATTACCCGTCAGCAGGAGAAAGGCCTCAGAGCTCCTGCCTCCAGTGGAGGGGAGTCCCGGGGGCAGCTTTGGAGCCTGGGGGCAGGAGGGATTCGGGCTCTGCCCAGACCTTCCTGGGCCTTGGCTCTGAGCAAGGCTGTTCTTCCAGAGTGGGATGGGTGGCCTCAGCCAAGAAGCATTTATTAAATGCCTACAGTGAACCCATAACTGTTCTAATCTCTGGGGACACAAAGAAAGGTCAGAAGTGGCATCAGCTCCCAGGGGACTCCCAGTCTAGCAGGGGAGATGCAAACAGCATGTGCAGACAAGCTGTAGCTTGTAGCTTGTCCAGTGCCTTGGACTCAATCAGCATAGAGAAGGCATTAAGGGGAGCTGAGAAAGGCTTCCTGGAGGAGGTGGGATTTTAGCTGGGGCTTGAAGGAAGCCAGGGAGGTGAGGAGGGAGAGCCTTCCAGGCAGGGGCTTGAAGGAAACCAGGGAGGTGAGGAGGGAGAGCCTTCCAGGCAGGGGCACAGTGAGAGGAAAGGCCTGGAGGTGGGAGATAAAGCATCTTTTTGGAGGAGTAACCAGGTGTCTTGGAGCAGACTGGGTTTCCAGACCCAGTGGTGGGTTGTGAGACAAAGATGACCTATGAGGTTCCTCTTACAGTGATTTTGTGGGTCCCAGGGCCCTCACTCTGCCCCTTGACAGGCCATTTGAAGGGGGGGGCAATTCTCCCACAAACAGCTGAAGAACTTTGGGGAAACTTTCTCCCCTCAAGCTCCTCCACCCACGAGAGGCCAGTGGGGCCTGCAGCTGGGGGGAGCCCCGAGGGGCACTGGCCAAGGAAATCCAGGAGCCCCGACCTCTCCTATCCTCCCACAGCCCTGGGGATGAATGAGCTCAGGTGGTGTGCCATCTCGGACCCGGAGCAGGAGAAATGTTTGGCCATGGCAACAGCCTTCAAGGAGGCTGGCATCCAGCCAGCCATCAGCTGTGTCCTGGGGTCCTCAGCTGACCATTGCATCCACCTCATCAAAGTGAGTAGCCCCCAAACAGCCTTGGGGGGTGGGGCCTCTGGGCACAATCAGCAGACTCAACTCTCCCCAGAACTGAGTGACCGTCATCCCAGAAAGCTCCTGGGGGGCCTGGCTCCGAAGGCACAGGGAGGGGTTGGGCTGGGGGGGCATCCTCCCCCTCCCACCTCTGTAGGAAATGAGTCATTCTGGCCATTAACCAAGAAGCCCCCCACCCTGTGACATCAGGCCAGAGGTGATGGGCCTGAGCCAGATTTTAAGAGGGCATGGGGGGAGGAGCTAGCAGGGTCAGACCCCCAAGAGCCCCAAGCATCTTCTGAACTCAATGCAGACAGAGAAGAGGGAGTGGGGAGGGCAGGACAATGTATGGGCCCTGGCTTTGAAATCTACAGCTCAGCCACAAGCAAGCAAATCATGGGAGCCCAGGCAGGGCCTCCCCCTCCAGGGGCTGCCCCCAACGCAGCCCAGCATCATCAGTGCCCACTGAGTGCTGGGCACTGGGCTGGGGCTGAGGAGAGAAAAAAAAATCCAGACAGTCCTGGCCCTTGAGGAGGCTGGCAAAGGGGCCAATGCTGGGCACGCTGCAGATGAAGCCCAAGTCACTGGAGAGAGGAGGGGGAGCAGGAAGGTCTGGCGGGGGGAGGGAAGGCAGCCCCTGAGCTGGCCTTGGATCCTGGGAGAGACAAGGGCAGGGGAGGGCCCTCCAGGCCTGGGCCAGGGCTCCCCAAGGGTGGGGGAGGGAGTGCCTCTTTGGGGCAGAGGGGGAGGGTCCTCCCGCCCTGGTGCTGCGCCCCCAGGCTCTGCCATCCTCTGCTAGCCTGGCTTAAGCCAAAGGAATGGGGCTCTAATGAGGATTGCAGAAGAAAGCAAATGGGAGTAACCCCTCATGTTTCCTCCATAATGGGGACCTTCTAGGGAGAAGCAGGAGGCTCTGGAAGACTTGGGGGCACAGGAGGGCTGGCTTGGGGTCCTTGGAGAGGGATGAGGCTGGAGCCAGGAGCAAGGGGGAGGGGGCTGGGAGGGTCACTGTCATCTGAGCAGGGGATGGTGCCTCACAGCAGGTGCCCTGGCAGGGCGGCCCCTTGGAGGGTCCATGACCAGCCCAATTCCCTCCAGGATCATGACTGGCCTGTGACTAGTGAGGTCTCCTTTTGTCTCCAGGATCTCAAGGCTCTGTTCCTGGACTGCTCAGGGCCTCCTTCCCAGATAAGGGGAGATTTGGAGGCAAGGAGGGAAGGGGGCTACACTTACTTGGCCCCTGCTGCATGTGCTTTACAAACTGTCCCATTGGAGGGAGGGGGCAGGATACCAGCCTGGGCAGGGTTGGGGGCATCTGGAGGACATAGGTTTTTGAAGTGTTCAAAGCCCTGCCCTGCTTGGACCCGGGGATGCCCAGGGCCTCTGACTCTCACCCCGGTCACTTCTGGTCACCAACCCTTTTCTCTCCTAAAGAGGGAAGCCTCTAGGGGCCCAGTGGTTCAGTGTGAAGAGGAGGGTCCGGAGGAGCTGAATTCAAATCCTGGCCCAGCAGGGCCCAGACGCTGACTCTCCTTGGCCTCTGGGACCTTCTCTGTAAAGGGAGGGGATGTCTGAGAGGTGCCCCACCAAGCCCTCAGGCTCTAGGGCCTTCCAGAGAGTGAGGGAAGGGGAAGCTGGGGGGCAAGGTGAGGGGATGGGGTGGGGGCAGGGCCCTGGAGGCCTCCCTGGAGGCCCTGCACATACTCACTGCCCTGCGCCTGGACAGGCCAATGAAGCAGATGCCATCACGCTGGATGGGGGAGCCATCTATGAGGCCGGGAAGTACCATGACCTGAAGCCTGTAGTGGGCGAAATGTATGATCAAGGTAGTGGGACAGCAGAGCCCCATCAGGGAAGGAGGGACCCTGAGAAGGGAGAGGCCACACAGGCTGGGGGTGGGGGTGAGGGTCTCCTTGGTCACACTCACCCTGGGCGGCCTCTTCCAGGCCTTGTGTGTATGGGAGCCCAGCTCCCTGACCTCAGGGGGCATCCCAGGAGCCCACAGGAAGCCTGGCTTGCCTTTAACAAAAATTTCAATCCCACATGGTGAAAATCTAAGGCTTGGAGTAGAGTGGGCTAAATTCTGAGTGCCCATGACTTGTGTCTCATCCTTGTAGCCCATGTCACATACCTGGTGCCTCTGGCCCCTTCCCCTCCCGTCTCACCACAGCCCTCGAACAGAGGCACTGGAGAAGGATGAGCTCTTCCATTTTACAGATGAGGAAACTGAGGCTCAGTCAGAGTCTCATTTCTGACTCAGATCCCTCTAACTGCATTCAGAGCTATGCCCAATGAATGCTGGGCTCCCTCAGTGGCTCAGACCTTGTGTCTGCCTCCGCATGTATGCTGCCTGCCTGCCCACACACTAAGAACACTCCCCACCTTCACCCTGCCCCCTCCCTTACCTGTGACTCTGTCCCAGCTCCACCCCTGACCTCTGCCTGGACCCCACTAATGTATTTCTTCCCCTCTCCTTTCAGAGGTTGGCACTTCCTACTACGCTGTGGCTGTGGTCAGAAGGAACTCTTCTCTGAACATTGACCACTTGCAAGGGGTGAGGTCCTGCCATACGGGCATCAACCGCACTGTGGGCTGGAACGTGCCCGTGGGCTACCTGGTGGAGAGCGGTCACCTCTCTGTGATGGGCTGTGACGTGCTGAGAGGTGAGGTGTCAGGGCTCACCTTTGTGGTTGTCCAGGCTGCTGGGGGCCAGACTCCACGCTCCACCCTGGAGGTCCTGAAAAGACAGGGTCCAGGCTGCAGGACAGGACCAGAGCCAAGATGGGAGGGAGCTGGCTGGCCTCAGTGGGCATGTACATGGATGTTCGGAGGGGCCGGGGAGGCAGGGTGTTCTCCCTCTGAGCAGTGGCACTGGGGATGGCCCCTGAAGAAGCCTTCCCCCCCCACACACCCCCTGCGATTCCTGCTTCTGTCCAGGGTAGCCCACACCTACCAGCCTTTCCCTCCTCTCCCAGAGCCAGGCTGTGACCAGATCCCCCGCTGCTGCGCGCGCAACTCCCGCTCACCTCCGCCTCCTCCTAGATTCCCCTCCCCATTCGGCTGCCAAAGGCATCTTCTTAGATCCCTGCCCAAGGATCCTCGGGAACATCTTCTTGCCTCTAGGATCAAATGCCAACTCTTTGAGATTTTAAAGCCCGTCACTGCTCTCTGGGTGTGCCCACCTCTGAGGACTAATCATATTACCCGTCTCAAAGTGACCCCCAAACTAGGCCCTGGGCTCTTCCCTGTTGACACTGTTCCATCTCCCACCTCCGGATCTTTGCCCAGGCTGTTTCCATACCCGGAATGTCCTCCCTTCTCCGCCTAGCTACTTCTAATCTTCTCGGGTGCCATTGCCTCCAGGAAGCCTTTCCCGATTTCCCCCAGTTAGCGCTCGCTCCCTCCCCAATTACCTGCATGTACTCATGTGTATAAAAGAACCGACCCCGTGCCAACGTTTACCGATCTAATCTCATCCGAGCAGCCCTGGTTTATCTCTCAGGAACAGGAATAGTTTGGGTTGGGTTTCTTTTTAATGTGTCTGCATCCCCAGTGCCCTCAACTTAGCGGCTGCTTAACCAGTAATTGTTGAACGAATGTTTGATAAAATCAGTCAATAAGCATCCACCACGTGCCAGGAGTCCCTGGAGGTGCCAGAAAAAGGAGCACCGGCTCCAGGCAAGCAGTGCCAGGGGGTCCCTCGTGAGCCTCCAGCTCTCGGGCCGAATTCCAAGGACTTCAGTTCTGGCGGGTTCCTTCGTCAGTAAGGTGATGCTTCTCCGTGGTTCTGATGCCCAGGACAGCCCTGGAGAAGTGACGGTCCCCTCCACAGGTGCAGAGACCAAGGTTCAAAGGTCCCTGGGTGCAGAGGGATTGCTTCCCAGCTCCTCTGAGGCCAGGGCCAGAGCGTCTCCCCCTCTGTACTGGCGTCTCAACGGACATTTTTCATCCTCCCCGAAGAGAACAGGGTCCCTGGCTCAGGGACTAGCCGCCCTGCCCTCCAGCCTCCCGCCCCAAGCCCAGGCCTGAGCAGACCGGCTGACTCCCACCAACTCTCTCTCCTGCAGCGGTCAGCAGCTACTTCGGGGGCAGCTGTGTCCCTGGGGCGGGGGAGACCAGCTATGCGGATTCCCTTTGCAGGCTCTGCAAGGGTGATGCTGCCGGGGAGCAAAAGTGTGCCAAAAGCCCTCTGGAGAGATACTACGATTACAGTGGGGCCTTCAGGTAAGAGGGACGACCCAGCCAGCTGCTGCCGGGAGCAGGGTGTCTACAGGGACCTGCCTGCCCAAGGGGGCCTCAGGGGCTGACAGAATGGGTGCACACCACAGAGAGAACCAGCCACCGAACAGGGACCTGGGGGCACTTGGGAATAGTGGCAGGCAGCCTTCCCACGGAAGTCACATCAACTTCTAATGGGACCACAAACAAGCAGTCCAACTCCAACATCATCCCCTGGGAGCCACTCTTCCCCCTCCCTGGGCCTGTGCTCCAGGGCCGACGAGGCAGTGGCAGGGCTCGCCACCAAGAATCCGGCCAGACCAGTGCAGTCTCATTTTCCTGGGCATTATCGCCTGGGACAAATCACAGCGTGGCAAAATTGGAAGGGACAGCCAGCCCAATGCCCTCATCGTATCTTTTTTTTTTTGCTTTTTGGAGAGGGGAGGGCAATTGGGGTTAAATGACTTGCCCAAGGCCACACGGCTAGTAAGTGTGTTAAGTGTTTGAGGTCAGATTTGAACTCAGGTCCTCCTGAGTACTTCCCTTCTGTTGGGAGTCCTGGGGGCAGGCATGTGGAAGGACGCTTGAGCTGCCACAATTCTCAGAGAACTTTCTAGAACTGGGGGGCATGGACACGTGTGCCAAAGCCACGGGGTCCTGGGAGAGTCACAAGGGTCTCCTCTTGGATTTTCCCAACCCAAGTGTGACACCTGCCACCTCCCCATTCTGGCTCATCTGCTTCCATTCAGCCCGGGGCACTCGGTCCTGCTGAGGGCACACTAGGTGGGCTGTGCTGCAAAGATCAGTTTGGATTCTGGCTGTGGTCTGGGTACCCCTTCCCAGATGAGTGCCTTCTGTAAATGTGAGAAGCACGTTGGGTCTTTGGCAGAAATGTTCAATGGCCCAAGGACACTCTGCTGAAGACCTCCTGCCAGGGCGGGATGGAGCCATGAGTAAGAGGCTAAATCCAGCTGTTCCAGAAGTAGCCAGGTCTGACCCCACCTCCTAGGGTTAGCATCACCCCTCCCCCCAGCTCCTTTTCCCCAAGAATAACAGGGAACCCTTGAGGTAGGTGGGCTAGGCACATGACACTGCCAGAGGGGCCTTGCTATACCAGGTTAGTGACCCTGTAAACAATGTAAAATGGAAAGGCAGTGCTGAAGGAAGCTGGGCCAGCCCTTTGGGGTCACCTCCTCCTTCCCCAGATGTCCACTCCCAGGAGCTCCTTGTCCTGTCTCCTGCCCTTTGTGGACACTCCAGGTGGCCAGCGTGTGCTCAGGGCCCTGAGGGCAGGCACTGGGACCCTAAGCTCCTTCTCTCCTTTCCTGTTCCAGGTGCCTGGCTGACGAAGCAGGAGATGTGGCGTTTATAAAGCACAGCACAGTCCTGGAGAACACAGATGGTGGGTGCGGGTGGCTCCTTGGAGAAGGCTGGGTGGGGGAGGGAGAGCAGGGACGAGCCAGATCTGGCACCCCTTGGTGAAGTTAAGGGCCATGTCTGGAGGAGCACAGGTGCTGGCAGGGCTTGCAGGGGCTAGAAGGTCAAGAAGGACCCTGGAGAGGTCATCGGTTCTACTCCCTTGGACATGGCAAGACCCTAAGCCACAAACAGCCCTGGCCAGAGAAAGCTTGCTGCCTTTTCCTCACAAGTCTCTAGTGGGGGGGGAGGCTTCCTTGGAGGGGAAGAGTGAATGAGAGGGCATCAGCCTGCCAGGGCCCTGCTTTGGCTTTGGGGCTCCTGCCTCCAGACTGTGGCACTCAGCACGTAGTCAGCTCAACAATAAGCATGAAATAGGTGCCTACTGTGTGCTGCAAACCATTCTGGGCACTCAAGACAAGAGAGATGTGAACTAGTGGGGCGGGAGCTGTCCCTGGTGTGGTGGGTGGACCGGGGAGGCCAGGGACTCTGCCTCCTCCCCTTCCCCACTGGAGGTCTGCAGGCAGCAGGGAATGCCTGCTGGGGGCGTGGTGGGCATGCTGCCCCGGACCTCTTCCTCTAGCGGGGGTTGGATTTGGTGCTCCCGAGGTCCTTCCGTGATTCGGGGTGGAGAGCACACAGTCAAGGCTTAGGACGAGGCTCGAGGCTCATACACCTGCCCAGAGGTGGGAGACAATGCTGAGGTGTGGCCCAGATCACCCAGAGGTGTGAAGGGGCAGCTCATAAGTCTAGACAGGCAGTTTGGCCCACCCGCCCGAGGCCCAGGGAGCTCCTGAAGATTTCTGAGCCAGGGAGTGTCATGGAAGGCAGTTGAGGAGGTTGCCGGGAGACTGGATTGACAGGAGATGTATGCGGAGGCCACGGTCCAGGTGAGGGCTGGTGATCGCCAGCTGTAGTGAGCAGAGAGGAAAGCAGGGGCTGCAGAGATGTCGGAGAGGCGGGATTGATGTGATGTGAGGGAGGAGGGAGAGGGAGGAGCTCAGGACGACTCTGAAGGTGAGAATCCAGCAGTTCAGACTAAGGTGGAGACCTCAAGAGAAGAGGGGGAGGATGGGGGCGGGGAGCTCTCTTCTGAACGTTGGGGTGCCTGCCCGACAGCCAGCTTAAAGTGTGATGGAGAAGGGGAAGCTGGAGTTCAAGAGACAGGCTGGGGCTGGATGCTTAGATGTAGGAATCAAAAGCACAGCAGTTAAAGCCATAGGAACCAATGAGGTTTCCAGGAGGGAGACTGGAGAGAAGTCTAGGACAGACTCTGGGGGATACCCACAGTTAGGGGGAAGGCTATGGATGACAGACAGGAAAGGAGACTGAGAAGGAACAATCAGATAGCCAGTCAATGAGCACTGATGAAGCACTAAGTGTTAGGCATTGTGAACCAAGCGAGAGAAATGTCACAGACACAGGGAAGATGGAGTCTCCCAGAGGAGAGGATGAGAAAGATGGGGACTGAAAAAAAGGCCACCAGATTTGGCAAAGAAGAGATCTGTGCTAGCCTTGGAGAGCAAAGTTTCAGCTGTGTGACTCAGTGGTTAGAATGCTGGGCCTGGAGTCAGGAGCCTCAAACACTTACTAACTGTGTGACCCTGGGCAAACCACTTCACCCTGTTTGCTTCAGTTTCCTCATCTGTAAAAGATGTAAAGAAGGAAATGACATGCCTTCCAGTATCTCTGCCATTTGTCAAGTGAGAGAGGAGAAGAGATGAAGACAGCTCTTTCTAAGAGTGCCTGAGAAAAGGGCCAAGTGAGCATCTCTTAAGGATGAATAAAAGTGGGTGTGATTAGGAAGGAGGAGACAGAGGAAGATGGAATCAGGACTCAAGGAAGGGTTGGCCTTGGCAAGCCAGGCACTGGAGGGCTGATATCAAAGAGCTGGAGACCCTCAGCTGAGAGAGGAGGGCAAGGAAGTGAGGGGTGGGAGGCTTGAGGAGAGAAGAACTTGGTTTGGAATGGCTGCTGGGAGGCATGAAATAGAAGCTGGAAGAAGGGAGGGGAGTAAAAGGATTTTGCTGCTGCTAGAATGACCCAGTGAAGAGGAGAAAACATACATTGGTGGTGGACTTGTGATTTCCTCTGGGGCAAACCAGTGGTTTTTGAGTGGGACAGGAGGAGGTGGTTGATGTATGATAAAGGGTTCAGATTTGCCAAGATGGGAACAGCAATAGCCTAATTAGGCAAAGGGATGAACTGGCTAACTAGGGGCCATGCTGGGAAGGGAGGAAAGTAAAGCCAGACCTTGAGAAAGGCTTAAGGGATGGGGGTGGGGTAGGAGCAGGATGAGGTCTCAGTGAGGGAATGAGACATAAGGAGAGCAGAGAGAGGAGTGAGAGATCCAGATTCCGCTGCCTGGGCCTGGAGGGAGGATGCCCTGGGGGCTGAGGGTTTATCTGGAAAAGGGGATTTGAATGTGAGGCCTCATGGGACGTCAGCAGGCAGATGGAGGCTCAGGGCTAGACCTCAGAGGGATTAGAGAGTGATCTGTGAGAAGATGCTCTTGGTCCCCACTTGCTGATGAGCTCCTCAAGAGAGGGCAGGCACCTAGAGACAAGGGAAGAGGCCCAGGACAGAGTTGTGATGTGAGAGAACACACTTCCTGCCCGTTCCAGCCTCCATGCCTTTGTATACTGTTGCCTCTGGCACCTTCCCTGCTCCCCTGTTGCCTGTCTCTACCCGCTGAAATCTTCCCTTTTAATCCAGACCCCATGAGGTTGCCACCTCCTTCAGAGCCTCCTCCCACCCCCACCCCGCCCCCACTGGCCTTTCTGAACTTCAGCTCTCCCTCTTCCCCTGAGCCTAACACTGTGTGTTCAGCTCAGCTCCAACTCCACCCCTCTCCTGCCCTCCAGACTGGGCAATCCTCGAGGGCAGAACATTTTTTTATTCTGTGTGTGCTTTTTGGAGGGGGGAAGGTAGGGCAATTGGGGTTAAGTGACTTGCCCAAGGTCACATGGCTAGTTGTGTGTTAAGTGTCTGAGGCTGGATGTGAACTCAGGTCTTCCTGACTCCAGGGCTGGTGCTCTATTCACTTCGCCACCTAGCTGCCCCAGAACATTCTTATGTGGGTGGTGCCAGGCACCCAGACTGATCTGTTTGGGGCTTCCTGGAACTGAAGGGGAGCAGTGCATAAAAACCAGCTGAGAGGCACTGATGAGATTGGGGGAAAGCAGCTGGCTTGTACTGACTCTGGACACCAAGGGTCCTCACAGGATCCCCCTCAAGCCCTAGGCCCCAGGGCTGAGTGTCCCGCCTTTGAGAGGGCCCCTGGGAGAACTGTTTTCAAGCTGCTGAAATGGGTGGTAGGCAGAGCCTGGAGACTGCCTGCTTTCCTGTGGGAGAACCCATTCTCAAGGTAGTGGGCCCCTCTAAGCACCTCCTGAGCTGGAGCTGGTCTGACGGGAAGGTCTTCTTCTCTTAGGGAAAACCCTGAGCTCATGGGGCAGGCCGCTGCTGTCCAGAGACTTCCAGCTCCTGTGCAGGGATGGCACCCGGGCAGAGGTCACCCAGTGGAGGCACTGCCACTTGGCCCGAGTGCCTGCTCATGCTGTGGTCGTCAGGGCCGACACAGATGGGGCCCTTGTCTTCAGGCTGCTGAACGAGGGCCAGGTGAGGGTGGGAGCCAGGACGAGCCCCCAGGGACATTCTCAGCAACTCCCCGGCTGGTTTCTGAGGGTGAGGGCAGCCCTTGCTGGACCTACTGCTGAGCCCTGGCACCCTGGGAGCCTGCCCTGCTGACTGTTGGATGGCTCTGTCTGTCTCTGTCTCTCCCTCCCTCCCTCTGTCTCTGTCTCTTCCTCTCACTCTGTCTCTCCCTCCCTCTCTGTCTGTCTCTATCTCTCCTTCCCTCTCTCTCTGTCTCTGTCCCTCTCTCCTCTTTTTCTCTGTCTCTCCCTGCCTCCCTCCCTCTCTGTCTCTCCCTGCCTCCCTCCCTCTCTGTCTCTTCTTCCCTCTCTCTTTATCTCTGTTTCTCCCTCCTTCTCTGTCTGTCTCTATCTCTCCTTCCCTCTCTCTCTGTCTCTCCTTCTCTCTCTGTCTCTGTCCCTCTCTCCCTCTCTTTATCTCTGTCTCTCCCTGCCTCCCTCCCTCTCTGTCTCTCTCTTCCTCCATCCCTCTCTGTCTCTTCTTCCCTCTCTTTTTATCTCTGTCTCCCTCCCTCCCTCTCTGTCTCTGTCTCTTCCTGCCTCCCCTCCCCTTCCTCTCTCTCCTCCTCTCTTCCTCCCTCACACCTTCAGTTACTTCATTATCCCCTCAGCCCCTGCCCCCCACATTTGTCCTCTTTTCTCTGCTCACATGCGGCCCCTGCCCTGGCCCAGGCCTGTGCTCCTCATGAGGCAGAAGGCTGGGGGCTGAAGTCTCCATTCCCACTGACATCGAGTTCCCCTCCTCCCACCCCCCTGCTACAGATGAGGTTCAACCATGAGGGAGCCAGCTTCCAGATGTTTGAGTCTGAGACCTTCCAGCAGAAAAACCTATTGTTCAAGGATTCCACCATGGAGCTGGTGCCTATCGCCACTCAGACCTACCAGGCCTGGCTGGGTACCGAGTACCTCCGTGCCATGATGGGCCTGGTCTGCGACCCCAACGGTGAGTAGCCGGTCAGCCTGCGGGACCAGCAGGGGACCCTGCAGCTCAGAGGCCACCTCTGTGCCAGAGGATTTCTGCCTCTCTCTGTGAGCCCTGCCCCCACCGTGGTAGTGCTTGGAGTGGGCCCTTTATTCTGAGACAGGCAATGGAAGGAAAGGTAGGAAACAGGCCCTTATGAAGCACCTGCTATGGGCCAGACTCCATGCTAAGCACTTTACAAATATCTCATTTGCCTTGTCAGTGAGGCAAGTGTTACCACGATCCATATTTGATTGTTGAGGAAGCTGAAGTAGATGGGGCAAAGTGACTTGGCCAGGGTCACGGAGCTAGGAAGCCAGTTCTTCCTGACTCCAAGTCCAGGGCACGCTCAGCTGAGCCAGCAAGCCCCCTTCGCACTGGGGTCTCTCTCCTCATGGCCTATGAGCTCCCTCTGGGCTTCTGAGGCCCCTCAGTTCTGAATAAGTCCCCTCCCCTCTGTCCCAGCTTGGCTTTGTCAAGCAGGATGTCAGCCTGTCTTCACTTTGGCTCCCGGTCCCCTAGGGCTGCCTAGCTACCTCCGATGGTGCGTGATCTCCCCGCCTGAGATCCAGAAGTGTGGGGACATGGCGGTAGCCTTCAGTCGAAAGCAGCTGAAGCCTGAGATCCAGTGCGTGTCAGGCGAGTCCACCAGACACTGCATGGAGCAGATCAAGGTGAGCTGGGGCCCCATGGGGGGGCAGGGATGCCCGGCAGCCAGCCCCAGCGGCTTCTTCCACGTGGATCCCTGGGCTGTCTGTGGGAGAGGTGAAGTGGCTTGTCCTGGGCCTCGCCTCTCCTACGTGGGCCTGGCTCGTCCCTCTGGGGACTCAGGACTCCAGCTTTTGGCAGCTCTGCCCCTCTACCCTGTTCCCCCCCCCCACCTCCTGGAAGGAGAGAGTCCAATAGTACTTCCTCCAGGGCAGAAGAAAGCTGGGCTTGTCGCCTGGGATCCTCCCTCCAACTCTGGGTTGGGGGTAGGGCCCCTCTGCCTCCAAGAGAGGCGGGAGTATGGGCATGGCTGAGGGTGGCATTATAGAGTGCCCATGGCATATACCAACGTCCCTCAAACGTGTTAAGAAGTGGGCCTGGGCAGGCGAGGGCCGATCCCTGGACAGCGCTGACCACAGTCCCTGCCCAGCCTCCCACTGCCTGGGCCCACGTCTCAGGGACTGGCTTCTCCCCTTCTTTTCGTCCTGAGGGCTTAGCAGAATGCCAGGGATACAGAAGGTGCTTAATCAGTGTCTACTGATGGGCAGGGTTGGGCAGTGGGTGGCACCTCTGGACATGGTTACTAGCCATGTGCCCTCCAGAAGCCTCACCTCTCTGGGGCCCAACTGCCTCAGGGCCCTGGAGAAGGTGCCCTCTTGATTCTGCCTGCTCCAAAGCTGGGCTCCTGCTGTTCTGGGACCTAGGGAGGGGCCAGTCCCAGCCTGCCTGTAGGAGCCGGCAGCCCTGGTGCCTTTGCCACATGTCCAGGGAGGTGCAGACCTAGGGAGGAGGCCTGGGACTGAGATGGGTTTCTGTTTCATTCTCTCCTCTCCTGCCAGGCTGGCCAGCTCAGAGCAGCTTACCCTGGCCAGGGAGGAGGGAGAGAGGCCCTGGGAGGGGGCCAGGTCACAGTGAGTTGTACCCAGTACCACTGGCCAACACTGGGCACGCCCAGAGGCTTCTGGAAAACCAGCTAGGACCAAACAAGGAGGCCAACTCACTCTGTCCCTGCCAGGCCAAGGAAGCCGATGTCATCACTCTGAGCGGAGGCGATATTTACACGGCCGGGCAGACCTACGGCCTCGTGCCAGCTGCAGGGGAGAGCTACCAGGGTAAGAGCAGACAGGGGGCATTCTGTGGGCTTGGCCGTCTGCCCTCAGTGAAGGGCAGCTGCCAGCCTGCAGGAGGCCTGGGGGAGCCAGGGCCAGCATCCTGGGCAGGCTCTTGGGGCCCAGTGCCCTCATTTTGTATGGGGGGGGCATTGGGAAAGATCCCTGAGTTGCCTGGGACACAGAGGTGAGGCTCCCACCCCCAGGTTCTGACTTTGCTCGTGGACCTCCTGTTCTGGGGACCTGATTGCCTCCCACTTGGGGAGGGCGCGGTGGTCAGCTGGTCAGCGCTGAGCCCGACAGCTGGGCCACCTCCCCCCAGCTCCTGGGGAGGGATGGGGCCCTCATTCCTTCCCCATGGGTGTGGGGAGTCCTCCTGTTCTCATTCCTGGCACCTTTTTGGTGAGATGAGAAAAATCCCACAGAGGCGCCAGACAGTGCTCAAGCCTGGCACAGCTCCTGGGGAGGGGGTGGCGGCGGCCCTCAGCACCGTCTGTGACTGTTGCTGGCTGTCTCTGGCTCAGGTGGGAGGCCCCCGAGGGCATCTGGGGCCAGGGCAGGACCTGCGGGGTCCTGGAGCCATGCCGTGGTCAGGGCTGGGAGTGGGCAGAACCCCAAAGTGATCAGGAAGTGGCCTGGGGCCTGTTCTGGGCATTCACTATGCCCCCCACTCTGTTTCCCACAGCACCTGGGAAGGATCCGTTCAGATTAGAGCCAGGGATCAGAGGGCTTGGGAGCAGGAGGGACTTCTGGGCCCCGTCCCAACCGTCCCAACCTCTTCATTTGAGTGAGGGGACAATGAGGGCCAGAGACGAGCAGGGATTTGTCCAAGGTCAGACCTGAGTTCAAATCTGACCTCAGGCATTAAGTAGCTGTGTGGCCTTGCCTCAGTTTCCTCCATCTGTAAAATGGAGACAATAACAGCCCTCCCTCCCAGGGCTGTCGGGGAAGCTCAAAGGGCCCGACCAGCCTGATTATTGCCATTGTTATTGTTATTTTAACTCCGGGCTGTCGCTGAAGGAGGAGTGGACAGGAGCCCAGGGTGAGGGATCCAGAGGCGGGTGGGGTGGGTCCTCAGCCTCCCTTCCACCGCCAGCAGACGACAGAAAGGACACGTACTACGCGGTGGCCTTGGTCAAGAGAAACAGCTCCTACGCCTTCACCATCGATGAGCTGAAGGGCAAGAGGTCCTGTCACTCGGGCCACGACATCGCGTCCGGCTGGGACATCCCTGTTGGGGTCCTGGTCCAGAGAGGCTTCATCCGGCCCAAGGGCTGTGACGTCCTCCAAGGTGGGGGGAGCCGCCCCGACGGGGAGGGGCAGAGGAAAGATGTGGGAGGAGAGTGGGGGAGAGGAGCGGCTGTGTCCCCCAGGTTCCCTCCCATCATGTGCTTGGGACTGCCCTGAAGGGTAATCTGGTCTACTCCCTTGCCTCCCTGCAGGACAGCCCCTCCCCAGAAGCCCCCTTCTATTCCAGACAGAAGAATGTATCTCAGAATCACCCTCCTGGGTGCCCCTTCCAGCCACCCCTTCCCAGTGTTTGGGAAGGCTCACTCATTGCAGGCTCAGCCAGAGGCAGAGGCACTGAGAGGGGACACCCCCCCACATACACACAATTTAAGCTGTGGGCCTTGGGCTCCCTGGGCCCTGCGAAAAGGGGCAACTGGCTGGACTGGAAGGGGAGGAAGGGGTCGGGCCAAGTGGGCTCATGGTGGGCCTTTCCCAGCAGACTCAGGGTCTGGGGTCACAGGAGCAGAAGCATATGGGATAACCAGGGAGGGGCTGGTGGGAAGGCCTGACCCCACGGAGCGGCTGCCAGTGACACAGGTCATGGTTAAGACCCACAGTCAGACCTGATTGTGGTTGGCTGATGCCGAAAGAGTTTTGCTGAACCCTGAGACTGGCTGGACCTGGCACCCTGGGCGTCAGACGGCCAGGCCAGCCCCCCCAGAGCCTTCACTTTACCCCTCTTCCCTGGGGAATGGGTGGGTGAAGAGGGCAGGAGGCCGGGCATTGCAGGGATGGAGCCAGTCTGTTGCCTGGAGGGCAATGCTGAGTCTAGGAGAGGGGGGCCATTCCTGGCCTGGGACACAGGGTCCCTGTCATCCACTCCCTGCTGCCCCTTCCCTTCCAGCCGTGAGCGAATTCTTCTCAGCCAGCTGTGTGCCTGTGAACAATGCCAAGGACTACCCTCCCCAGCTCTGTGAGCTGTGCATCGGGGATGACCACGGTCTCAATAAGTGTCACGGCAACAGCCAGGAGCGTTACTACGGCTTCAGTGGGGCCTTCAGGTACTCCCAGGCCTGTTCCTCTGGCTCCTTCTTTAGCCCTGCCAGTATTTACAGGGTGATCGCTGTGTGCTGGGCCCAGGACTAGATGCCTAGGGCATGGAGACAAAACCAGCCCTGCCCTCCAGGTGCTTACACTCTCTCCTGGTCTTTGGCAGGTGCCTGGCTGAGGGTGCTGGAGATGTGGCCTTTGTCAAGCACTCCACGGTCTTTGAGAACACCAATGGTGAGGGTCCCGGGGTGGGAGGAGTGAAAGGGGAAGGGATGGGGAGGAGGGGAGTGGAGCGGGGCTCTCCAGACAGCCCACTTGATGATGGGCATGATTCACTGGCATAGAGGACACCAGCAAGGGGCCTCTCTCCTTGGACTGCTGGAAAACCCCATCTGTGTCCACACTTCAGAGTGTGATCCAGCAGCTCTGAGGTCAGAGGCCTGGGCCCAGACCCTTCCCCCGATCCTTTCTGTGTGACCCTGTTAAACCTGCCCTTCTCTGTACACCTCAATTCCCGTTAGTAAAATAAAAGACTTGGAATGGTTGGCCTCTGGGGCCCTTCCTGTGACCACAAGGTCCTGTGGAATCACTGCTGAGGTGCCGAGGTCACAGGGTCAGCAGCAGCCCCCAACAGGCTGTAGGCCCAGAACTGATATGGCCAAGCTCCTAGAATCTGCCCAGAGGAGAGGGAGGGAGCCTATGGAGGTATCAGAAGGGAGATGCAAGACCCTGCATGTCTGGGTCAAAGTGGGGCCGAGGCCAGGGAATGGGGCACGGCCCCAGGTGACTTTCTCTTCCTTTCTCTCTTGCCCACTCCACCTTCCCCAGGCCACAACACTGAAAACTGGGCAGTCGGCCTGAGGTCTGAGGACTATGAACTGCTGTGTCCCAATGGAGCCCGGGCCGAGGTTACCCAGTTTGAAGCTTGCAGTCTGGCCCAGGTGCCGGCTCATGCTGTCATGGTACACCCAGACACTAACATCTTTGCTGTGTATGGGCTGTTGGATAAAGCACAGGTGAGGGGGAAGAGGGTGGGTGGACTGAGGGAAACCAAGCCAAGCTGGTTGGGGCCCCCTTGCCCAGCCCACCTCCCCCCATGCCAAGCCGACTGATCAGACCAAGGGAAGTGGTCTGAGCCCTGAGTTTCCGTCCTGTCTCTGCTCTGAATGATTTCAGCCAAGTGTTTTTTCTCCCTGAGCCTCAGTTTCCTTTCTGGACTTTGTCCCATGTGCTCAGGGGATATCCTTTCTGTGACATGTGGTTTGGCATCTCTGACCGGTAAGTGACCTGTGAGTGAGATGAGCCGGGCCCTCTTCAAAGGCGTCTGTACCCAGCATCCTCTAGGATTCTGGGGGGCAGGGCCAGGAGGTGGAGGTGGGGGTGATGACAGATGAGCAGATCCAGGGGGTCCACACTGCATGAGCTGCCAATGTAACAACCCCCAGATCCAGGCCTTTGGGCTAGGCTCCCTCTCTCAGAGTGGGACAGATAGTGGTCTGGGCCAGGCCAGTGATCCAGGCTCCAGGTTAAAATGAGGCAAGTTACTCGTGGGCTCTTACTTACAAAAGGACATCTTTACTTGTAATCAGATTGAATGGGGCCTGTTCCTACCTAAAATCTGAGAAAATGCTGCTCCGTTCCCCTACCCCAGACCCCATGCAGGTGACGAGGCTGGGGGACTTCTAGCCCCACCTCCAGACACCAGCACCCTCATGCAGAACTCAGAAGCCTCTGGGGACAAGGAAACAATCCACGGCAGGCCCTGGGCTTCATGTCCCTTAAACAAATCCCGAGGGTGGCTTCCTGGCCCCTCAATAGGAAACTCTCTCAGGCTACATCCACCAGCTGGCCCTGCCATAATCTCAGACTCCCAGAAAAATGTGATCCAAGCCCAATGAGCATTTATTAGACACCTGTGCCATGCCAGGCTCTGAGGTACAGGGACGAGGATGAGAGGCCCTCCCCCAGGTCCTCTTCCCTCCAGCTTACGCTCCACTTGGCTGGCAAAGGTCTGACCAGCTGCCCCTTCCCTTCCTCTGTCAACCCCAGTGGCTCCCCATCCCCCAGGATTAAATATAAAATCCTGTTTACCTTTTAAAGCTCTTCACCATCCTCCCCCTTTCCCCCATGATGATTCAGTGACGGGGCCTCCTGGATGTCTCTCATACCTACTCCATGTCCAGCCTCCAGGCATTATCTCTGGCTGTGCCTCCCACTTGGAATACCATCCCTCCTCTGCTCTGACTCCTGACATATCCAGCTTCCTTCAGGCCCATTAAAATCCCGCCTTCTGCCATCCCCCCAGGGATATCTCTGTGCCACCTGAGGCTTGTTTGTACAGAGTGACTTAGCCTGGGACCTCCTGAGGTCAGGCCTGCCTTCTGCCTCTTTTTGTATCCTTGGCATTAAACACCATGCCTGGCACACAGCTGGGGCTAAATCAACGCTTGCTGATTGACTGCTGCCCAGACAGAAAGAGGGGAGCTCAGAGGAGGGCCGGGGCCCAGAGGAGCCACAGCCCCAGTGCCTGGGAAGCCTGTGCCCATTTGGGGCTGGGAGGCCTCCCTCCCTCCCTCCCTCTGCTTGAGAAGGGTAGTTCAGGTGGCTGTGGACGGCAATGTTCTCTGGCTGCCAAGGAGGGGGAGACTCTGGAGAAGGCAGATTCCCCCTCCCCCAGCTCTTAATCATTAGCCCCAAAGCTCCTGGTCTTCTGCCTTGAGGGTCCAAAGTCCCAGGAGGACTCCCTAGTTGGCTGCCTGGGTTTCTCCTGGAGGGACATCATGTCCACATTCTTCAGCAGCTCAGTAGAGCCTGAGGCTGACCCATGCCCAGCTGGCTTCAGAGACACTCAGCCCCTCCTGGTCTTTCCCAGGGTCTGAGGGAGGGTACTTTGGCTCCAGTCTCTGTGAGGTCCCCTTCAGTCAGAGGCAGACAGCTGAGGGGAGGATGTTGCAGACCCCAGAGGGCTCTGGCCCCACCTGTCCAGTGGGTCAGGTCACGCTGAGGCCTCCCATCATTCCCAACAGAGCAGCCAATCCACAGCACTGATAGCCTCTCCCTGGTGATCAGGATGGAATTCCATTTTACCAAGCAATAAAGGCACATGACAAGAGGCCAAGCTGGAAAGGAGCTTAGGCCCCTCTTAGGCCGGGGGTGTCCAGTGGAGTGCCCCTGGGGTCTGTGCTGGGCTTGGCTCTCTGACATTCGTGTCGATGACTCTGATGGTCCCATAGCGGATATGCCATGCAGAGGATGCTGAGCTGGGAGGGCGAGCCAGCGGTATGGAGAACAGGCTGAGCCGAGCACTGTGCAGTGCCCGACAAGGGACGTTCAGGCTGGATCCATGTAAAGGGTTTGGGTACAAGATGTGTCGGGAGGCAGGGACAAAGCAGTTGTTCTGAAAAGGGCCTGAGGGGGATAGTGGACCACAAGGAAGTCTGAGTCTGGGCTGCTGCACTGGGAGGGTCATAGCTCCAGCCCAAAAGAGGTGCCAGGCCCCCTGTTCTCTGCCCTAGCCAGACCTCATCAGGTGGGCTGTCCTGGGTGAGAAGGGCATTGCTAAGCTGAAGACCCCAGGCCAGGGAAGGCAGCGTCCAGGCAGGAGGAGAGAAGGCTCAGGGCCCAGGAGAGGTGTCTTCACTTCTGAAGGACCTTATGTCCTGCACAGACGCCATCAGGCCTGCTGGCCCCAGAGCTCAGACGCCAGAGCAGTGGGGGAAGCTGGAAAAAGACACAAAACTCCCTTTCCCTTAGAGCTGGGCTGCCTCATCAGAGGTCTCCAAGGAAGGGTGGAAGGCACTGGTGGGGGGTGGGCTTGGGTGGTTACTGAGCGCCCCACCCTGCCCCACCTCTTTGATCCAGACTTATGATCTGTAGCCTCCGGACCATTTACTGCCATCTCCGGCCCCTCCGATTTTATCACTTGTGCAGAGACTGAACTTGTCTGTTAAATCCCCTAGCCCTTGGCATTGAAAATGTAGTTTTTTGGGTACTTAAATGAATTCCTTGTCCAGCGAGTCACCCTATAAATGGGCCCTAGGCTGGCGCAGGGGGAGTCTTCCAAAGTAGTTTAAGGGACAATCATTGGAACAATCCGATGGAGTGTAAACTTTTTGAGGGCAGGAGCTGCTCAATTTTCTCTTTCAATCCCTTGACCCCAGGACTGACGCCTGGCCCTGTAAGTGCTTTAAAAATGTATCTTATGCAAAGAAATGAGGGAGGGATGAATGTCATTTCCAGGACTTATTTGGGAATGACAGCAACAAGAATGGGTTCAGGATGTTTGACTCCTCGGATTACCGCGGCCAAGACCTGCTATTCCAAGACTCCACTGAGCAACTGGTGCCAGTCCGGGAGAAGACCTCATACACGGCCTGGCTGGGCCAGGACTATGTGGCTTCCCTGGAGGGCCTTCAGTCACTACAGTGCTCAGGAGCAGGTGAGGAAGACCCCCGACACACACACACCTGCAGCAGGACTCTGGCCATGGCCATCAGCAAAGCAAACCAGGACCCCCCACCTCAACTGTGCTCCAGGGGGGCTCCGTCCCCCCCCCCATCTCCAGGACCTCTGGGGAGTGGGAGCCATAGAAGCTGCCAGGGGCCCTCCCATTTCCAGGAGCTAAGCTGCTGATTGCCCCTTGCAGCCTGTGTGGGGAGCAGTTGGTTCCTCACTGGACAGATGAAGGGCATAGAGTTGGGGGTGGGGCTGAAGAGGAATGTTTCCCTTAGCTGTAGAAAGACAGGCTGGCTGGGAAGGGTCACCCCCTCCTACTTCCAGTCTAGCCTTTGCCTAGTGTCTTCCTGAGCTTCTTTGCTGGGGTAGAGGGTGTCTGGCCTCTTCCAGTGACCCTGAGGTCAAGAACAAGAGTCTGCGGACCTCTTGCAGGCATAAGACCTTATGGGGGAGGGGAGAGGAAGGAATAGCATTTATAGAGCCCCTGCTGTGTGCGGCCCTGGGCTAAGCACTCAGCAACAATGACCTCATTTGATCCTTACAACCACCTTGGGAGGTGAGGGCTGTTATCACCCCATGTTACCACTGAGAACATAGAGACAGACAAAGGTGAAGTGACTTGCAAGTGTCTGAGGTTAGATCTGAATTCAGGTCTTCCTGATTCCTGACCCAGCAGTCTGTCTACTGCCCAGAGCTTAGATGTGGGTCTATACAGGAGATTGCTTCTAGCTGTGAGAGCTCCCGGGCCTAGGAGTGACTTGGAACAAGTCTGTGCCTCAGTCTTCTCCTCAGTAAAGTGGGGACAACCGTCCCTGCTCTGCCTCCCTCACAGGGCTGTGAGCGGGAAGGCGCTTGCCAACCATTAAGGGCCTCAGGACGGGCTGAATACTCCTAGACCCCTTTCAGGCTCCGCCTCTAGCCCTATGGCCCCACTGTCTGATTTGTCCCCCTCCCCAGCCCAGGGGCTGTCAGCCCCGCGCAGCCTCCACAGAGCCTGTCAGGCAGGAGAGCGGCCCCCTCGGGAGCTGTCCGTGGTACCCGGCACAGCCGGAGAGCTCCAGGGAACAGGCCGCGGTGTGATTTTGTTAACTGAATCTCCGCATCTCTCCCTCACTGGCAGTGACCGCCACCCCAGCCCTGCTGCTGCTTCTGCTCCTGGGCTCCATCCTGAGCAGCCCTGACCTGTGATGAAAGGAGGCTCGACCCTCAAATACCCGAGGCCACCCTTCCTAATAAATCCAGTTAACAGTGATCTGGGAGAGATCGAGTGTGCCGCAAGGCTCTGCTCTGAGGTCTAGGGGCCCAGTCACCATGGAGGGTTTGGGGCAAGTATTCTTAAAACTAGAATAAAACTTAGTGTTACCTATCCCTACTTCCCAAAATTTGAATTAGAATGGAAAAGGCCTCCCTGACGGCTGTGCTGAGAGGTGGCTCATGCCCAGGGGATGGGCTACTGGAGAGCCCAGCCCCCACCCCCATTGGAACTCAAGCAGCTGGGTAGTGTCTCCCAGCCCTCTGGGGGTGGGGTGGAGGAGAAGCCAGCACCCACGATGGGCCCTGCCCATGCCTGGGGGTGCAGCCTCTCTGCAGAGCCCCCCAGGACTGGGAGCCTGGAGATGGAGAGGGGAGAAGAGCCCGCATCCTGCTCTCTAGGGCACAGGCCTTCCCTCAGCCCTTTCTGCCAGCTTTCCCCCTGCGTCACCATTCCATTCCATTCGCCATTCCATGCCTGGCCCATGGAAGCCCCCATTCCTGCCCCAGTGGCTGCTGCCCCATCGTATCTGCCCCCTCCATTCCGGATCCCCCGTGGCTGCTCCAGCCCAGCCCCCCACCCAGGTGAAAGATGCCGTACCCCTTTGGCTGACTATAAGAAGAGGCACATCGGGGAGCATGCCTGCCATGAGCCCTTGGGGGACTAGCTAAGTGGCAGAGCAGCCCAGAGCATGGGGCTGGTGCGGGAGCAAAGCAAGCATCCCAACAGATGCCACTCTCTCAAGCCTGAGAGGCATCAGTCGACACAGCCCTGAAGGATAGAGCAGGATCCTTTCACTGAAGGGCCAGGGAGGCTGGGGGCACTTCCCCACCGTAATAGGCCTTCTCATGGATTGAGGGAGTAGTCAGAGGTGCCACCCAAGGGGACCATGGCCACTCTTTGCCCTTGTTCCATGCCCCTGGCCACATGGGCCTGGTTGCTCTAACCAAACACTTGGCCTTCTAGCAGTGATGGAGTCAGGGGAGAAGAGGCAGGGGGCAAATTGCCTTCTAGACTGGGACCCTCTGGTCCCATGGCTGAGACAGTGGAAGTGGCCTCCAATCTCCCTGGGCAGCAGCACCAAGAAGCACCAGGCACTGTCACAGGCTCCCAATAGACAGAGGGTGGCACTGCAGACATGGGCTGCCATTGAGCCCCCTCTTTCTTGTCCATGGCCCCCTCTCCTGGACTGGAAGTCCAGAGGCTCTGAACCAGACAGGTGCATGTCCATGCAGCCCTTGGTTCCTGGAGGCCTGGGCCCACAGGGGCCTTGGCTACAGCTTCATGTCTCAGAGGAATCCGACAAGGGCCATGAGGCCATGTGACCTGAGTGTACTTGGAGGTGGGTTCTGGGGGCAGCAGATCTAAGCACTAATAAAGAATGAGTATGAGAACAACCTGGCCTTCCCGGGCTTAACCTTGTTTCTGCCCCACTGAGGCCGCCATTTTGTTTTCTATGGGCATCGTCAGACTTGATGCTCCAATGGCCCCCTTGAAGAGAGCTTCCCCCAAGACTGGCTCCTTGTTTCTGGGGGTTCCCTCTGATGAAGTGTTCAAAAACTTTGTTCCCAGTGTTCACTGCCACTCATTTACTCATCAAAGAGCTGTTGATGCCCACTCTGTAGGAGGCTTCAGTGCTGGAGGGGGACGGTACCCTCACAGGGGCCAAGGTCATCTGAGCTAAGAATCAAGGCCTGGTCCCACACCCAGTCTGGGCCTCAGTTTCCTTCTGTGTAAAATGCAGGATTTGGAGTCAATGCCAGGACTAGAATGAGAACAGCGCACATTGGTGCACCCACTTGGATGTTGGCAGAGCTCTCCGCTATGACTGCCATCTTACCTGAGCCTGGGAGGTTGGGATTCCCATTTTACAGATGGGAAAACTGAGGGAAGTGCCATGGCTTGCCCAGGGTCAGACAACTAGTACATGCTAGCATTGGCTTTGGAATGCCAAATCTGGGCCTTGGTCACTGACCCCGCTGGGCCAGCTTCTGGCTCCACCATGCTGGGGTTCTCAGGGGCCCATCCCAGAGCTGTCCTGCACATAGTGACCTGCCAAACACACAGTGCAAACAGAACACTGTGAAGGACTAGAGGCTCACACCCTCCCAAATGCCAGGCACTGTTTTCTGCCCAGACAAGTACAAGTAAAAGAATTCATCCCTGCCCTCCGGGAGCTCTCATTCTACTGGAGAAGGGACTGAAAAGCTGGGGGAGGGGATGCCCTAGGCCCCTCCATGGAAGTCCCAGGGGAACATAGATTAGGGGGCTAGAAGCTGAAGGCAGAGCTGGGACAGGTGATGGAGATGAGAACTCTGGCCCCCTTAGGCCCCTCCAGCTGGCCCTCCTCCACCCGGCAGAGCCATAGCAGAGGGAAAGGCGGGCAGAGATCATCTGGGGACCCCTGGTCTCACAGCCAGACTTGTCCAGCTGGTGCTTGACTCCTGCTCAGAAGGAGGGCTTCCAGGACCGTGGGGATGCCAAGGGCCACTTCCGCCTGCCTGGGAGTCCCTAGGACAGCCGCCTGGACAAGTCCTGAGTGCTTTGGAAGAGCTGTAATCCCCCGTCCCCGAGTGCTTGTCTGGAACTGGCCCCCTCCCGAGTCTGGGGCTTCCTCCAGACCCCAGCCCTCCCCCCATCGCTCCTCCCAGGCTTCTCCAGGATATGCAGGCTCACGTCCTTCAGCACCCTCCCCCCCCCCCCAGGAAACCTTCCTACAGATAGACGCTCCTGCTAATCAGGTGCCCAGAGCTGGACCAGTCCCTGCAAGGGCAAAGGACAGCACCTCCCTGGCTGCTTCCCTCTGTCAGGGAATGGTGCCTTCCTCTGCTCGCATGGGCCTTCAGAGCAGGGGGATGAGGGGAGGGGGAAGGAATAGCTCATTGAAAGAGAAATCTCCATTCCCTAGGGCTGGATATGTGCCCACCCTTGTGCCCCTTCTAGGGGCTGGGAGAAGCTGGAAGTTTTGCCTGCTGTCCTGGGGCCTGCCTGGGCTGCAGTGTACATGCCCCCTGTCCTTCCCGAAGGTCATGCTGATGAAGGGGCAGTCCTGCCCGCTGGCCCTGCAGTCCTCTCCACTTGGCCCAGCCCTCCTGGCTTCTCCCAATCCAAATCCCTGAACCCTTCATGCCTCAGGAAAACTTAGTATGCAGCTGAAAGGGAAAAGACCTGGGCTGTCAGTAACCACGTGCTTGACTTTGGGCATATTCCTTCCCCACTGCTGGGCCTCAGGCTCCTTATCTGCGCAATGGGCAGATAGGAAGAGACAGCCCTTGTGCTTTTTGCTGCCTTGCATTCTAACTCCAAAGATAGGACAAAGTGTTAGTGACCGCACACATGCCAAGGAAGATTTGGGGTGGGAGTCAAGGGTGAAGGCACATGGGAATGGTCCTCCAACATTTGAAGGCTCGTCCCGGGAGCGGGGAGGGATCAGCTTCTTCTGTTTGGCCTCAGGAGGAGGGAGGGACAGGCCTTCCACCCAGAGGTCAGAAGAGGTCTCCCTGGGGAAGGGTGAGCCTCTCCCCCTTGGGGGGGTCTGCAAGCTGGGCTTAATCCTGGGGCTTGTGTCTGAGGTCGGCCAGCCCACTCTTCCCCAGGGAGAACAGTGATTCACTCAGACTCCTTCCGGCCATCCAGACCAAGGTGGGTGGAAGGAGGAGGTCAGTGGAGCTTGCTGATGTTTTCAAACACAACTTTCTGGACTTGGAAATTCCCCTGGTCAGGGCAGGCCAAAAGAAACCAGCAGCTGTCTCCATACAGGAAGTGCAAGCCTGAATAAGCCTTCAGTGGCCTGACAGGAATAGTATGCCCCCTGTGCCCAGGGCAGCAGCTCCCGAGTGCCCACTGTCTTTCCAGGGGGTGCACCAGGGAGGCCTGGGAGTAGAGGTAGGCAGCAGGGGGGCCCAGGAGGTGGGGGGGCAGAAGGATGGGTGAGATTTGGAGCAGCAGAGGAGGGGCCATCAAAAGGAGGAACATATTTGGGGGTCCTGGAGAGAGGTGGGGAGCAGTTCAGAGACAGTGAGTAAAAGTCTGGCTAGAGGAGCAGCTAGTTCAAATGCGACCTTAGACACTTAACACTTACTAGCTTTGTGACCTTGGGCAAGTCACTTTACCCCAATTGCCCTGCCCTCCCCTCTAAAAAAAGGCAAAAAAAAAAAGTCTGGATAGAGCTCAGTTCTCTGCAAGGGAAGGGGGGCAGGTCAGCCTGAGATGATGAGTGAATGCTATACTGTGAGGGACCTTGAATGCCAGGCTAGGGAACGTGAATTTTATTGTGTAGGCAGGAGGAAGAGGAGGCAGTGCTGCCATTGGAGTCGAAGCCTTCCTTAATGCTGTGTGACCTCTTCTCCCGGGCCTCAGTCTTCTCATCTGTAAACAGTATGCTCAGCTCTATATTGGGGACCCATCGATCCTAGGACACTAACCTTGCCAGGGAAGAGGGCCATGAGTCCATGGGCTTCAGAGGCAGAATGGGCAGGATTTGGGGGTGAGTTTGATGTGACCATGGAGGGAGAGGGCACAGGAAGAGGAAGGGGGGAAACAAGGCTGACCGGGAGGTCTAAAAGTGGGGTAACAGGGAAGGCTGGTCGTGCCTCTGACGGGCGCCCCAGGTCTGCTCACCAGATTCAGCCCCCTCCTGGGTCATCAGGTCATGGGGCTCCTGCGCCACAGGGGGTTCGGGGCACCCTCAGTTACAGAGCTTTTGGGACTTGTGATGCATGAAATCACAGATGGGGGCAGTCACTTATGGCTGCTTGGGTGCCCGTAGGCGCCAACAGGCAGGAGGTGGCACTCCGTTCCTGGAGCCCCAGGTCTAGCCTGCCTGCAGGGAGGGCCCAGTTTGATTCCTTTCTGAAGACTATGCTGGGGGGTCTGCCTCCACCAATCCTACCCCTCCCCAGGCTGCCAGAGTCCCATGGTGGTGACCTTTCCCAGGGCCACTGCTAAGCCATGCCAGGCAGGAAGGCATCAGGACAGGCAGCCCCTCAGCAGACTCAGTTGGAAGCCAATGCAGGGGCTGGGGCTGAGGGGCTCAAGTGCCTTCCTTATCTATGAATCTGAAGGCTTTATGGTGGAGAAGGAGGGCTAGGGCCCGGCAGGGTTTGCAGAGGACCAGGGGAAACTCTGCACCTTCCCCGTCAGTCAGTGTCCCTGAACCCAAAGTTAACTTTTGAAAGAAGGCCCTGGAGGCCCCTCCAGGACAAGCCTTAGTGGAGAAGGGAGTGGTCACATGGGGGGGGGAGGGGGGAGAGCTCTTTATCAGGGCACACTCCACCCCTAGCCTCGAGGAATTCCAGGAATCTTTAGAATTGTCCAGGCATGTGAGGCTCTCCCTGCACCCCTGATTTCCTGCTTTTTGATCACTAGGTGGGTCCTGCTGGGGACATCCCCTCCTTGTCCTTCTGAGAAACACACAAGCTGATAGCACCTCATTCCTGGGGATGGGCTGATTCTAGCTGAATGTCAGGGTTCAGAGAGATAATGGCCCCTCTGGGGATTTTGCTGGCCTTCTCATGCCATGTCCTGTGTGAGACAATGGATGTGGACCAGTCCTAGGCCATCCTCAGGCCTATGATTAGGGCCTATTACCCGAGGATCAGGCTTCACTATCTGTGGGACTTCAGTATGGATACTCCCTACATCAATATAGATTGCAGTCTCTCTCTGGCTTAGCTAATGGTTTTGAAGACCATGGCCGTGGCCATCCACATCCTGGACAATGTCTCTCAGGCTACTTCTGAATCAGTTGTCCTTGGTAACATGCCCATCATGTATCTATCTCCCTATTGCCCTTTGAACCACCCACCATCAGGGCCTTGGGGAACTGGAGTGTTCCATAGAACATCACTAGACAGTGCCAGGCTCATGAGAAACACTCAAATGCTTCCTTATACATTCATTTATCACTGGGGGAATCATGGAAGAAGGGAGATGAGTCTGTGGGCAGGGCGGACCTTGGGGTTTTTGAAAGACCTACACAGTTTTCCAAATGGAATCCAGCCTCCCGCTCAATTCTGCCCAAGATACACAGAGCAATGAACTGCCCATTGAGGCACCTGTCATCATGTAGGTTATTCAGTTCCCGTCACCTGCTGTGCATGATGCCCTGCATAGCCAGTGTTGGGAATATTGAAAGAAGAAACAGGTCTGCCACCAAGAAGTTTCTATTCTAAGGGAGGGTGCCACATGTGCCCAAGTGAGCTAATACAAAATAGAGGAAGATAATGGGATTTCAGGATGGTGTGCACTAGCAACCAGAGTGATTAGAAAATGCCTCGGTTACAAGATGGGCCCGTGAGCCTTGAAGGAAGCTAGAGAGTCCAGCTAGACAGGGGTGAAGAAAGAGAGCCCCCCTGGTGTGGAGAGAGGAGAGAATCTACCAGGAACACAGCTGTTCTGAGGAGGGTGGGAAGGTGTGATGTCTGTAAAGTACATTCTGCCCCCTCTCCTCTCCAGAGAGTGTAGCCACTAAAAGCAGCTGTGTGAGGGCATTTGTGTGAGAAATGCAAAGAAAAGAAGCCTGAAGAGACTCACAGACTGTTCTGAGGGAAGCTGAGTGAAAGCAGCCCCTTTGTGACCACTACTGTGGGTAGTGCTTTCCAAAAACTGATGTGATTATGACTGTTTGTAGGACTTGGAAATTTATTGCTGGGAAACTGAATCAAAGAAGTGTTTGTGTCATTTTTGGAAGGAATGTGGACTTGGGGTTTCTCAGCCTGACAAAGAGGGACACACAAAGGTAGGAGAGCTGATTAAGAAGTCTCAGGAGAAATGGGATTTGAGAGAAAATGCCAATGTTAGAAGACAGAAGTCAAACTTGACAGAGCAGAGCAGCAAAGGAAGATTAAGCCTCTGATTCGAGCTAAGCGCAGGTGAGGCCAACTGACCAGAGACACTCAGTCTGCATCGGATATGGGGACGTAATCTGATCAGAGGAAAGCTCTGATGCTGAGAGCTGTATGGAGAAGACAGAAGCCTCTGCTGTTTGAAGAGCTGGCTCTCCAGCACTATCTGTAGCTTGCCTATAATGCCATTTACTGACCTCTAGGGCCCTGGGGAGGGGGAATCCCTCAAAGCCCAGAGGACAGAACTGAATAGCTGGAAGGCCAACTCGGTGCCCAGCCAGGGGAGTACATCAAGGAAACTCGACAAATTCCTAATGCTTACTAAGAGAGCTTCACATAGTGTCAGTGACTTTGGGGTGGCAGAGAAGCAGCTTCATCCAGCAGGAGAGTAGAAAGGTTTGTTAAAAAAAGAACATCCCTTCCCTGAATGATAAACATTATTCAGATTGTTCCCCAAAGAGTCCAAAGACATACAGGTCTTGAGTTCAAATCTGGCCTCAGACAGTTAACACAAAAACTAGCTGTGTGACCTTGGGCAAATCATGTAACCCCAATTGCCCTACCTTCCCCTCTCCAAAAAGAAAAAAAAAAAGACATAGAGGTCTTCAGTTCAGAGCTGCGAAGTTCCCCAGGCATGTGGATTTCCCTCAATCCATCAATAAACATTTATTAAGCACCTATTGTGCACCAGACACTATGGCCATCACTAGGTTTCTGTAAGCTTGTGCTCGCTATACCCCATGGACACTATGTGCACTGGTAGAAGAATATGAAATGACTGGACTGTTATGATTATTCTTCCTTTTCCCTCTTATTTAGCAAATGTTTCATGATTAAGCTAATGATTTCATCATTGCTGATTTGTTACACAGGAACCACAGTGGTGGGGGCTCAGGAGTTATGGCTATGAATATTCGTCCTGGTACCTAGAGACAGGAGTGAATCGTAACAGTGTGGCTGTCCCTCTGAGGAGCCACCCTGATCTTCTGCCCGGGTGTGAGTGGTGTGAGTGAGCCAATCCCAGCCCATGAAGAGAGAGATGCTGGAGGGAGCTGGGGGATTGGTGCCACAGCTATGCACGTTACATAAGGCTGGAAAGTTAGGTTGGCACCATATTGTGGAGGTCTTTCAATGCTAAGCTGAGGAATCTGTATTTTATCCTAAAAGCAATCAGGGTCCATTCATGGTAGCTTCTCCAGTAAAAGACTGGCATCACTAAATATGTGCTTAAAAAGCTGTGTGGAGCAGACTGGAGTAAAGCAGGGAGACCAGGGAGGAGTCCACTGAAGGATCCAGGGGAGAGTCCAGGGGAGGGTGGGGACAGATGAGAAAGGTCCCGAGGACACAGAAGCTGCCTCTCCTGAGCCTACTTCCTAGGGAAATAATTCCCATTTGCAGATAATCTTCAGCAGCTGCCATTGTGAATGGAAGACCCGCCATCCTGTGACCCTTGCAAAGCCTCCTCTTAGCAATGACAACTTGAAAACTGAGAGAGAAGGAAGGGGAGAAGAGGACTCAGATTGGGGAGAGTTGAAGGACTGATGGGGGAAGGAGAGGTATGTGAACAGAAATGGGGAAGTCAGGAAGGGGGGGTTAAGGAAAAATGTAGGGGTGGCTAAGTGGTGCAGTGAATAGAGCACCGGCTGGAGTCGGGAGGACCTGAGTTCAAATATGACATCAGACACTTAACACACAAAAAACTAGCTGTGTGACCTTGGGCAAGTCACTTAACCCCAATTGCCCTACCTTCCCCCTCCAAAAAGAAAAAAAAAGAGTACAGAAAGAATGTAGAGGGTCATAGATTTAAACTGGGATGGTGCAGGGGGGGCATGGTCATGGGACCTTGACAAAGTCCTGGGATGCAGCCATGCTTAGGGAGTGAAGTCCACCCCTTCCTCCTCAAGCTATCAATCAACAAGTACTTATTAAATGCCTACTGTTTGCCAGGCCCCATAACTGAAGCCACGCTACCTGACATCTGCCCCAGGTGCAAAAATTCCCAGTCCCAGGCTCAATGCCCTTGCTCTGTACAGGCTTCTGTTGTGATGAGAGTCCCTGGGTGGCATCCCTGCTGGACACCTCAAAGTGGAGGTGGGGGCAGGGTCTGGCTGCCAATTTCTAGCAGTTGTTCAAGGAGACTCCATGAAAGGGTTTTCTATCTCTCCTCCATGTACTCATTCCCTAACCTGCTGCAATGGCCTCATGCCCAGGATGGCCTGAGGACCCTGTGAGGTCATTATGTAATCAGGAAGACCTGGCCCCACTCCCTCTGCAAATGGGGTGACCTGCAGCTGTGTTTATGAATGTGTGATATCTACTCCTTCTTCCCTTTCCTTCCTTCCTTCCCTCCCCTCCCTCCCTTCCTTCCCTTCCTTCTCTTTTTCCTCCTTCCTTCCTTCTTTTTCCTCCTTCCTTCCTTCTTTTTCCTCCTTCCCTCCCTTCCTTCTCTTTTTCCTCCTTCCTTCCTTCTCTTTTTCCTCCTTCCCTTCCTTCCTTCCTTTCCTCTCTTTCTCTTAACTTTAGCCTGATAACTTTAACCCTAATATTAGCCTTAGGAACCCTAGTCCAGCAGAAACAGGATCTGATTTTCTCTCATTTTTAAGATCACAGTTTGGCTCTGAGGCTATGGATCTAAGGAAAGAAGGAAATGCTTGGACTTAGTCCACCGGGCTCCAGCTCTGATAAGATCTGATCATTGAGACTTCAAAGGTCACAAAAGCGGGAGGCCTCAAGTCCCAGCTTGTGATTTGGGGTGAGTCATGGCCCCTTTTCCTGACTCTGTGGTCACTTCTGTTAATGATCTGGGATCTTATTCTGTTTCCCCACTTCTTTCACAACCTGGGGCCAAGGACAGGCAGATGATCCCTCACGAGGGAAGCGAGGAACAAAGGGTTATAGGAATTCCGGGGGGGGGGGAAGGCTCTCTTGTGGCCACTTCCTAGGGAAACAGCCACCCTTTGCAAATACTCTTTGGCGGCAGCCATTGTGAATGGAAGACCCTCCGTCTTGCAGCTTTAGCATTTCCTGCCCTCTTCTACTAGCCCTGGGTCAGCTCCCGGGCTCTCCCCCAAACTTCCCTTCCACCTGCTCTGGATCTACAGGCTCCCTGATGCTCTGGACTCTGGTCTGGGCAAGCACAGCTGGTGTCCCGAGGATGCCCAGGAGATTGGGAAGGACAGTAGCCACTGGGCCATAAAGTTTGCTACCTAGTTCAGCTGTACCAAAGTCAAAGCAAGAGGGCCCCAGGCCAGGGTAGCTCAGTAAACAGCCTTGGAGACAGAACAGCTTCTTAGCCTGTCCCACCACCCTGTGGCCAGAGCAAGGGATGCAGGCCAGTAAGGTGGCCTTTGGTTTTCCACTGAGTCCTGTGCTGTTCAGTCCCAGGGAAGGGCAGCTGAAAAGAGAAACTCAATTGCACTTGGTGGAAGGCAGGGGAGGCTGGGCTGGGCCACTCCATCAGGTGGGCACTTGGCCTGGCATCCTGTGGGATGATACCCCTGGAGATATGGGGGAAGAGGAAGGAGGGGATGGCCAAGGTCTGGCCAGGGTAGCCACAGATCAGCTTCAGAACGACATGAAGAATGGGAAGGGGTATGCCAACAATAGTTCTTGCTATACCCATCCTCAGGGTGTGGAATTTGTGCTGGGAAATGGTACTAGGAACCAGGGGCAGTGTGGTCCTGTGGGAAGGACACCAGACTGTGGTTTAGCAGGCCTGAGTTCAAATCCTGACTGCCATGTGTAGAGCCCTGGACAAGTCACTTGTCTTCATCTCTGAAAGGAGGGGGTTCTCTTTCCATCACTAAATCTGTGAGCTGGGGCAGAAACTAGAAATGCACATAAAGGATCATGTAGGGTGGGTGTCTGGTGAGCCCAGTAGGTGGGGGTGGAGGGAAGGGGGATGAGGCCAGGGCTCCAGAGGCCACAGCACCTGGCCCCATTCCTGGACCTGGTTTCCTATAGGCTCAGTCTGGGCTTTAACATGTAAAACCAGTCACAAATCATATTTCATGGCTGTATCACAAATGTGACTCATTATGTCCCCACTTGGAACTCTGGGAAATTCTCTCCAAAGGCAGGAATTGTGTTTCCCTCCTCACTATGATTCTTATATTCTTTCCCAAGCTCACCCCTCCACTTTACCCTACTCCTGAGGAAACACTGACGTCCATAGAGTTTAGCCTGGAATAAGGGAAAGAGGGGGGACTGACTGTAAAGTCTGACAAGCTGGGTGACAGTCAGGCACATTCAGTGGAGGGCATTTTGCAAAGCTGATTAACCCGAGAATAGGGAGAGGGGAAAAAACTGTGCCTCTACTCCTAAAGGAGGGGCTCCCGTCCCTACAGAGCTTTCAGAAGAGGTGGGGCTTTCCCCACAGAGCTGAGGAGCTGGGTCCAGGGAAGTCACAGGTTGAGTCATCCCTTTAGCACACAGGCCAATCGGACTCCAGGGCCCCCACAGAGATTGTGTCTGCCCTTCACACTAAGGCACCCTCAGATTTGGTCCTCACACAGGCCTTTCACACTTGTGGTGGAGACAAGAATTCCTCCTCCTCCCTGCACTGCTGGGCACCCCGACTTCCCCAGCAGATCCTACCGATGCCAAGGGCAGCACAAGGAGTTCAGGCTCAGTCCAACAGCTTTTGGGCTCAGCTCCAAACTTCTAGGCCTGATATGTTCCTGCTGAGCCCAAAAGCTGTGCCCTCTGGTCCCTCCCTTGCAGGAGAGATGAGGGTTCATCAAAAAGAGCTTGGGAGGAGGCAGCAAAGGACAGACTCTGCGCCTTGTGGCCTGAGCTATGGACAGGTCATTTATTCCTACCCACAAAAGGAATGCTGGATAGGAAAGACTCAGGGGCTGGTTGAGCGAGGTTCACTCCATAGCCATAAGTCCCTGCCCCAGCTCAACACGGCTGTATTTTGGACCCTCCAGGCTTAGAGTGAAGGTCAATGGCAACTGTTTGTCTTGGGAGCAGCAACTGTGAGGGCCGCCCTCTCCGGGCTTGCCTTTTTTTCTTTTTCTAATTAAGGGAGTCTATCCCTTGACTCACTGCTTAAAGTGGCATTTTCCGTTGTTTCCCGGCTCTGTGCTATGGTTCTAACCCGAAGCCTTCCGTAACTGGGTTCCTGCATCTCCTGCAACTAAGCACTCCAGGGACCTCCCCCATCCAGGGGGGCTGCCTCTGACCTCACAGGCCTCCAGACCTTTCCAATCAATCAAGCAGCATTTATCAAGCTCCCTTGTCAGAGCCCGGGGTCCCAGCTCTTCCAGTCTAGCGGCCAGTCAGGGTGACTCCACCATCTCAAAGCGCCGGGCGGCCCCGGAGTCACCAAACCATCCGCCCCCCGCCTCCCCTCCCCCCAACCCAGCCCGGAGCTTCTGCGCCATCAGGGCAGCCAGGGCTGGCTACTGGGCATGAGGGAGGGGCCCACTGCGGACACGAGGGAGGGGCCCACTGCGGACACGAGGGAGGCGCCCACTGCGGATACGAGGGAGGGCAGCTGAAGCCAAGCTGCAGAAGGTGCTTGGTGTGCTAAGGGGTTGCTAGACAGCTGTCATCGAGGTGCGTGTAAAGAAAACGCCGGCCGACCGTCCTTAGCAGAAGAGGAGGGAGCAGGAGAGTCCCAGCAGGCAATACTGCTCTGGGGTCGGAAGATCGGGGTTCAAATCCTATTTCTGATACTCGCTACACGGCTGACCCTGGGCAAATCAGGAGCGCCTCAGGCCTCGGATTCCTCTCAACGTACAACGAGGTCCCTCCCAGCCCCCTCTCTCTGAGTCTCCGACTCTGGACAGTGGGGATGATGGACAGGCGGCTAAGGAGCCGGCCCCGCTTTCTGGAGCAGGGATTCCTCTTTACCAAGGAAGCTCGTGCGGGTGGAAGCCCTGCGTGGGAGAGCCCGGGGCTCCTTTGCCTTCCGCCGTGAGCAGTCCCTTCCCAGGCCGGGACGTCTCGCGACGCCTCCCAGGCTCGGCCCAGGACAGCTGCAGACCCCGGGGCCAGGACGTTCTGGACACCTGGCAGAGGCAGCGAAGGAGGGGCCTGGACAGCGCCCGGCGAGCAGGCTGTGCGGCCAGTCCTGTAGGGAGAGGAGCGGGGCGCCTCCTGGGCAGGAGTCCCAGCGGGCGGAGCGCCAGGGTCCGACTTCGCGGGCCGGGCCGCGCCGGCCGAGTCAGGGGGCTGCCTCTGGCCTCTCGTCCCCCAGGGCCCTCGCTGCCTGCCGGCCTTCCTTCTGGGGGATCTGCTTGCTAGATCGCGCCGCACCGGCCTCGTCAGACCCCGGCCTGACCCTGGCCCCGGGGAGCCCGAAGTGCGGGGAGGGGGCGGCAACCCCGCCCCGCCCGCACCCCCCCCCCCCCGCTGTCTCTCTGACTCCTCTCTGTCTCTCTCTCTCTCTGTCTTTGTCTCTGTCTCCGTCTCTCTCTCTGTCTCTTTCTTTATCTCTTTCTATCTCTCTGTCCCTGTCTCTCTCTCTCTGTCTCTGCCTCTATCTGTCTTTCTCTCTCTGTCTGTCGCTGTCTCTGTCTCTATCTCTGTCTCTATCTCCTTCTCTGTCTCTCCCTCCCTCCCTCTCTCTGTCTCTCTGTATCACGCGTGGGCTCCCCAGCCCCGCTGACCGTCTCGTGGGTGTCGGGCCCCTCCCGCAGGGCTCCTTTCCTCATCGTGACCCGAGACCGGGCCGGGTTCGCACTGGGCCAGGTAGTGTGTCAGTGAGACCCCAACAGCCCGGGGGGGTGGGCGCTGTTAACCCCATTTTACAGATGAGGACACTGAGGCAGCCCGCGGTTCAGTGACTGGCCCAGGGTCTCTGAGCTCGCGTGTCTGCGCCAGAATTTGAACTCCAGGTGCGCTGCCCACGATGGCAGGTGCACCCACAGGGCATCGGTTTGCTTGGATCTAAATACCGTGTTTCCCCGATAATAAGACACTGTCTTATTAATTTTTTTGGACAGAAAAATACCAAAGGGCTTATTTTCAGGGGAGGGCTTATTTTAATGAACATTGACAGCAATTTTAATAAACAGGTAAATGTGAACAAAAAAATGTACCTTTATTCAATAAGCACAGGATGACGCGCTCACTGCTGCAGCTCTGACTGGATGCAGCTCTGAGCGCGGCCTGCGTTTCACAGGGGACGGTGCATACAGAGGGTACCGTAATGTAGCGGGTAGCGCAGGGGATCACCTTCACTACAGTAGCAAGCTCACTAGGGCTTATTTTCGGGGGAGGGCTTATTTTAGAGGAATCTTACACAGTAAGGGGAGGGCTTATTTTCTGGATAGGTCTTATTATCGGGAAACATGGTAGATGTTCCCCCCCCAGCTGACCCTGGGCCCCGCCCTCTGCCTTTCTACCTCTCTTTCTACCTCTCGCCTCAGTTTCCCCATTTGCACAACAATCATCTCTGAAGAGCTGCTCGGGAGCTGATGGGGCGGGGCCAGGTGGAGGCGAGGCCCCGCCTCCCCAGCCTGGCCGGAACCTTCCTCAACCGGAGGAGCGTGGTCTGCTGGGAAGAAGGTCGGAAACCTGTCCGCAGGCCTGAGCGGAAGCACGCGCTCCCGGCGGTCTCTGATTGGTCGGCGCAGATGCCGCTTCCCGTTTTCCTGGAGGCGCTTCCGGCGTCGGCCCAGGCCAGTCTGGGGCCCCGCCCTAACGTGATGTGACGTGCATGACGTGCCATGGAGTGGGCGGGGCCCCGTGCACTGCGCTCCCCGCCTCCGGGCGTGGCCGCCTCGCTCCAGGGCAAGGAGGCGGGGACTCGCTGCTCCTTGTTCATCCTCAGTTCCTTCCCTGACTTCCGGCTTAAGGAGCTGGGTCCCGGGGGGAGGGGGGGAGGGGAAAGGGGGGCGGAAGGGCCTCTCCAGCAGGCCCCGCAGCCGGCGCACAAGATTCCGGGAGCGGTCAGAGCGCGGCTCATCTTCCCACGTGGGGGACCCGGGAAACTCGGGCCTTGGGAGGCTCCTCCCCCGGGCCTGCCCCGAGGGCGTGGCTCCCGAGGCTCCTCCCAGGGCCTGGCCCTCCACGCGGGGGCGTGGCTCCCGAAGCTCCTCCCTGGGCCTGCCCTCCCTCACGAGGGCGTGGCTCCCGAAGCTCCTCCCTGGGCCTGCCCTCCCTCACGAGGGCGTGGCTCCCGAGGCTCCTCCCCCGGGCCTACCCACGAGGGCGTGGCTCCCGAGCCTCCTCGCCCCTCACAAGCAGGCGGCTCACAAGGTTACCTAGAGAACACCAGATCCAAGTCTGGTTTCCAGTGGGTGGCTGGGGCAGGGCCTCCCGTCCTCTCTGCCCCCTGTCACTCCCTCTGGGGCATTTATTAAGGACCACTCTGTGCTGTAGCTCAAGGGATTGCAGTCCAGAACAGCACCTGCTGTATTCCAGTGTCCACCTGCCCTTGTCCCAGAGGGTGCCTTCCCAGGTCTGGGAATTCTTCCTTCCTGGGTTGCTTGACTGCGCATTCTCCTGGCCTCCTTGCTGATTGTCTCACCTACCTCAACCCCCCCCCCCCCTTTCCCCCCGGGCTCCATGTGTCTCCTGGCCTGGGAATCTTCCTTATTCACCTTTCCCTCTCTCATCCTGGGGACTGCTTCAAGGAAGTCTCCAGAAATGAGAAGGGAGGGATGGGCCCTGCTTGTCCCTCGTGGGCCCCCCTGAGAGAGATGTATGCCTCTCGTACAGCAGTGAGCAAGCATGAGCAGTTATCTCCATGGCATGGTAAGGGAGGCTGGATTTAGAGGCAGAGAACATGGCTCGGATCCAGGTGCTGCTACTTATTGCCTGTCCTGGGAGATTCATTTTGCCTTCAAGGCTTGGGCCAGGACAGAGTCTCAACAGTGAAGAGATGACCTCACTCCAGGGGCCCTGGATTTCAGCAGCAACACTGTGAGGTCAGAGCCGTCAGTAGTGTTAGTGTCCCCATTTTACAGCTGAGGAAATGGAAGCTCAGAGGGAGGGGTAGTACCCTATCTGCCATTCTGGGCCGCTTCTCACTGGCCAAGGAAACAAAACAGGCCCACTGCAATGTGCAGTGACTTCGGGAAACCAGAACTGGAGACCCTTGGACAGGTGAAAAGCCTTAGAGACGGCTTTGGGGACTTCTGGGGTCCGTGGCACAGAGTCTGGAAGCAACTCGCGGGACCAGCCAGCCACTTGGAGATCTGGGGTAAAGTTCCAACTGCTCTATATACTTGCCTTGTGACCCTGGTCAAGTCAGGGCCTTTGTATCCTCATCCACGAAGTGAGAAGTTTGTGCCAACCTCATCTCCTCTACAGGATTGTGAAGGCCAAATTGTGAAGTTTATTGAGCTACTGAAAAGCCTAGTGGAATTGAGGAAGGGAAGGGGATTGGCTTCATGAAGGCCCCCCCCCCCCCTCCCAGAGCAGCAGTGGCTTGCTGGGACAGCCGACCAGAACAGAAGTACTGTACACCTCCTCGTTACTTAGTAAGCTTAGGCTGCAGCCCAGAGCACAGAAGGGAAGGCGTAATCTGCCAGGCCTTGGAAGTGATTAGCCACGGAAGACAGCAGAGACAAGGAGAAGTCTGAAGACAAAGCAAAGGCGAGAGAGGGCCAGCTGGCACACTGGGCAACAGATCTGGGACACAGAGATTTCCACTGGCTAGAACACTGGTTTCATGTAATGAGAAGTGTCATCAGGACAGCATGTATTAAGCACCTCTTCTGTGTGTTCCGGGCACGGTGCTAAGCCTTTTACAATATTATTTGGTCCTCACAACAATTCTGGGAAGTAGGTGCTATTATTGTCCCTGTTTTACAGGTAAGGAAATTGAGGCAGACAAAGGTAAAGTGACTTTCTTTGGGTCACCCAGCCAATCTGTGCCTGAGGCTGGATTCAAACTCAGGTCTTCCTCACTCCAAGCCCAGCATTCTAGGCACCCTGTAACTGGTTGCCAAGTATTACATCTGAGTTCCAAAGGTCAACTTCAGAAATATGAGATGGGAAACCAGGAGTGGGAACCTGCAGGCTTCAGGCCACATGTGATCCTCTAGGTCCTCAAATTCCACAAATCCCCCCTTAATAAAAGGATTTGTTCTGTGGAGTTTGGATTCGGTAAAAGGGCCACACCTGAGGACCTGGAGGGCCGCATGGGGTCTCAAGGCCACAGGTTCCCTAATGCTTGGATAAAACAATGGTTTGTGTGGAAAAGAGGTGGGGGTATCGTGGACCACAAGCTCACTTTGAGCCAACAACGTGACACAGCCAAAAGGGCAGGAAGAGAGCCTGGGGAGTCCCCCTGTCCTCTACTCTCATCACTTGCAGCTGGAGCCTGGAGGGCAGCTCTGGGCAGCGGAGCCTTGACAAACTAAATCGTGTCCAAGCAGAGGGCCTGGAGTTTGTGCCAGGTGAGGAGAGAAGACTTGGGAGCATGTGATACTTTATGTACTTGTACCCCTCCAAGAAGGGCCGGGCCACAATATTGCTAAAGGCCTCTCTGTGTGGGGAAACTTGCTACCATGAAAGGCTGGGATCCAACTGAAGCCATATCTGTGTGTGCCCAGGGGCATGGGCTCCACCATTGGCCATGCTGCGTCTGAAATTTGCCTCCCTCACCTCACCTCCCTTTGGGGAAGCCTTCACTGGTTTCAGACCAAAACTCGAAGTGTTTCCTGGCCATCCTGAAAACTCCATTACACAGAGGTGTGTCAGAACAGGAACCATCCAGCTCTCAGAGACTCCTGATGAGACAGAAGGACGTGTGTCCTTCTCCTGTTTCCTTGTGCCTTCTTCAAAAGCAAAAGGGCCCACAAATTAATGAAAAGGTTTAAATTTCCCCAAAGTTGGTCCACATTTGATACATCCTTCATTTTAGGACCAGGACTTTGCACCCAAACCAGAGTACAGGACAAGTTGATGGGAGGATCTGGACCCCTAAAATGAAAAGTCCCTGAAACTTTCCCACACAACCCAGCCCCAGAATCCAGATCCCTGCTCTCCCCTGAGGCACGTGGTCCACCCCAGTCGATAATCCTTTTAACTGCCCATCCACTGTCCATTTCACTCCTTCCATTGTCTACACCTGGCCCACTCCAGGTTACTTGCCACTCCTCCATCCCATCCAGATCTTCCCACAGTCTTCCTGTATAAAAATATCAATGTCACCCCCATTAAGAGCAGATTCTTAAAATTCCACCCACTTCTGTTGGTGATACAATAAACCCTGTTACTCTGACTGAAAGAAGATGGGAGTGCTCAAGTTCTTTGGAGGTAGACCTGCCCTGTACCCTTCCATTTCAGGGTTCCCAGCACCCAAAGCCATGACTCAATGAGTGCTCATCCTTCCCACTGGAAATGTAAACAATGCCATGGAATGAGCCTGTGCATCGTTAGGTTGGGTCTTGGGTTCCAGTGCCCACCCGAACTCTCTCTCACACACACACACACACACACACACACCCCTGCAGGGGCACAAGTGGGAGAAGTAATGATAAAGTTAGGAGCCTGGCTTTTGCATATTTACATTTTAATAGTATGTACAGGTTTCTATGCTGTTGAGCTACAATTCTCCAAATACAATTCTCCAAATTCTCCATTTCCCCCAGCTCCTTCCAAGACTGGCTCCAAATGGAGACCCTGCAGAAAGTGGCCCCTAATGAGCTCTTCTGTTCACTCCTGCCCCAGGCAGCTCTTTCAGGATCTCATGACAAGTCAGCTATCTGAGTGGGTCAGTCCTTCAGACTGGCATGGAGAAAACAGTGTTTCTGGGGAGCTGTGGAATCCATTCCCTCCTGGGTGTAAGGGCCCTCTGAGAGTCCTGCCTGAGGTTAGAGCTTGTGCATGTCCCCAGGTGGGGTAGTTGGCAGACCACAGAACTGAGAATCAGGGGAAGGGCTGGCAGCTGGGGCTGGGCAAGGAAGGGAAAGAAGGTGTTCAGATGAGGAAGGGGCATGGGAGGGACCTTCAGGTGGTGAGGGGGAAAGGAGCCCCTAGAACTCATTCAGGCTCCATGGGATTGACCCTGATTTCTGCATTTGCTCAGGTCTGCTTGGCCACTGAGTCAGGGAGTGTGGATACCCATGTGGGTCCAGCCCACAAGGTGGGGGCCTTGCTAGGCACCTGAACTCACAAAAATGTATATCTTTCATATTCCCCCAGGCTGCCTTCCTCTACATGGCTCCTTGGAGCAGGGGAAAAGGGGGCCAGTTCCTCCACCAGTGCTGGGGGACAGTGCCCACGGGGCTCCAGGTGGGGCATGTGGACCCTCCTCAGGCCTTGGGTGGGTGTGTGCCCTGCTTCCCACCCACATGGCCCCTTTCTGAAGGGCCTGTTTCCTCAGCTGTGAGACAGGCCCCGGGGCTGTACAAGAAGGTCTCTCCTCCTAAGGCAGCTCCCATCTGAGGTTTCTTTTCTGTCTCACTCTCTACCTCTTGAGAGTGAACATAGAGAGATTGATATATAAGCAAATCTACATTATAATACCTATCATGCATAGAGCGTGTACACATGTGGAAACAGGCGTGTGGAGAAAGTATGTGTGCCTGTCTGGGGAGCCCTTGGGTGCGGCCCTCATTGTTTTTGACCTCACAGATCCCACAAGAGTTTTCCTTCAACTACCTGGTTTCTAAATTCACTGCTTTGGAAGGACATGAACATGTTTTCTAGGCATTGGTGGGCAGAATGTTCCTTTTGAAATTTGCTGTCCTGGCTGGTAGGAGTCATTGGGGCTTTGCATGGCTGGTGTTCTCTGGCTGTTGGCCTGGGGTCTCCTCCAAAGGGTGGGGCCCTGGCACATCTTCCCCTGTGGTCCTCAGGTCCCAACAACTGGTGTTTTGGGCCTTTGTTTTCACGGGCTAGCCAACAACCCCCTAAACATTAACCCCTTAGACATTAGACACTATTTTTAGCACCCCAAGCCAAGCTCATCTACATCGAGGTGACCTGAGTGCAGAAGAGACAGTCTCTGCCATGGGCATCACATCTCAGCTCTAGGTCTGCAGAGTGGTGCCCTGGTCACACAGAGGGTTGGTTGGCTGAAGGAGGCCAGATGTTCAGGTCCCTGGCTTACCACTTCAACAGCAAGAAACACCCCAAGGGCCTGAAATGATGCCTTAATGTCTAGTCCAATTTATCACAGAAATCAACCACCTAGTAAACTCTGGCCCAAATATGAGACAAAAGTCACTTCCTAAGTGGCTGCACTGACCCAGCCCCAGGGAAGATTCAGTTCCCACAACCCCAGACAGTCCCACATTTGGTTGATGCCATTTCTCTGCTGAAACTCTGTCTCAGGCTCTGGAAGCCATCAGTAGTTGCTTCCCTTCAGAATAGCTGTCTCCAAGGTCAACTCAATGATTATCTTTCCCTGGGGACATTTGGAACTTCCAGGACCAAATGGTACTGACCAGGAAAGCTGGGAAGCAAGATGTTATCAGTTCCCTAGATTTCAAGATTTGGGGAAACGATTCTAATTCCAGTTATCCCAGAGGACACAGCCCTGTCCTCAGGAGGGCTTCCCAGATCTCCTGACCTTTCCTCAAGAACAGCCAGGGGTGTTGTCAAAAGAGTGTCCCCCACCCCCATATCAGGCTCCTGGGGGTGGGGGTTGCATTTACCATTGAGGTTGCTGCAGCCCCATCTCTGGACAATGATAAAAGGGAGGTCCAGAGAGGAGCTGAGGGTGCTAATGGCTAGGCATTATATAGATGATCCCTCCCCCTTGTAAACATAGGACGATTCTAAATTTGGGGTGGGGGAGGGGAGTCCAGCAAGGCATTTGCCTCATTCTAGCCACACCCCCTTTTGATAAGTCACAAGACTAAAGCTCTGGGAATCATCCCTGCCACATCTCGGCTGGAGTGGCCCCTCACCCAAATACGCACTTACCTGGATGGGCTTTCTGGGACCTTCCCCCACCCAGCTATAGGAACCCCAGGTAATTCTCACTGAAGAGCATGCCTCTCCCACATTCTAGGTCCCACCGGCTATGGGGGGTGGGGGGGGGAGCTCCCTTGCCACTTGAATTATAAATTAAACACATTCATTAGTCAAAGTATTGGAGGCTGTGGGCTCAAGCATGGATGGAGATGAGGCCCGGGCTCCGGGACAGGATTTTGGCCCATGCATTGCTGTAAACAATGTCCCCAAAGCTCCTTGGCCAGCCAGCAGCTGCTCCTTCTCCCCTCCCCCCTCCCTCCCACAAGTCCCTTCTCTTCCCCTTTGGGGGAGGGCGTTTCACAACCTTTAGTTCTTGGTGGTGGTCCAAGGGGGTGGGCGCGTGATCCCAGGATGAGAGGTGACAGCAGCAGTGCAAGAGCCCCCGCGGGGCCATGGGGGGCTCAGGAGGCAGGCTGTTCTTCATGGGGGTCAGGCACATCTTTGTTACAATCTTCTTTCCTACATTGTGGAAAGGGAGCCTGTCAGCACTGGAGAAGGGGACAGTGACCACCACCTACCTGACAAAATCTGGGTACCTCCTCCACCCCAAACAATTAGCCAAAGCACCCCGGGGCTCTGCTCCTGTCATATTTGCTCATGGATTATAAATACTCCTCCCAGACACTGAGGACAGACCCTGCACAATGTGGCCTGTGAGAGAAGTCTTAAGAGTGGCTTCAGATACGGGAAGGCCGGCTCCTGGATGAAGGCTCAGCCAGCTTCAGTCTGGGGGCAGGGGGCTGCAAAGAGCCTAATTTGGGCTCTATGTCTCCCAGGGTGAAGAGGGCTGCCTGGGGGGGACAAGAGTCCTCAGAGGCCCCTCCTTATATGAATTGGGTAAGTTTACGAGCAATTTCCACCCCATCCTAGCTCTGCACCCTGGGGCCAAGTAGGAAAGGATTAATCACAGTATTGTACTGTTGGGAGGGGCCCTAAGACCACCCTGGCTAAACTGTCCTTAAGCCAGAAGTCTATTACAACCTCTTGGATCAGGAAATGTCTAGTCTTTGCTCAAGGCCCTCTGTGGGGGGCGCCACTAGATCCCTAGGCAGCCCTTTCCACTCAGGGACACCTGCAATTGTCAGAAAGCCCAGGTCTGCCTCTGCTGGTTCTGCCCTTGGAGAACAAGGAGGACGAAGTGAGTCCTATGTGGATGCCGGCCTTCCAGACTCTCCAGGAGGAATGCGCCTAACTTCCCCAGCTCATTCTCCCGCACAACATGGATTCCAGCCTTGCCCTTCCTGGCTGCCTCCTCTGGATGCTTCCCAGCCTATCCATGGCCTTCCTAAAGTGTGCTGCCCACAAGCTTTCACTTGGCTCCTCCGATGGCGTGGGACCCAGAGAGGAGACAGGCCACAATTCTTGGGCAGACGGGCACAGTTGGGGCTTTTCTGGGGCTGAGGGTTGGAGAGTGCTCACAATTCTAATAAGGTCACTTCTAACCCTGGGGGTCACAGAGCCCTTGTCCCTTTCCCTCCCCTAACCCCCAGAGCCACGAGCACATAGAAAGCTGGAACAGAGAGTGCTGACCATGGAATAATGCTCTTCATTAAACAGGGCAAGTGAAAGTCAGTAACAGGAGCCCAAAGACAAATCTGTTGGAGGGGATGGGGCAAAGAAAGACCTGCAGTGAGTGGGAGGGGGCCAAGATCAGGGGGGAAGGAGCCAAGGGCAGGGGGAGGGGGCCAAGGGCAGGGGGAGGGAGCCAAAGGCAGTGGGAGGGAGCCAAGATCAAAGGGGAAGGAGCCTAGGTTAGAGGTTGGGAGCCAAGGGCAGTGGGAGGGAGCCAAGGACAGAGGTTGGGAGCCAAGGGCAGGGGGAGGGAGCCAAGGGCAGGGGGAGGGAGCCAAGGGCAGGGGTTGGGAGACAAGGCCAGGGGCAATGGGGGAAAAAGTAGCTTGCCCATTTTCTCTTCTGGGTCTGAGCCCCTTCCTCCTCCTTCCCTTTACCAAACAGACAGGGCAAGCCTATGAGGGCTCTGGCTGCTCACATTGTGTTCCTCCCTTCCCCACTATGCTTCTGTTCTTCATCTACATGGCAATCTTCATGAAGAAACATAGGAGTCAGATGCATGAACATGGAGGACTGAGAGGGAGATAAGGCAGATGAGGTCATGCTGGTCATGGCTGCCAGGCTGGGGAGGGGAGGTCTGGGTGATGGACCCCAGAGAAGGGGGCGGGTCTGGAGGAGTTGCGTGGGATGAGTGGCCAACAGCCACAACTGCTCTCAGCTAAGGACCAAGACATTGTTGGCCCAGTCCCAGCAGCCCCTGGACTGATTCACTATGGAAGCTTGTGGGTATCTAGGTCAAAGGTTGAACATGCAAATGGAAGTGTCCTTTTGGGATTTTTTAGCCAAAAGATATTCTTTCTGGAGTGTCTCCAGCATCATTGCCTCTGAGGCAGCTGACCCTGACCCTGACTCTGACCCAGAGGCCTGGAGAACCCTGGCTGTGGGCACACCTTGGCTGAAGAGCAAATGCACCGCCTGCCACTGTGGGGCTCTTCCTTGAGTGATTCCGGCAAGAACAAAGGGTCAGGATACCTTTGAGGGGAATTTCCTGGTGTGGAGCAGGGCATCTTGCTAAGGCAGTTTGGGGCACCCTAGCTTCCCTTTTTGTGCTCTGGCCTTGAAAACAAGTGAGGTGACTTAAAGAATGATCCAAAGGGACAGATGGTCCCTGTGCATTTGACCTTCAGCTGAAGAGTGCCCGGCAGTGGTCAGATGGACCATGGAGTCCTGGCTTTTTGTGAAGTGGCAGAGAGATCCAAGGATAAGCCAACAGTGATGTGTGTGGGCACGGAGAGGGAGGGGGGTGTGTACAAGCAGGGATCCTTGGCTCCAGAACATGCCAGAGCTGGGTGGGGCAGAGGGCACCATTCAGGGCTGTGTTATTCCCAGGAGAGGTTTATTCTCTTTGCAGCTTTCTTCTAAGTAAGGAGCAAAGTCAAGAGGAGGATACCTGGAAGGGGCAGGTATCATGTTCCAGGCTCAGAAGCTCTGAGTTCTGCTTCCTGTCCCATCCAACCAGGACCTGAGAGAGGCTCATCCTCACCCACAGCACACCTGGAAGGGCGTCGCCCAGCCCGTGCCTTCAGACCCCTCGGGACAGGGAGCTCACTACCTCCTGAGTCACCTCAGGTCACTGTGAGGCAGCTCTCATGGCAACAAAGCTCTTCCTTATGTCCAGCCTCAGCTTACCCCTTAGCACCTTCTTCTTGCCATAGCTCCTGGCGCTGCCTTGCATGCATGGCAGCCTGCAGGTCCCCTCTGACTCTCTCTCCTCCCCAGTTCCTTCAGTCTAGACTCCAGGCCCTTCACCATGCTGCCTGCCCTCCTCTGGTCCATGGCTCCAGCCCTGAACCATTGTGCAGGAGGGGTCTGATGAGGGCAGAGGAATGACTCTCACCTCCCTGCCTCTGGGTGCTTCTCTGGTGTTAACTAGAGCCTTAACCATACCAAATCTATCCCACACAAGGGGAGACTTTGCAAACAGCCCCAGTGTCTGGACCTCTTCTCCACAGGAGTCTGATGGCTCCATGCAGTGTTGCCCCTCCCCTTAAGCCCATGACTTACTTTAATAAGTTTCTTGATGGAGACCTGTCCTCTGATCTGAAGTGGCTTTCAAATGGATTCCCAAAGGAACGTTTCCTTAGCATGGCCTTCACCAGGATCTAGAGAGGAGGGGGTACGTGGTATTGGACCCTGGCCGACAGAGCTGCCCGGCATGGTGCTGCCTGCAGAGGGCGGTGTTTGCAGCGGGGGGCTTGCTTCATGGACCGGGCATCTTGAGCAGGATGTGGGCTGCTGTCCCACTTCAGCCACAGAACTGAATTTTCACCCACTTGAAAATTCATTCCCGATCATAACAGCAGAGAGTGATCATCTGTTCAAGAGCCGGGGCGGGGGGGTGGGGGGTGGCAATGTTCCATTTGGGTCAGTTTAGACCCAGGTGGCGACAAGAAAGTTGGAGCAAATCTGAGCAGTCCTGCTGATTCTGAGCCTCAGACTCAGTCTGGCAGGGACCCCACGAAGGCCAAGGGACTAATTTTTACAGATGGGGAAACTGAGGCCCTGGAGGTGGAAGGATTTTCCCAAATGAACCCCAGGTCCCTGAGCACCAAGGCCAGGACTCTCAGCCTCCTTTGGAAGGTTTTTCACCTATTCTCAGGTCCCTCTAACCTCTTCATCTCCTCAGATTCAACCATCCCAGTTCCTCTCTAATAAGGACAGCCCAGGTGACCCTCCTCCATGCTTGGGACGAATCAAGGCACAGGAAATCAAGTGTGGGAGTCAGGAAGGCGTGAGTTCAAATGCCACCCCTCCTCAGGAAAGTATCAAGTCTGACTCAGGAATTCCCTCATGATGGGCTGGGCTGCCTAGAGCTCCCAGTCTGTGGAAATTCTACGTAAAAAAGGTTTGCTGAACAAACCAGCAGTGATAACAAGGGTGCTTGTCTACTCTACCTAAGGAAGTCAGCCGCTTTCAGACCTTTGGCATTGCCCGCTGCTGATCAGTGACAGAGTGCCCCTTGGGTCAGCAGAACCCCCCTGCTCTCCATCAGGCACAGAAGCGCCAACTGCTCAGCCTGGTCTGCGTCTTACTAGGTGCGTGACTGCTGTTTCCCACCCCCGTTAGGCTGAGTCAGCAAGGGCAGTGCGTGTGACTTCCCTCTAGAAAGTCTTCCTTTCCATGACTTCTCTCCCACAGAAGCTGAGAGAACTCATGAAGCCTCCTCCTGGGCAGGCTCCCCTCCCCCAGCTCTGAGCAGGCTGCTGGGTAGGCTCCCAGCGATCAGGACCTCGGACAGCTCCCGCTTGCTTACCACAGTGGGTAGCCTGGGGATCAGCTTGACCGAGTTCTTCACCTCCTCTTCTGTAACCTCCACAATACTGCAGTGCTCTTCCTCTGAGGGGAGGGGGTGCCTCCCGTTCTTGGTCACCCAAGGGTGCAACTTCATGAGAAAAAGAGGAGAGGGAAGCAATGGGGGGTCCTTACCGGCAATCCCCCTGACATTCTGACGCCACAGATCTGGGATCTCACCACTTTCGAGGTCCTCCCCCCACAGCTTCTGACTCCCCACACTGCCTACTCCCCTAGCCCACTTTCTCTTGCTTCTATACCCAATCTTGATCTCCAAGGGAGCCCAACCCAGGCTTCTTTTCCTTTCCCCCTTGACCTCCTGACATCTTCTGACTGCTGGCCCTCGGTACAGGCTAAGTCCCCACCCACTCAATCCTCTTACTCCTGGGACCCACATACAAAATCAAGCTGATGTCTCTACATTTACAGGCTGTGACGTCAGTTGAGCCCTCAGTTCTGCTTGTCTGTCTGTCTGTCTGTCTGTCTGTCTGTCTGTCTCTCTCTCTCTCTCTCTCTCTCTCTGTCTCTCTGGTCCCTATTTTGATGAATTTCCACCCTGTCCACAAGCCTCCACTTGCATCTCCATCCTCAGTCTTGACAGCTCCTCATGGAGCTCACAACTGTCTAGAAAGGGCCAAAGGCACATTCAAACACAGAGGAGACTCTTGCAGGAAGTGTGATGTGAGAGAGAAGAGGGTCCAATGAGGGAGCAAACAGTCTGGGACGAGGCAGGAGGGGATGGGGAAGAAAGAAGGGCAGAGGTGGGTCTTGGCAAACAGCATCACCTCCTCTAAGAGCCAGAAGTAAAGGGTGGGCAGGGGAGGGGAAGGAGGCAGCGTGTGAGTCAGCCTCAGTCTCATGACAGCACAGTTTGATGCCTTGCCAAAAGGGACAGGCGGGCATCTGGAGGTTGCAGAGGAGGTGGCACCACGAGGTGGTGCCAGGAGGGGATGCTGGGAGGCCATCAGAGGCTGGAGATGCAGACAACAGCAAGGAGGAAGCTGGGTGAACACGGGAAGCTGCTCCTGCTGCTCCCTCCCACTGCCCCCACGCTCCAAGAGGGTCCAGGCTCAGGACACTCACCTTGATTTCAGGGATCACAATCCTTGTCTGGGGGTCCTTGTCCAACATCCGAAGGATCAGGTCCTTCAGTGACTCACTGATCAGGGGCCTGTGAAGGAAGGAAAGGGTATGGCAGGAAGGGCAGCCCCAAGCCAGGCCGAAGAGAGCAGCCCTGCCTGGGGACAGGAGGGGGCCGGATGGTGCCCTGGCCCATATCCTGGCTGGCATCCCCAAGGCCAGGAGCTGCCACGCTGCACTGGCCATGGAGATGGGACCCTGGGCTTCTCCTTCCAACTGCCCACTTATAAGCTGTGTGACCCTGGGTGAACACTTCTCTCAGCCTCAGTTTCCTCTCCTGTGTAATGGGGTCATGGAGAGGAAAGGGAGGCAGAAACATTTATGCAGCACCTACTATGTGTGAGGCACGTTGCCGTTATCTCATTTGATCCTAACAATAACTCTCTGAGGTAGGTGCTGTTACGATACCCATTTTACAGTAGAGAAAACTGAGGTAAACATAGGTTCAATGACTTGCCCAGGGTCACCCAGGAAGTGTCTCAGGCCAAATTTGAACTTGGATCTTTCTGTCTCCTGGCCCAGCACTCCATGCACTTTGGCGCCCCCTAGCTGCCTCAGCAAAGTCACTGAGGAGCTCTGGGGCCTCTCCCTGAAGCTCAGTGGGGTCTACCTGGCCTCTACGCTTTCTGTTGGCTCCTTGGGACCCCAGAGTCCTCTTCTTAAATTCCCCCTCATTCACTCAAGAGGGCCAAGTGCAGATGAGATCTGAAGGTGCTCAAGAGACCCACCTGCCTGCGGTCCCACATACAGGCAGTTAGAGGGCCCTTTCCCAGCATACCAGGCTCCCTCCATCTCAGAGCTGCCCCAGATAGACATCAGTGGCAAGGGAGGACCTCCCAGACCAGGGGCCATCCAATTTCTGGCTGATGGCCCTGCTTGGGGTTGTGGGTGTGGCAGGGAGCTCATTACCTCCCTCAAGCCTCCTGCATGCAGCAGCCTTCCCTCATCAGCTCCATTAAGTGGCATTAAGCAAGTGACTTTTTCCAGGCTCCAAGAAGACATTTTGCTCATTCAAACTGCAGAAAGAGGCCCCTGAGCCCAGCCCGGAGAACAGAAGGGACTCTGAGCAAGGCTGGAGGCCACACTGGGCTTTCCCTGCAAGTCTGGAAGCCACCCTAGTGTGTGTGGGGGGCCCCGGGGATGGAGGTGGGGTAGGCAGACCAGGGCTACCAGGGTGAGACACAGAGGCCAGCAAGCAGCCTTTCTCCAAGCACATCCCAAGGCCATCTAGCTGCTGTGAAAGGTCCAGGCCGAGTTTTGGGTTCCTGATCCTCCTGGAAGGGCCACCTTAGCTATTAGCTTGCATCACTAGCTAAGTTCACAACAATCCAATAGAAATGGCCTTAATTAAATGTGAAATCCCCAGAGGGTCCATTCTAAGCCTGGGGAGGAGGAGCTTCTGAAAGCTTAATGGCATCCAGACATTAATCAGCAGCCACATGTCTTCTGGAAAATGAACCTTCAGGTAATGGGACCTACCAGCAGGCCAGAGAGGCCTTGGCGGGGCAGTCCAAAGGCAGAAAATGGCCACCACAAAACCTGCTGTTTGTGCTGCTAGGGCCAGCTCTGGGGGGTCAGCCACTCACACTACCCTTGCCACCTGCTTTGCTGCTCAGCCATCCCAGCATGCCATCAGGGCCAGGAGGTGCCAGGACATTCGGTGCTTGCTAATGTTGGGTTGTGATTTTACACATTGTTCCTTTGGAGGCACCCGCAGAAAGCTGGGAACTCGCCCTGCTGGTCAGACCAGTAGGGGTCAGCAGCTCCTCACCAGAGGGCTGGATATGCCCCCATACAAACAGAGAGCAGATCTTATGCCGAGTGAGACAAAGCATCTATCCTGGGCTGGCTTCCCCCAGTCTCTTCATCAGGGTGGGAACAGCTTCCTGGAGTGGCCTCATATGGGGGGGGGGTTTAGTCCTAGGCTGAGCCTGCCCCCCCATCCTTAGGGGTGCCCTCTGTTCCCCCCATGTACACAGGTGCACTTTCTCCTACATTAGGCCTTCCTCTGGCTGCTTCATCTCCAAGCAACACTCACAATCCCACCAGGGGCAGAGCTGGGTTCCCAGCTCCCTCCCAATTCTCCTTGGGGCCTGGGGAAGGGTCGCCATCCCCTCAACGGAATAACACAGAGACCTCCCATAGCCCATGAACCCATCCCTTCCCCCAGCCGTGCCCTTGTAATGGGGGCTGCCTGCCTCCTCCCCCACCCAGAGAGGTATCATGGCCCCCACCTCTCCTGGGACTCTAGGGCCCCCTAGGAGGCCCTGGGCACATGAAGAAATCCAAGACGCTCCCAGGGCTGCAGGGATGGGCCTTGTGGGTCAGTCTCACAGCCTGGTGTGAGGAGGCAAATGTCACCCATCAGCCCATTAGAGAAGTACTGGGGGTAGGAGGAGGTGGGGTGGCCTCTCCCACTCTGATCTGGGAGGCGGGGGCAGGGAAGAGCTGGGCAGGTGGGCAGGATGCCCTAGGTAGAGGATGGAGGGATGAGAAGCTGAGCCCATTGAGTTCCTGGGTTGGACTGAAACACTGAGGACCCAAAGAAGGGCCTTAGGAAATAAAGCTTGAAGGGTCTGGGGGAGGAGACAGATGGTGAGGGCCTTGAGCACCACCTTCACTGTTTCTACTTTATTCCATAGGGAATGCAGTGGGATTGGGGGAAAGCCTTGAAGGCAAAGGAATCCTGTAATCAGAAGTGCCTGAGTGAAATGTGGCAGAGGAGGGAAGGAGACAAGGAAGGCTGCTGGCAGGCCAGGCCAGTCAGAAGTGGAAAGAGTCTGAGCTAGCCCAGGAATGGTGGGAATGGGGGCAGAGGGCCTGAGCTAGCCCAGGAATGGTGGAAATGGAGGCAGAGGGCCTGAGTTAGCCCAAAACAGTGGGAATGGGGGCAGAGGGCCTGAGCTAGCCCAGGAATGGTGGGAATGGGGGCAGA